>NC_139222.1:37750917-37795917 GCF_055691185.1 Crinia signifera
TCTTAAATGGATACAGTTAAGGGACTCAGGGGGTTATTCTAGTTCACTCGCAAAGGCACAATCACTCTCTTATGGACAAAACCATGTGCACTGCAGGTGGGGCTGATGTAACATGTGCAGAGAGAGTTAGGTTTGGGCGGGGTTTGTACTTCAAACTGATATCTATATTGCAGTGTAAAAATAAAGCAGCCAGTATTTACCCTGCACAGAAACAAAAAAAAACACCCAAATCTAACTCTCTCTGCACATGTTACATCAGCCCCACCTGCAGTGCACATGGTTTTGCCCATAAGAGAGTGATGATTGTGCCTTTGCGAGTGAACTAGAATAACCCCCTCAGTACAATGTATCTTATAATGTCACACTTACAAAAAATATCTCCATTTAGATACAATCACAATTTATATCTGTGGCTTTATTCAGCTGTATTTCGACAATGATATACGTGTACTCAAACCAAAGGTGCTGCTTATTGGTGCATAGTTGAATACTACGAAGCATCTTTGGTACATACACGTATATATATAATTATGGAAACCCAATTGAATAAAGCAGCTGATAAAAATTGTGATTGTATCTAAACTGAGATACTTTTTGTGATTGTGACATCTCTCAAGATGTTGCTATGGGACTAGAGATTTTCAATCCTGGGAATCGGGATTGAAAAATGCTCAATCCCGGGATTCCCAGGATCCCGGGATTGGCATCTCTAATCAGTTTAGACCAAAACACATGCTACAAAGAAGCCCAGTCCCCCCCGCTCCAGCCGCCCCGCACATTCATATACTTACACCGGCGGCCGGGAGCAGGGCAGACATTTTGAAGACAGGAGCGGGAGGCGGTGGCGGTAGCAGCAGCAGCAGTAGAGCCGCCCGGAGGGCGGGCGGCCGATGCTGCCAGGTCCGGTCCAGGTCAGAGATGATTCTGGAGCGGGTATGGGCAGTCCGACCTGCGCAGCGTGATGGTCAGAAGTCACGCTGTGCAGGTCGGACTGCCCATACCCGCTCCAGACTGCAGTCTGGGGATCAGGAACTCCTGGGTAGCGTCCGGCATTAGATATGCGCATGCGCATATAATCCCGAAATCCCGGGATTGGAAGATCCAAACCCGGGATTCCACTCCCGGCGTTTTTTAGGCCAACTCCCGGGATCCCGCCGATCCCGATCCTGGGATTGGCCACCCTATATGGGACCCACAAAGTTCTAGTTACACCCCTGATTAGAACTAAATTAATCCCAACTCCCATTCTGCATTTATATTGGATAAATATTTGGAATAGAGATGTGCTGTTCGGTTCTCCAGAAATCCAAATCAACCAGAATTTTGTGCATCCAAACTGAACCAAAACCAGTGCAGATCACTCGAGGAATCCAATCCAAAAAGAGTCATGGTGCGGATCTTTCCATGATTTAGAATTCAGATTGTAAATCTGAATTTCGGATTTACGATTGCAAAAATTACATGATTTTAGGTGTTTGTATCGATTTTTATACATTTTTATTGCTTAGCAATCTTTTTATCACTTAAAACTGAATCCAAACAAAAACATTTGAGAGCAGATTTGCCAAAACATTATTACGAATCTGCTCACATCTCTAATCTAGAGTTATGATACAATTTAGAGGTAAACTGCAGATATCAACTGTTAGGGAGTTTATGACTACACGTAATTATATCACAATGAGTTGAGAATATAAATAAATGTGCTGAAAATATAAATGAAAAACTGCATCTTAATTTACTTTTCAGGACATGATATTGGGCAAATAGTTGTATTGGTAAGTCAATTAACAGATGGTCATACAGTTCTTCACATTTTGCCATTCTTCAAATACATTGTACACAGTTTATGATTAAAAGATGTGGGGGCTCCTTGATATCTTTATTAGTTATATGAGGGATACGGAGACAGCCACATAGAGCGAAAATAAGAGGTTAAAAAATACACATTGACACACAAACAATGGTGTTTATGGAAAGAAAAAGATCAGTGATTATAAAGATTTAAAATGTAGGTGGAGTAATAGACTGCCGGTGCTTAGATATATTTCGGGGTATATTCCCCACCAGAGTGTGTTCCTGAAAGTGTTATGATGTCACATTCATAATTTTAAAGTAATTTGCTGTGCAGGACAGTGTTATTAATGCGTCCAGTGTTATACACAACACATTGGTCGTCCTTAGGAAATCTTCTGATGTCTATCGGATATCGGGAGGGTGGAGCAACAGTTTCCTCTGCTGGGCGGGACAGTTGGTAACACTTAATTAATTATGTGTACTGCCACGTCAGGATCACCCGTTTAGAATGGGTGATATGAGGTGTACCCCGATTATTATCGGGTGTGCTCACTGCTGTTGTGCTCCTATACTGATAGGTATCAACATAAAATTCTGGATACTACAGTGATGATCCTAGCCGCATGCCCAAAATAAATGCCTTTAATTGGTCTATATTAGCATATTACGGCTCCCTAATTGGGATAGGTGTTCTGTGTTTTTAACAAAATACAGTCTCTGATGGTAGTCTATCGTGACCACATATACTGCTGGTGTCAAAATGACACTGTGACTGCAGGTTAAAACAACTTTTTACTGTGTGATATCTCAGTAAGTTGCAGCATGGAGCAACAGTGCCCTCCGTTGGACACCTTTAAATATGACACTTTGACACTAGTCTCTGCTTTAGCTAGGAACACACTAATATCGTGAAATTAAATAAGGAACATAAATCTCCTAAACTAAGCACCAAACAGTCTAATCTCAGACCCTACAGACAGACAGGACACGTGTTTCGCTCATTTAGCTTCTTCAAGCTGACCACAAGAATGTTCTCCAGGTTGAATATTTATTAAAAAGTGTACAGCCAATGGCTGACTCCATTGGTGTCACAAGGTGCGCTTCAGCCAGTCACAGGGCGCGTTCACTTCCGCCCTGTGTTCCTGGTTTAATTGTCATCTGCCCATAGTGACCACATCGCGTTGGTCACGTGACCCGGACGTCGCGTCACGTGACCGGTCACATGGTGCTTGCTGGCCAATCGCGCCGCTGTAGTTCCAGACCCGGAAGTTAGAAGACTTATGCTGCGGCCCCGGCATCTGTGTAAGTTAAAGCCACTGTTTGAAATTGGCTGTTAGTCCATTTTAATCGCAACTGCTGTGACTAACAGCCAATTTCAAACAGTGGCTTTAACTTACACAGATGCCGGGGCCGCAGCATAAGTCTTCTAACTTCCGGGTCTGGATTCCTTGAAAAAGTGCGCAGGTCGCACGAAACGCGTTGGACAGCAAAGAAGAAGATTCAAGTGAACTCTGGGACCGCACTGCCTAACATCTACAAGCCTGCTGCGTCCGTCAGCGGAGATTCCCGGCGACTTCCGGCCACTTCCGGTACGCTCGGTACACGGCGGGTAGCGCTAGTAACATCCAGAGCGCAAAGATCCTTCTAACAACTTCGGGAGACCCAGCCAGTACCCACCACGGCGACAGCAGAAGGAGATCTCTGCCGCTGCAGCGAGAAGCAGCCAGCGCCAATACCGCACGGAACAGAAGGAAACGTCATCTAATCCTGCACGTGCTGATAACATCCATAGCCGCAAGCAGACTTGGCAGATAGGGTAAGACAGGGACAGAGTTCTATTGACTTCTTCAATCTACTACATTGTCCCCAAAAGGGTGTAAACATCATATTAATTTCTCTTTTTTTCAGGTACCACTCAGTATAAATTCTTCAAAATCATTTTATACATATTTGCATAATTCATATGTATAAAAGCTACATTTGTAAATAAATAAAGAACAACATTTTATCAAACATCTGTAGAATTTCAGTGACAGAGCTCCGCACCACCACCCATTCCAGTATCTTGTACAAACGGACCCAGTCATCCGTTCAAAAAGCAGCTGCTAGTCAAAGAAACACAAATAGATTCAGTGCGCAGGTACAAAAACTTCTTCTATACTACCTCAGGGTTCAGTTGTAGGTCCACTGCTTTTCTAAATCTATACCTCATCTCTTGGCAAACTATTTAGCTCTTTTGGATTTCAGTATCATCTGTATGCAGATGATACTCAGCTCTACCTATCCTCCCAGGACCTGTCCCCATCTACTGTATATTGAGCTGTGTCTCTGTATGCCTTTCTGCTGTTTCATCCTGGATGTCATCTCGCCACCTCAAACTTAATATTTCAAAAACAGAATTAATCATATTTCCGCCAATAAATAGTAGTTACCAACCTGATATCTCTATTGCTGTTGAGAAGATGACAATCACTCCTACCTCTCAAGCTCGCTGCCTAGGTGTTATCCTCGACTCTGAACTTTCCTTTGTACCCCACATTCAATCTGTCTCAAAATCATGCCACATGCACCTAAAAAACATATTTAAAATTCGCCCTTACCTTACACAAGACACTGCAAAAACTCTAACCCCTGCTCTCATCATCTCACGCATTGATTATTGCAATAGTCTCCTTATTGGCCTTCCCCAATACAGACTCTCACCACTACAGTCCATTATGAATGCAGCTGCAAGGCTAATCTTCCTAGCCAGACATTCATCGTCTGCAAAGCTACTCTGTCAGTCACTTCATTGGTTACCTGTATTCTACCGTATCCAATACAAAATTCTTTGACTTACACACAAAGCCATAAACCAAACTACACCAACGTTCATCTCTTCTCTTATCTCAAAACATCTTCCAACACGACCTCTACGCTCCTCCCAAGATCTGCGTCTCTCATCCACACTCATTACTCGCTCCCATTCCCGATTGCAGGACTATCTTTGGGCTGCACCCACTCTGTGGAATGCCCTCCCAAGCACAATAAGACTCTCCTCCAGTCTCCAAACCTATAAGCGTTCCCTGAAAACTCAGCTTATCAAATTCCAGAACCAGACACGGAACCTTGCATTCTAGTATAATCGATGCAATAAAGAATACAGTATCTATCCTTATGTATCAATGCCTATTTCCCTGTAGATTGTAAGCTTGTGAGCAGGGCCCTCATACCTTTTGACTGTCTGTAAATACCCTGTTTGTTGTATCACTGTCTCCTTTCGTAAAGCGCAATGGAATATGATGCGCTATATAAGAAACTGTTAATAAATAAATCAAATAAATTGTGGTTGGATTCCAATGGCCGTGCAGGATGCCGACTGAACTCGGAATTATTTTTTAAAGCGGCAGTCATTTACAAAGGCAAAACCGTGCCTCCCCTTTAAAAAATCCTCCAAGTTCAGCCCACATCCGGCACGGCCCCGAGAATCACACTGCAATACATCCAGGCCCATGAGTGGCAGACTAAGGGCCTTATTTTGGTTCATTCTTTCTGACAAAATCCTTCTTAGATGGGCAAAACCATGTGCACTGCAGGTGGGGCAGATGTAACATGTGCAGAGAGAATTAGATTTGGGTGGGGTTTTACTTCAATGTGAGATCTATATTGCAGTGTAAAAATAAAGCAGTCAGTATTTTCCCTGCACAGAAACAAAATTACTCACCCAAATCTAATTCTCTCTGCACATGTTACATCTGCCCCCCCTGCAGTGCACATGGTTTTGTCCATCTAAGAAGGATTTTGTCAGAAAGAATGAACCAAAATAAGGCCCATAGATAGACCCCTCTTTGGATATATAGGCTCTGCTATAATGTGCCTGTAAATCAGCGTATGATGCTGTGTTACATTTATATATTAACACAAAAACTGCATGAACTGGTTTAAAGAGAAAAATGTTTAAATTGCCTTCACAGGCCCTTACCCCCAGAAGATTATACCAGCATTGTAAACAAGGGGATGGGGGAGGTTCCTCTTGCTGGTGTCTAGTATCCTCCTCCTGCTCAGTAGGAGTGATGCCAATTGGTTCAATAGTAAAAACAAATGATGGCAGGGGTGGCCTGGTGTCATCCTGTGTAGAGGCTCTTCCTGGGCTAATTATACTGGGATCTTCTGTGGAATATCTAGCTCGTATCGTCTCATAGATGTTTGGTGGGATTTCGCTGTTGGCAGACATGATGGACGCTGGGATAGAAAGAAAGCCATGAACAGCATTTTGCCAAATAAACAAACAATCCCAATAACAGCAAAACTGTGTTTATGAGCCTGAGGGGTTGTAATAGGATGTTGCTCCTTGTCATTTGAATTCTGAGAAACTTCCTTACAGGGAAATAAAGCAAACATAACAGGTCTTATTATTATATTGTAACCCACCACTCAACAAACTGATACTCTATTCGATAGGTAGGCAATAATACGTAATAAGATGGCCACCACTCAAGTGGTCAGGATGAAAGGCCTACTTGGGAAAGCCTACAAAGGTGTGTTGTGTGATATTTAACGTGTACTCTTTCACCATGCCATAGTAATATCTCCAAAATCAGGTCGCCGAAGTCATGTCAATACAGTGATATATTTTGCTGCAATGGAATCAACAGAGCATTCGTATATTCTTGTATAATTCAGTATGACCTATTTCCATAAACCAGGGTTGCCTACTTTCAGGCATTGCAAAGTGGGGGGGCGGGGTTACAAAGACATGATTCGGGGGAGGGGGTGTGTGGAAAGCTGCCTAGATTCCGAGAGGCTTGCCTACCTTTCCGGGGTGGGGGGGGGATTTGACCCATATATTGGGATTGACCCAATATATGTGACCCTTCCAGCTAGGGTAGGCAACCCTGCCATAAACCATTGCAATCTTCCAATCAAGTAATGAAATAGCAGTGCATTTTTTAAATACATATATCATCAATATTACAATACTACAGTACAACAAATATACAATATGTATCCTTTTATAAATTTATTTTAGGCTAATGACCCGGTACCTGTAGTCAGGGATTGCGCAGTTGGGGCCCATTATAGTTCTGAAGTTGCAATTAACTGAAATTCATCTCTTCCCTAAATTATACAGTCTACACCAGTGGCTCTCAAACTATGGATCCTGACCCCAAAGTGGGTTCCAGCCTTCTCTCCATGTTGTGACCGTCAGGATGATGACTTTTCTAATCTTAGTCAATGATGCAAGGAGTCTGAAAAATCTGTTGAATTATCTGTTATGTTAAACTCCTCCCATCACTCTGTGCCTCCACAATGCTGCCATATATGTGCTGTCTGCTGCCTACCCATGTGATGTGATGGGTTATGGTATATTAGACTCCTCCCATCACTCTGTGCCTCCACAATGCTGCCATGTATGTGCTGTCTGCTGACTACACGTGTGATGTGATGGGTTATGGTATATTAGACTCCTCCCATCACTCTGTGCCCCCACAATGCTGCCATGTATGTGCTGTCTGCTGACTACACATGTGATGTGATGGATTATGGTATATTAGACTCCTCCCATCACTCTGTGCCTCCACAATGCTGCCATGTATGTTCTGTCTGCTGACTACACGTGTGATGTGATGGGTTATGGTATATTAGACTCCTCCCATCATTTTGTGCCTCCGCGCTGCTGCCATGTATGTGCTGTCTGCTGACTACACGTGTGATGTGATGGGTTATGGTATATTTAGACTCCTCCCATCACTCTGTGCCTCCACAATGCTGCCATGTATGAGCTGTCTGCTGACTACACGTGTGATGTGATGGGTTATGGTATATTAGACTCCTCCCATCATTTTGTGCCTCCGCGCTGCTGCCATGTATGTGCTGTCTGCTGACTACACATGTGATGTGATGGGTTATGGTATATTAGACTCCTCCCATCACTCTGTGCCTCCGCGCTGCTGCCATGTATGTGTTGTCTGCTGACTACACATGTGATGTGATGGGTTATGGTATATTAGACTCCTCCCATCATTTTGTGCCTCCGCGCTGCTGACATGTATGTGCTGTATGCTGACCACACATGTGATGTGATGACTTTCTGCAGTCTCTTGCAGGGGCCCCGTAATTATTTTTATTGTCTGATGGGGTCCCGGAGCAAATGAGTTTGAGGACCACTGGTCTCTAGGCAATATATATCATTAATGACTGCATGTACAGAGCAGTGACCTGATGATGTCACTGAATGACATCATTCAGTGTGTATGCACTATATTGTTCTTCCAAGAGCTCCAGTGATATTGTTATGATATTGTTCGTTAACGAAATTGTCTAGTGTTTAGGCCTTTAGGATATATTGCCCTCCTGTTATCTCCTGGACACATATGCATTACAGTTATCCAACTTGCACTTCAGGTTATGAAGGCTTGTACTGATCCTCTCTTAGGGCCAAATGCACTCAGGGCAGCCGAGAGGTATGCTGGGCCCCGGTAAAAATTTGGAGGCATGGCCTAATCATGGGAGTCGTGACCACCTCATGCTGAGCCTGCTGTCAGCACAGCACATGCTGTAGGTGTGTGCTGCTGCTGGCCGGCAGGGAAGGGGGAGTTGGACCAGGGTCTCCGCCGGGCCCCACCAGCAAGCCTGGGCCGGTAATTAGTACCCCTCTTGGCGGCCCTGGATGCACTAAGCTTCAAAAGTTACAATATGGAGAGTGATAAACCCCCAGCCAATGTCACAGACTGTGTTGAAAAATGATCTGATTGGTTGGTTATTTTAGCACTCTCCATTTTATCACTTTTGAAGCTTAGTGCATATGGCCCATAGCCCTCTGCCAGTATGCATTTGTAATGGAGAGTTCTCCTTTTAAGTTACTAAGCCAGGCAAACTCAGGGACCCGTTCCATGCATGCGTGGTGAGGGCGGCTGTTGAATTTGGCGATCTGCGGCCATCTGAAAAGTAGGTATTGACTTACTATTCAGACGGGAGTTTGCAGAAATCATTCGATGGATCGGTGACCATCGAATGATTTCTCCTCCGTTCGGGCACATGCAAAGGGGTTGTGTTAGGGAACACACCCCCTTGCATGCTAGCGATGGTATTCGGGTGCTGGCGGTGGGGACGTTCGGCCACACAGCAGTTACCTGCCTGAATCGGGCCTTAAGTGCCTTGGTATACTGTATATAACCATACCGTCCAACTGTACCGTTTTAGCCGGTACAGTACCGTTTTTTAACGGCCTGTACCGGCTAAAAATCCCTGTACCGATTGTACCGTTTTTTTTTTTTTTCATTTTTAATGCAGTAGCACTGCGCTTCCTCCCCCGAGGTGGCCAAGGGGACTCTGGGAGATGTAGTTTCCTACACAGCCGGCTGCTTCCTGGGTAGCGTGAGGGGTAGCCAGCTGACAGGACTACAACTCCCAAGGTGCACCACCTCGGGGGGAGAAGGGACGGAGGCGGAGCGTGCCGCGAGCCAATCACATGGCACGCTGTACAACAAACTGAGAGGTGGGAGAGCATCGGCGGGCGCCGGGTGAATGAAAATTTGCAGCGCGGAGCGTCTGTGTTTGCTCCAATTCTGCTGCCTATGTGGAGTCAGTGCTATCAGCTGTCAGGTATAGTGGTTGCTGCGCTGTGTTATACTCAGACCCCGGTAGCCGCGTGTGCTGATGTGAGCGGGCCAATGCGGGGACACTGTACCATAGCAGCAGCAGCATTAGTATAATTTTATGTTACTTCCACTCCAGTACCATTGAAAGTATAGGAAACGAGGCATGACCACGCCCCCTCCCCATGACCACACCCCCTTTTTTCAGTTGTACCGAATTCTCCCCTTCAAATGTTGGAGGGTATGTATAACACGTGAATGGATTTATGAAGTCTGTCAGACCGGACTGAGTAACAGCTGCCACATCTTAGCAGCGCAATGACAGCAGCTGGAATGTAACCTGTACACAAATATGTTTGGAGTTCCCCTACAATAGTTTGCGACGTGACACTCAGCTTTGTGCTCCTACTAGAAAAGTGTTGCCTTTGATAAACCATTCTTGCCTACCCTCCCGGGATGGCAGGAAGGGTCCCGAAAATCAGGTCCCAAACCCGGCCCCCCCTCCCCCGGGAAGGTGGGCAATCTCCCGGAATCCCCCCAGTCTCCTGCACTCACCTCTTATCTGGGGGGCTGCGGGGACCTGATGACGCAAATCACATCATCATGGCCCCGTCCTGTAATATAGGCATTTGACAGCAGGGGGCTTGGCCACGATGATGCAGTCAAAATGACCACACCCCCAAACATGTTTATTCGTTTAGACCCGCCCCTTTATCTACTAGCTGGCTGTCCAGCGGCCGAATCCCTTCACTGCTATGCGAGAGGACGTGTTAGCTATCACACCCCCTCGCATGTGGCCGCTAGCAGAGGAGAAATCATTCGATAGTAGCCGACCATCGATGATTGTACCTGCCTCCGGAAATAAAAGTCAGTCTAAACTGGCTTTTATTATCTTATGTCATGTGATGCCAGCCTCCCACCCCGAGCAGGCCTGGGACGCCCATAATTCGCTGGGAGTTGCCCGACTCCTCCCTCCCCTACCCATCGGAACGCATCGGCGAGCATGATACTTGCCGAAGGCATTCGCACAGGGGGTCTGCACCTACGCAAATGCACAGAGCCCTCACTATCGGAACAGGGCTAAATTCATCTGAGCGATACAGAATTAGGCCCTTAGCTTAGTGCATGAATTACACCACCATAATATATATATATAATATATATTATGAGTTACTGTATGTGCTCTATGGACCTAAGGGCCAGATGTACTAAGCCTTCAAAAGTGATAATAAGGAGAGTGATGAACCACCAACCAGCTCCTACCTGTCATTTTTCAAACCCAGCCTGTGACATGCCAGTTATGAGCTGATTGGCTGGCAGTTTATCACTCTCCATTTTATCAGTTTTCGGACGGGATGCTCTAACATCCGCACCCCCCATCCGCATGGCCGGCTAACATATGCGATAATTACGGCAAAAGACAGCTCTTGCATTAAGAGCTGTCTTTTGCGGTGAGCCGGCGATGCGCAGCGGGTCCCGGCAGCTCCCGGCAGTTCCCCCCTCCCTTACCCGGCCATTTTGCTGCTCCTGTTGGCGAGCAGGCTCTCCTCCTCCTCCCCGCACCCGGAACATGATTTTCAGTGCAGGGAGGAGGTCACAGGTATGCACAGAAACACAGGTGAGGGGGGTCAGCTTGAGGCGGCGGGGGTCAGTTTGGGGGGACGTTGGTGCTGTAAGAAGCCCATAGGCTTCTATGGGGAATCGCCAGCTTTTGCTGTTGATACCCCCCGCAGCAAAAACCCACTGCATATCAAAATGCGGTAAAAACCCTGATAATGGGGTTTTTACCACATATATTTAGATTAGAGAATCCCGCCCTTAAAGCTGAGCACATCTGGCCCTAATGGGGCATACACACGGTCCAATCTGGACACATCTTCAATTCGATTTTGCTTCTAGAATCTAAAGCAAACAGTGTTAACTGCCTTCGAGAGCAAGAGAGGGTATGTTGCCATTCGCACAGGACCTCCACACACACACACATACACCCACCGCGGGACAGTCACAAAAAAAACATATGATTGTCCAGTGGCGGCTCCAGAGGTGGGGCTGCGGCACAGCCTCCCCCAGGATTGCCCCATGAAAATCGGGGGCGTTGATGATGATGATAGAGCAACAGTGTCTAGGTCAACAGGTCCAAGGTCAACATTGATAAAAGGTCGCCACAAGCGATAGTCCGCCTGGGCAATGGCTGACACAGGATAAGGTTGATTTGAGTTTTTCACGAATTTTTCAGGCTTTGGGCTTTCCTGAAATTTCTTTAGTGTACCGGTCGCCAAAGGTTACATGAAAACCAATTCAAACAATTATCTGATATCTATCCATCTACTGTATGTGACCTTTGTACCCTTGTGTGCGACTGAGTCTGAATCTGTGTAAGCATCTGTAATACGCTGACAGGTTTTCTGCTGCGTCTGCGATGCAACGGAGACAATAGGTACAGCATATTTTGGCCATTTCTCCTCTCAGGCACTCAGTTGGCACTAGGGTTACAAACTCATCCCTTTAACCCGGGACACATATTAATTACGCAGGTTCTGTAGCTGGCTTTCACCTGGTTTTAAACTGCCACACTTCAAGACTCCATTTCACCTGGTTTTAAACTGCCACACTTCAAGACTCCATTTCACCTGGTTTTAAACTGCCACAGAACCTGTGTAATTAATATGTGTCCCGAATTAAAGGGATGAGTTGGTCACCCTAGTTGGCACCATAAGGCATAAGAACGTATAGAAGCATCTGTACTTACATTCTGTGGTGTCCGTCCAGAACCTTCGGTGCTCATACCAACAGCTTCTTCTAAAGCAACACAGTATCTGCAGCTATCTATTGCTGGTGCCTGGCTAACTTCTCAGGTTACACTCAGTATTGAGGAAATGTCTATGTATTTCTCTATATGGAGAGTTCTACCAGTTCTCCCACATACTTACTGTAGGTATTTTTTTGCTGCTTCTGGACTCGGTGACATCCCGCCATTGTGTCCCCATTGGTGTGTATCTGAGGTGTAGCTCTGGGAGGCAATGGAGTCATTTGCCGCCGGGCTCCTGCTCCCAAGGGGGACCTCTCCACCTCGGCAAGTTTGAACCAGTTATTTGAAAGCAATTGATAGCGCTTTTGTGGCTGACCTCCCCTAATAGCAGGACAATAGACTTCACACTCTCTTCATTCCAGTGGCATAACTATAGCGCCGCAGACCCCGCGACGGTGGGGAGCCATTGACTAAGTGTTTCCCCCACCCCTTTGTGGGTGCAGCGTTGCAGTGGAAGGGGGACAGATACAGGCAGGGGGAAGTGAGGTGGTACCCCGTACATGAGCAGCGTGAAGCGCCAGTGCTCCGGGAACTGAAGCGCTGAGAGCGGACACTGTGGATGGACAGCTGCGACCAAGACTGCTGATTGGCTGAAAGAGAGCGTACTCTCAGTCAATCAGCAGCCTATATTCTGAATTTTCAAACTCTGCTGCTGCTATCCATCCTCAGTGTCCACTCTCAGTGCTTCAGTTGCGGACGCCGCACCCTTCAGTTCCCTCCGCACCCACAGCACCTGGGCGCTGGCACTTCACAGGGGTACCACCTTGCCTTCCCCTGCCTGTATCTGTCCCAGCAACAGGGGGGGAGGGGCAGGGGTTTCTTAACTGGAGGGTGGAGCCAAAATTTTCCCGGCAGCGGGGTGCATCATTTGTTGTTACGCCACTGCTTCATTCTATACATAATATTGCATTAAAACCCATGACCTGTACCACTAGAAGCAGACACCTTACTAAATGAGCTGCTCCTATATAGGAAGACTGTGAATTCTAGCTATACGAAGTTACTACATAGCTCTGCCTAATAGTGTTGATTTTGAACTAGCCCTTATTCAGTACATAGGGGCAGGGGCGGATTGGGCCACCGGGAGACCGGGCCATTTCCCAGTTGGCCGGTCCGGATTTGGCCGATTTCCCCCCTGACCGGGCCGCCGCTGTCTCCCCTGGCTGGGCTGCGGCCGCTACCCGTAAGTGGGATGACTGGAAAGCTTCCAGTGATAAAGATGACGGCGGCCGGTGGAGCTAGAGGAGATCTGCTGCCCATGCCTAATGCAGCAGCTCCTCTTCCTCCCAATGTCCTTGCGGTGCTCCACACGTGTTCGGTGATCTGCTAGAGTGGCGGCGACCGGCACTGTCTCCACCCGGCTCCTGCTATCAGAGCCAGGCTGTCCTCCCTGGACCCCTGCCACCACTGAAGACAAGCAGCCTGTAAGTAAGGCATCCCGTCAGATCCCCGCGCCCCCCCATTCCCCGAGAGCCTGTCAGCACACACACACCCCCAGAGCCCATCAGCACCCCGCACCCCCCCCCCCCCGAGAGCCCATCAGCACCCCGCTCCACACCCCCGGACCCCATCAGCTCCCCCCGGCAACCCGTCACTTACTGACTGGAGAAGTTGCTGATGAAGTGTGGAGAAAGTGCCTGATAGGCACGAAACGCGTTGGAGCAGCCTGGAGAAGTACTGTCACCTAACTGAACCCTCAAAGCAGCACATCAGGACACCGGTCCATCCTCCCCCCACGCCGAATTACCCACCAATCACAGCCGCGAATACAAGCATCCCGCTCAGAAGTGCAGCAGCCCCCGCCGCCAACCTCCGGGATCGGAGCACGCGGCAAAGGTAACATCAGCCGCTTAGTAGGGACAGTCAGGCAAGGACTCTCCACCACTCCAAGGGAGTGTAAACATTTTTATTCTAATCCTTTACTTTTCAGGTCACACTGAACTCTGCACACTACACTCGTAATTAACATACTCTAACTATAATCACATAGTTTGGTTATTTCCTTGTACCTACTTTCATTCATATTCAGTTATTATTTATTTTTAATATTTATTTATTTTTTATTTATTTTCATTTTTTTTTTCATTTTTTCTTTTTCTTTTTTAATTTTTTTTTTCATTTTATTTATTTTTATTGTACCCTCTCCTGCCCGGACCAGTCATACTACGCTACCCGGTTCACCAATCCTAGCGCTCCTAGCACCGAACCCCTTTGGTGGAATAGGTTATGGGTTCTACTTTTTCTGCGAAGCAATTTTTGGGTTTAAAATAAATAAATGTGGTTCAATGTAACAAGATTGATATAAACATAATGTACAAACACAGTACATACACACATGCATACTTATATTTATACTCTATGCATTTATTTATATGTATATGTAGATGATTCTAATTTAATGTTGACTCTAATTCCCCCTATACATCATGTGGAAATTACAGTTTTCATTTGATTTAAGTAATTAAGCTAATTAGCAAAGCCAGAATGCAGGAAATAACCTGAGATTGCCCCAACTCATTTATTTTTATTATTTATTTATTTACAGTGTCTTATATAGCGCAGCAGATTCCGTTTCGCTTTATAACAATAGACAGTGATAAAACAAACTGGGTAACAACAGACAGACTTGGAGGTAGGAGGGCCCTGCTGTGAGCTTACAATCTATAGGGATATAGGAGGGAAACACAAGGACTGGTATCAGTAATAGCATAGCAGTCCCACCAAGTTGCCAGTCCAGAAGGGAAGCTATATAATACATAAGTGCCTTAGAGGGTTATGCCTGTGGTACTTATGATAGGCTTGCCTGAGAGGTGAGTTTTCAGGGAATGCTTGAAAGTCTGGAGGCAAGTAGAGTACTAATGGGCAGTGAGATTCTAGTTAGAACCTTAATGACTGTTCACCTGATTCTGGTGCTGGTGGCAGTGGGCTGCTATCACTGGTAGCAGCCTCACCTATTCTATAATAGGGTCATTGAGGCCACTGGTGTGTTTCCCTGCTTGCTATTAGTACAGTCACAGTGACATGCTGCAGGGTGGTTCGCCGCCAGCTATGTGACAGCACAGTGCAATGTAATGGCATGCATCAGCTGTCATGTGACATACCCCAGCATGGTTGGAGGAATGCAGCGCTGTATGGCTCCAGGAAGACAATATATCAGTGAATAGACAGACATCTAAATAAGGGCCCGATTCAGTCCTGCTTACTAGGCTGCATACATTTGCAGTTAAATGCCTCTCCGAACGCACGCCCATCGCCCCACCCGTCGCCCGAATCCCTGCAGCATACTCCCGCACAGAGGAGAAATCATTCGATAGTGAGTAAACATCGAATGATGTTTCCACTGTTCGCTGTGAAATGTAAGCCAGGATTTGGTATCAGGTGGACGCTGATACCATGTGATACCATGTGACGTTGTCTGTCTGCCCCGAGCAGGTAGGTGCATGACAGTATTTGCTGTGGTCTGCCCAGTGCAGGGTCTGCCCAGTGTTCCTATGGATGTGCCAAGCGTTTTTTGTGGGCACGTCCATGAATCGTTGGGCAGACCCAGTCACTCCACGGGGGGGTGCATGATGCGGTGGCGGGCTGCTCCATAGGGGAAGGGGCTGTTAATTGCTGCTCACCTCCATCCAGGCTTGGGACCTGCCGCCCTCCAGTGGCAAATGCCTAAGGCTGCCTAGTGGTGGCGCCGGCCCTGGGCGGACCCCAGCAAACAGATAGAAAGCACTTTGCCCTAGCATTTTTTCACACCAAAATCAGTGGCATAACTACCTAAATTTCGCTCCCGCCGCAGATTTTTTGGTGCCCCGCTCCCCTTACTCCCCTCGGCGCTCTCTCTCCCCCCCTCCTCTCGGCTTACCTGACCGTCCGCATGAATACGGACTCTTAGAAAATGGCTGCCCCATACTGCAGACAGAAAACTGTCTGCAGTATGTGGGCAGCCATTTTCTAAGTGTCCGTTTTCATTATAGCTGCAGGAGCCGTCGCCGGGAGAGACGGGACCGTGACAGCAGGGCAGCAGCGGGTAAGTGCGGTAACTATAGCCCCGCAGACCCCCGGCGCCCACATGTTCTCTGCGCCTCGCCGCCACCGCGGGGGCTGTGGAGCTATAGCTACGCCACTGCCCAAAATGATGTGTGCCAGGTTGCACAAGTAAAGTGGAAGCAAAACATAAATATATACACATTTTAATGTACAAAAAAAAAAAAACAGTGAAATTACAAAAAAATCAATCACTCCTGGGTGTTACCCGCACCCCAGGTGCAACACATAGCATGCTGTAGCCTTGCCCGCTAGCCCACTATGGCTACTGTTCCTCATTCACACCTGGTGCTGTACCAGCCTAGGAACCCAGAAATCTTATGTAATTAGGCAGCTGGTAAATGGTTCTCGGGGCTACAATCAGTGCACACAAACTTACTGTTTTAAAAAAAAGTGTATTTAATGTACAGTAATGTGCACTGGGCCGCTTGTCAGGCATACCGTACATTACCTGCACTGTACGTGTACATTGTATTCTGTAGTGCCACATCCATCCGCTGCTGTTCAGCGCTGTAGTTCTCATCAGTGGAGCGATTGCAGTGAAGCAGTGTACGGTCATGCTTTGCGTCATCGTACACCATAGTACACCTTAGTGCGCTTTAACGAGCCATTCTTATGGTGCAACAAGGAGACCCGGATGGCGATACTACAGCAACAATGAGCGTGGCTACATCTGTAACTCAATCAGGCCATAAAAGAGCAATTCCTGAAAAGATCTTAAAGATCTTACTTATAAATCATTACCAAATCCAGCCTGGAAGGGTCCAGTGATATCACTGGGGCACTCCACAACCGGTATACATGTGACACTGGTAGCTCATAGTCTGTACTGACATAAACATAGTCTCAGGTCACAGAATCCAGCTCTTCTGTGTGCAGTTGGCAGGAGAACGTAGCACAATGATGTCATTGGGTCAGGAGTGACTCTTCAGCGGGATATCGCATAGGTGCTGGTGTTGATGCAGAGAGTGGGGATGATGGAAATGTTGCGGAGGGGTTTAAGGAAACCATAACATTGTTCTGTATTAAACCACCTGCAAGCAAAAATAATAAATTACATTGAATCCTACATTAACATTCTTGTTATATGGTCAGCAGCGCTGTACAGATGTTGCGCCCGTCATTCATTGCCGGTGCCCGCCAGATCGTCCCCTCTGGCGAGCGCCGGTAGATGGGGACTGGGACGTGCGTACGTCGCACGTGCGTCCCAGTATCACGGTGACTGGGCAGCATTTCCCTGCACGTCTCCGTTTCGGGGGAGACGGGCAGGCTTAGGGGGGTTAGGGCGGCGATGGGGACCGGCAGGGGAGGCGAGGGAAGTGGCGGACGGCAGCGGACAGCGCGATCGTCTCATGCGCGTGCCCCCTGACGGGAGCTGGCTGGGGCTGGCGATAATTTCACCAGCCCCTGCAAGGAAGACAGTGGCTCCATCTATATGCTGCCAATCCCAGAGTAAAAGATTGAGGTGTCATCTTCAGATGGATCTCTTGCACGTGGAGTCGCGTGAAGGCCGTTACTCCTAACATCTTAATTACAGTAAGTTGGTTCTTTGACTTTTACTTTCTCCACTCAATCTATTCTCTCAATAGTTTAGACATATACAGTAAGCTATTGTACCATGGCACTTGACTAACCTTGTCATATAATACACCTTATTTTATTACCCATATATATATATAGAAATCCAAAGAAGGAGGCACTCCAGTATAAGTAAACAAAACGGCTATGTTTATAGCGCCAAGCGCTTTCGGGGATGAAAGCCCCTTCCTCAGGGCACAACTGCAACAACCGACATTACAAATACACCACAAATAAATACCTTAACCTGTACAGCAGCCGCCCATTCGCATCCGGCGCCGGCGTCCGGCCCGCCAGAAGTCGTCATCCTGGAACTTCCGGTGGTACGCACTGTCAGCCAACGGGGAGCGTTCATGCGTTCCACCCATCTCTGGCTTGTGTTCCACCACTCTCCCGGAAATCCTCTCCTCGGACGGGTCCGTTGCCAAGCGCCCTGTGTATACAAATGATGGGGCTATTACTGAACATGAAGTGTGCAACCAAATCCACATAAAATATATTATATTGCAGAAACAATAAGTGAATATACAAAAAATACAAACACAGTAATCGATGGCCAGAGTCTCAGATGTATATAAAAAATATCTGCATATAAATACACATGACCCTAGTGTAGATAGACCGCATAGACGGAGAAACCACAATGATGATCTGGAATGCCTGAGCTAAAACTAAGTCAGGCTATTCCAGTTAATTTTTTCATTGAGACCACCGGGGTTTGTAGTCCCCAATCTCATGATCCACTGTGATTCTTTGATAAGCAAAGTTTTAGCCCGGTCTCCTCCCCTCAATGACACTGGAACATGGTCTATCACGAAGTAGCGGAGAGATTCTAGGGGGTGATTTAATGCTTTAAAGTGACGGGCCACGGGTTGGTCTATATTACGGCCCCTAAGAGCTAGACTGATGAAAGATCTATGGCCCCCCATGCGTTCTTTAAATTTGCATGTGGTTTGGCCTACATAATATAGTCCACAAGGACATATTATTATGTAGACCATATGAGTAGAATTGCATCCCAACACAAATCTGATGTCATAATTCTTGTCATGGTGTGGATGTTTGAAATTTTTACAGGGAATCAATAATTTACAGGTTGCGCAGTCGCTACATTTATAGCACCCCCCACGGGAAGTGTCCCTTTAGAGGTACGGCCCAAAGGCACAAATACACGCCCACCCGTAGAGGGGGCCAGAGTAAAAGAGGCACGAAAAGCAGCCGTGATCGCTGCGACAAAACTCAAAGTCTGATTTTTAATCTCTCAAGCCGTCCTCTATCAACAGTGGAAGAGAAGGTACTGAATTTGGGAATGAGTTATGTACCAACGAACCGCTTCGACGAATTTAGTTGGAAGTTAGAGATGTATCAGTTTTCCAGAAGACTCAGATTAAAAGAGCATTATCAGCAGTCGATGGAGAAGGACACAGTCTCTATATTTGATCCGTTCGTCAAGAAGGTGGTGAGGTCCAAATTCGACCCAATCTCTCATAACAGCTCAATTAAATCATTTACACGTTTGATGGAGGACTCTGTTTCACGTTTTCTCGCTACACCCAGGGCAGCACGTCCCAATTTGAATAAGGAGGAACTCGCGGCTTTGAAATCCCTGGAGGGAGATGAGTCGATAATCATCCGCCCCGCGGATAAAGGCGGGGCGATTGTCATCATGAATCTTGACGACTATCAGAGTGAACTCCTGGACCAACTAGGGGACTCACAAGTTTACCACAAATTAAAGAAAGACCCTACCTCTGAATATCAACAAGAGTTGTTTGGGGTCCTTACACAAGCACACCAAGAGGGGTTGATCCCCACCAAAGTTTGGAAATCGTTGTGCGTGAAGTTCCCGATATTATATTCACTCCCAAAGATTCATAAAAATCCCACTAAACCACCAGGGAGGCCAATTATATCTGCCCGAGAATCCTTACTTCAGCTGGTGTCCCAACTATTGGACAGCATACTCCAACCAGTCCTTCCTTTGCAGGCTACCTTCTTATTGAAGCTCAAAGAACTTGACAGGGTCCCTGAGGGAACCTTGATGTGTTGTCTCGACGTGTGCAGTCTGTACACGTCGATACCACACAAGGGTGGACTTAGAGCAATGCAAAGGTTTCTTAATACAAATGTGGATGATGCTCAGTTTAACCACCAACTTTTTCTGTCGTTACTTGAATTAACACTCCGCCGCAATTATTTTTTGTTTGACGGGGAGTTTTTTGTACAGCGTAGGGGGTGTGCCATGGGATCTTCTGTGGCACCCTCCTACGCGAATGTATTTATGTTTGAGATAGAACAGGATTTATTTTTTTCAGATCCCTCCATTAGTGACCAGATGTTAATGTATACAAGATACATAGACGACGTCTTTGTATTGTGGACGGGAGGGGCCGAAAGGTTCAACCGTCTTATGACTGAGGTCAATGCTTCGAGCCCATTCATTAAATTTACGTTAACTTGTGATCGAGTTAGGGCTAACTTTTTGGATGTGGATCTGACTATTATAGATGGTTACATCACCACGAGCATCTTCAGTTAACCAACTGATCGCAACACTCTCTTGGAGGCGATCAGTTTCCACCCTAATGCCTTAAAGAGGGGCCTCCCCCTGTCGCAGATGGTCCGTACAGCCAGGATCACCAGTGACAGGGAGAGTGTGCCTCAGAGTTTGGATCTGGTGATACAAAAGTTTGAGAACAGGGGGTATCAAAAAGGGTTACTTGAGGAAACTAAGAAACAGGTTCTGAGAATGAATCGCAGTGATCTACTTACTCCTAAGCCCAGGGCTGATGAAAATAAAATTCCGTTGGTCTGCAAATACTCCACTTCAAACCCTGTGATTCAACGGGCCACCAAGGCCTTATGGCCTATTGTTAGTACTGATAGAGACCTCCCAGGATTCAAAAATATGAGACCTATTGTGGCTTTCTCACGGGGTAGCAATCTCAGGGATCGATTAGTGTGCACGGATATTACCGATATGGGCAGAAAAATATGCCCTAATACTTACTTTAAAGCACCGGGGTACTATAAATGTAGCGACTGCGCAACCTGTAAATTATTGATTCCTTGTAAAAATTTCAAACATCCACACAATGACAAGAATTATGACATCAGATTTGTGTTGGGATGCAATTCTACTCACGTGGTCTACATAATAATATGTCCTTGTGGACTATATTATGTAGGCCAAACCACATGCAAATTTAATGAACGCATGGGGGGCCATAGATCTTCCATCAGTCTAGCTCTTAGGGGCCGTAATATAGACCAACCCGTGGCCCGTCACTTTAAAGCATTAAATCACCCCCTAGAATCTCTCCGCTACTTCATGATAGACCATGTTCCAGTGTCATTGAGGGGAGGAGACCGGGCTAAAACTTTGCTTATCAAAGAATCACAGTGGATCATGAGATTGGGGACTACAAACCCCGGTGGTCTCAATGAAAAAATTAACTGGAATAGCCTGACTTAGTTTTAGCTCAGGCATTCCAGATCATCATTGTGTTTCTCCATCTATGCGGTCTATCTACACTAGGGTCATGTGTATTTATATGCAGATATTTTTGATATACATCTGAGACTCTGGCCATCGATTACTGTGTTTGTATTTTTTGTATATTCACTTATTGTTTCTGCAATATAATATATTTTATGTGGATTTGGTTGCACACTTCCTGTTCAGTAATAGCCCCATCATTTGTATACACAGGGCGCTTGGCAACGGACCCGGTCGAGGAGAGGATTTCCGGGAGAGTGGTGGAACACAAGCCAGAGACGGGTGGAACGCATGAACGCTCCCCGTTGGCTGACCACCGGAAGTTCCAGGATGACGACTTCTGGCGGGTCGGATGCCGGCGCCGGATGCGAATGGGCGGCTGCTGTACAGGTTAAGGTATTTATTTGTGGTGTATTTGTAATGTCGGTTGTTGCAGTTGTGCCCTGAGGAAGGGGCTTTCATCCCCGAAAGCGCTTGGCGCTACTTATACTGGAGTGCCTCCTTCTTTGGATTTCTATTGATTGATGCAGAGTGCACCTGGATTTATCCCTATAAACGAGTGCCGACCAGCAGTGGAGTATATATATATATATATATATATATATATATATATATATATATATATATATATATATATATATATATATATATATATATATATATATATATATATAGAGAGAGAGAGAGAGAGAGAGAGAGAGAGAGAGAGAGAGAGAGAGAGAGAGAGAGAGAGAGAGAGAGAGAGAGGAAAGACAGTTTATTTCACAACAGAATATGCACAATACCAGGGCATAAAGTGGTCATGCAGAGGTGGGGGAACTCAGTTCTCTATGCCACCTAATTATCCCCCCTCCCCTCCCCCTTTTCGGAAGAGAAAAGGCCAGTGGTAAGGTTTTTGGCACCTGTCAATGTAACCTACAAGGCCCATAGAAGGGGATCATTAAGAGTGACACTGTATTTACCATATGCATGCGGTGCCTCAGTACCTCTGGGCACTGGCAGCCCAAGTCCCTGGTGCTACAATACTTAGGCCTACCAACTGGCCCCTACCTGGCTTCAGCACAACTAACAGCAAACTTCGGAAAGCTTCATTCTCTTCTACTGCAACTAGCCCCATTTCAACCTGTGGCTGTGCAGATCTGAAAACCTGGACCGAAGCCGCATGCTTGAGAGCCCACCCATATCTCCCTCAGGCATACCTCAGAGACCCATTCCTGGCTTTGCAGTGGACCAGGTTCTCTTACCTGGCTGCAAAGCACTCTCTCTCTCTCTCTTTCTGAGACTGGATGGCTCCTTTTTAACTCTATACAGGGCAGTTGTGACCAGAGAAATTGGACTAATATCCATAGGCCCGTGAGAAAATGTTTTAAGGGTGGTAAGACTTCTGCACCTTCAGTGTTCCAACACAAATTTGTGACAATTCTTAGCATGAGATAAAGATATGGGTGAGCAATGCCACCTTGTGGCTATTACTATTTATTGCACACAGTGATCACCTTGTAATATATTTACAATAAAACTATGTATATGAAGGTGAACTCACACTAGGATTAGGCATATCCGGGTGAAGTTCCCAGCAGGTACCCTTCAGGAATCCTTAAAACCCCAAAAATCTGGACGCCAGTTAATTTAATGTAGATTACACAGCCTATTTATTTCCCCCTAATGCATGTCACCTCATCTCTAACCCCTGAGGAAGTCCCATGATAAGGAAAGGGATGAAACCGCTTGGATTACCTTTACCTCTCCATTCCCGCTGGCATCAAATCTTTTTAAGCTAATGTACGGGTTCACCTTTAATGTCTTTTTTATGTATGTGTATTGTTTTAAATAAAAGTATAAAAAAAAAAAAAAAACAATATCACGCTATGAGCCTTTCCTTTGCTGGGAGATTTTTGGGGTTTTAAGAGTTCCTGGACGGTACCTGCAGGGAACTTCACCTGGATATGTCTAATCCTAGTGTGAGTTCACCTCCATATATAAAAATTTTGGTACTCTTTACCTAGAACGGCGCCCATCGCGACCATCGCGCCCATCGAATACACTAAAAATCGGGTGCGATGCGATGGCCGCGATGGCCGCGATTTCCCATAGGGACCAATGTTAAAAATGAGATTGGACGCGATTTTAGTGTTCAATGCCTCAATGCCCGCAATTTTACATAGGAAACAATGTTAAATGGGCCACAGAGCCCAAATAGTCACCGTGAAGTCTGAAATGGCCCCCACAATTGTTAACGCCACCCCACGATCAACGTCAACCCGAAGCGTGGCGAGCGCTGCGAGCCCGCGAGGGGCGGCGGTACGCGTCCTCCGACCTTTTCATACCCCCACTATCCACGTCGGCGTGGAGTTGAGAATAGAATAGTGTGGCGAGCCTGAAGCGTGGCGAGGGGACGCGGATACCTTCACAGTTATACGCGTCCCCTCGCGGGCTTCACAGGTGTCCGTGGCGACGCGGACACCTGTGAAGCCAGCGAAGGGACGCGTTTACCTGTGAAGGTATCCGCGGCCGCTCGCCACGCTTCGGGCTCGGTGGCGCGCTGCGCTCGCCACACTATTCTATTCTCAACTCCACGCCGACGTGGATAGTGGGGGTATGAAAAGGTCGGAGGACGCGTACCGCCACCGCTCGCCACGCTTCGGGTTGACGTTGATCGTGGGGTGGCGTTAACAATTGTGGGGGCCATTTCAGAGTTCAAGGGCACTATTAGGGCTCTGTGGCCCATTTAACATTGTTTCCTATGGCCAAATCGCGGGCATTGAGGCATTTAACAGTCAAATCGCGTCCAATCACCGTTTTAACATTGATCCCTATGGGAAAATCGCGGGCATCGCGGGCATCGCGTCGCACCCGTTTTTTATGTACCCGCGATTTTTTACTGTAGACTTACGGATCAGGCGGCACTCCAGCCAGATAAAAAAGAAGACTAGGAATCACATTATGGATATATATTGTATTTGCAACTGAGTAAGAAGTAGCTGCCATTTATTTCTTTGCAACAGTTTCATTGTACCATTTACACAGACCCTGTATTTTTGGTGATACTTATATGAAACGTTGACCAGACTTCATTACAGGTGTCCGCTATTACTACAGTATCTATCTATCTATCTATCTATCTATGAATCATTCTACACTTACTAAGCTTGGGGCGAAATGTAATAGGGTGTGATTTTTTAGACATGTGCGATTTTTGGTCAAAAACGGCCGAAATCGCACATTTTCCGAAAATCGCACATTTAATAGGTTGAAAATCGCGGTAAAAAATCACACTTTTTACCGCGAAATCGCACTTTTAGAAGTGCGATTTTTAGTCACATTTCAATTCGCATCCAGATGTTTTCCCATTATAAAGTATACAACTCGCAAATGTAATAGGGTGCGATTTTTGGTCAATGTTACCAAAAATCGCAAAAAAAATAGACCAGGTTCTGACAGGCGAATTTGACAGAACCATGCACAGATCATTGAGATCTGTGCATGGTTCTGTTAATAAAAATGTGTAAAAGTGTTTTTATAAAAAAAAAAACGGCGTGGGGTCCCCCCTCCTAAGCATAACCAGCCCCGGGCTCATTGAGCCGGACCTGGTTCCAAAAATACGGGGGGACAAAAAGCATAGGGGTCCCCCGTATTTCTGAAACCAGCCCCGGACTCTTGGACCGGTCCTGGTTCCAAAAATACGGGGGACAAAAAATCTGGGGGTCCCCCGTATTTTGAAACCAGCACCGGGCTCCAACAGCCCGCGGTGTCATGCCACAGCCGGGGGACACTTTTTATACAAGGTCCCCCGGCCAAAACATGAGCACCGTGGCTGGTCAGCCTTGGACGGGGTACCTGGAGGAGTGGGGACCCCCCCAATAAAGGGGTCCCCCCCCCCCAGGCTTCACCCGTCCAGGGCTGAAGCCCGGGGCTGTCACCGGCGTCCATGGCCAGTGGACGCCGGCCTGATAGGGTTAAATCCATCATACATATCATTACATTGCTTTTTACCGGCGAACTACAAGTGCCAGCAGACCTCCCCCGCATGCTGGGACTTGGAGAACCACAAGTCCCAGCATGCAGGGCATTAATGGGCCCGCTGGGACTTGTAGTCCACCTGTAAAAAGAATGTTTATAAAAAAACACACACACAGAGAAGTACAAGTTTATTACACACACACACCTCAATTTTACACCAGCATACTTACCATTCCTGGATCCAGCGCTGGTCTGGCTGCTTCACAGCCGGCTCCCCCCGCACTGACAGGCAGCGGGGAGAACCGGCTTTCTCCGTTGCCTGTCACCGGCTTTCTCCGTAGCTTCTGTAGCTCTGTCCGAGTGCTACAGAGGCTGAGAGCGCGATTGGCTGAGCTACAGTATGCGTCTCCATGGAGACGCATAGCTCAGCCAATCAGGACTGAGCTATGCGTCTCCATGGAGACGCATACTGTAGCTCAGCCAATCACGCTCTCAGCCTCTGTAGCACTGGGACAGCGCTACAGAAGCTACGGAGAAAGCCGGTGACAGGCAACGGAGAAAGCCGGTTCTCCCCGCTGCCTGTCAGTGCGGGGGGAGCCGGCTGTGAAGCAGCCAGACCAGCGCTGGATCCAGGAATGGTAAGTATGCTGGTGTAAAATTGAGGTGTGTGTGTGTAATAAACTTGTACTTCTCTGTGTGTGTGTTTTTTATAAACATTCTTTTTACAGGTGGACTACAAGTCCCAGCGGGCCCATTAATGCCCTGCATGCTGGGACTTGTGGTTCTCCAAGTCCCAGCATGCGGGGGAGGTCTGCTGGCACTTGCAGTTCGCCGGTAAAAAGCAATGTAATGATATGTATGATGGATTTAACCCTATCAGGCCGGCGTCCACTGGCCACGGACGCCGGTGACAGCCCCGGACGGGTGAAGCCTGGGGGGGGGGGACCCCTTTATTGGGGGGGTCCCCACTCCTCCAGGTACCCCGTCCAAGGCTGACCAGCCACGGTGCTCATGTTTTGGCCGGGGGGCCTTGTATAAAAAGTGTCCCCCGGCTGTGGCATGACACCGCGGGCTGTTGGAGCCCGGTGCTGGTTTCAAAATACGGGGGACCCCCAGATTTTTTGTCCCCCGTATTTTTGGAACCAGGACCGGTCCAAGAGTCCGGCGCTGGTTTCAGAAATACGGGGGACCCCTATGCTTTTTGTCCCCCCGTATTTTTGGAACCAGGTCCGGCTCAATGAGTCCGGGGCTGGTTATGCTTAGGAGGGGGGACCCCACGCCGTTTTTTTTTTTACTTTTTTTTTTTGCACAAAATCGCATTTATAAAAATGCGCACATTTTCATGACTGAAAATGCGCACATTTTCATGACTAAAAATCGCGGCAAATCGCGGCAAATCGCATTTTTTCCCGCTAATTCGCATCTCATTACATATGCGAATTCGCGGCAAAAAATGCGATTTTTAAAGGTGCGATTTGGTGCGATTTTTTTTTAGTCTAAAAATCGCACCCTATTACATTTCGCCCTTAGTGTTATATTTGCACTCACATCCATCCTTCCCTTACCTGGAGAACAGGTGCGCGTGATTACTCACGAAGTCCAAATACGCAGGCAGAAATGGACACACAGAACAGCAGGATATTTACCACAAGGAGAAATGAAAGAAAAACATATCCGACGATCTGTGAACACAATCAAAAGAGAAAAATGTAAATATGCAAATACTGGAGATGCTTATTGGTCAAGCTGTAATTCATCTGACACATGTATTACCTGAATGAAAAGCTTTGCTTCTGTTCCCTTGTGCAGTCTAAAGGTGCCCATACACTGAGGCAATTTGGTCCGATTTCAGCAGATTGCGAACAATCGGCCCGTTAAATCGGACCAAATCGGCTCTTCCTCACATGCAATCGGGTCCGATGCGCAGTCCCATGCGCATCGGTCCCGACCAGGTGGTCGACCCTGCTGCCCGTCCGACCACCAGTCCTGGGACCTCCCTCCTGGCAGCAAGGCAGGCGGAAAGCAGTGACGCATTCAATCCATCACAACGGGAAGGTCCCGGCGGCTGGCAGGGTATCGGTTGTCCGTACACTGCTGCGAGACATGGGCACCTTTAGACACTTTGGGCCAGATGCACTAAGCTTCAAAAGTGATAAAATGGAGAGTGATAAACAGCTAGCCAATCAGCTCCTGCCTGAGATGTTTCAAACACAGTCTGTGACATGTCAGGTAGGAGCTGATTAACTTAGTGCGTCTGGCCCTCTTACTGGTAAACTTATTGCACTTTTTTTCTTGGTAAAGAGACTTTTGTCTAAAAAAAACTCTGTTTTGACCCCACCTCACTCTCCCACTAACATTTTTATTCAATCTTCATTGGATGAGGTGTGTCACAGGTGTGGAATCAGTTAAACTACAGTATAAAGTAAATAAACACAGGTGTAGATTTGGCAGAGACTGTTAGCTAATTTATTATATGGCATACTATTATTAACTCTAGAGTATGGTGGCAAAGAAAAGATGTCAAGAACTAGCTAATTCTGCAATGCCTCAATTTGCCTCTTGTATGCGATAAAGCATTTGTTTTAATGACCACCCTTGGTGGTCATTGTTGGATGATCTGTGACCTTCCAGAAATGGCAGAAAACACATATTGGTATTGGTACTGTGCCACCAAACTTACCACCAGGACTAAGTGTGACTTCAATGGCTACCTGACATTTTGGAACCTTTTCTTGCTACCAAAGAGGGCTGACTGGCACTTTCCGTCCAATGTTTTAACAGGAAAATATAGTAGATTTGTACCTCCCCTTTTCTATCCTCCTGTAAAACCTTGTAATTGACCGGTCCCACTAACTCTATGATCTCATAAGGGTTCCGCCATTGAGCATACTGTATGTCGTACATTCAGTACTGGGTACAAGCACTAGCACATTGTCTTCCGGTTTAAAGGATCATTCAACTGTGGTGATTTCATAACTTTGTTTCTGATTTTGTTGAGCCCTTTCCATGTGTTCATTCAGGAGTGGCGCAATCTGCCGTTCAATTGAGTTAGGATCCTGACAAGGTTGTTGTAAACACCCTTTTTTTTAATAGATCCAGAATCCCTCTGGGCTGTCTCCCAAAGAAGAGCTTTAAAAAAGGGGACTGAACCTTGTAAAGGATTGGGGTACCTCTCTGATAACGAACACCAAATAAGGTAGGAGCAGATCCCAGTCTCGTTTTTCTTGAGATACTGCCCTCTTTATCATTTATTTAAAGGTTTGAGTAAACCTTTCTACCAGACCATCTGCTTGTGGATGGTACACTGAGGTGGTACTGTAATCCTGTCTAATTTTAACAACCAGCATAAATCCTTCATAAATTTGGAAACAAAAGGGGTACCTTGGTCTGTTAAGACCTCCTTTGGTTTTTCCAGGGTTAGTAGCTCACTGGCAATAGTGTCAGATTTTATATTACTCAGGGGTATAGCCTCCAGCCATAATACACTACCATTAGTACTGTATGTATTGGTGCCCTCAAGCAGATATTTTCCACTGGCCCTATTAGATCCATACCGATTTGCTCAAAAAGGCACAGAAATTATAGGGAGGGGTAGAAGTGGAGCCAAAAACTCTGGCCGAGGGGACATCTTCTGGCACACTGGGCATTCCTGACAATACCTCTTGACTGAGGCATAGATGCCTGGCCAAAAGAACCTTAACTATATGCGTTGGAGTGTGTTCTTTACCCCTAAATGGCCACCCCACAAATGGGTATGTGCAGCTGTCAATATATACTGTATCGCTCAAGTTTTCCCTTAAGGGCACATTAAGGAGGCTTATATATAATGTCCCAGACTCACAAAACAGTGTTAGCTGTCACCTGCCTGCTTCACTGGCCACTTTGAACATAAAACTGCAAACAGTCTCTTAATGATGTGGTGGCACTTTAATGCTGGCTGCCTCTCACACCACAATTTAAACCTTTTCTGTTTTAAAGACAGGTAGCTGTCTTACCCAAGGTTCTCTGCTGTATTTAGTTTCCAGCTGAGAAGGGCCCCACGTTGGGTGCCAAATTTGACAAGGAATCACATACACTGGATCAAGATAAAGTCTTGGGGCGGGATTCTCTAACATCGCCGGCTACCGCAGACATAATTATCGCATATGCATTAACATATGCTATAATTATGGCAAGGGACAGCGATCTGGCCGGCGATGTGCAGCGGGTCCCAGGTGTCTCCCCCCCTCCCACCCTTAATGCTGCTGCTGCAGACAGGAGGGCTCTCCTCCTCCTCCCTGCACCCGGTAGAGGATTTACAGTGCAGGGAGGAGGAGATAGCTGGTCCGGGCAGCAAATCCCTGTGCTGCCCGGACACAGGTGAGGGGATCAGTGGGGGACTGTGTGGGGTGGTGCGTAGAAGCCCATAGACTTCTATGGGGCATCGACAGCTTTTGCTGGCGATGCTCGCCGTCATAGTAACCCAGCGGGTGGTCTGTAGTGCATCCCACAATGCGGTTAAAACCCAATAACGGAGTTTTTACCACATTTTTTAATTAGAGAATCCTGCCCCTAGTCTTTTTTTTGGGATCCGGTCACATTTACCAGGCACACAGCATAGGCAAGTTTAGTTACAGCAAGCAGCATACAGGTAATCACAGCATAGTTCAAACTCTTCTGAATGCTCTAGTGGTCCCTACCATAGACCACACCCGGCCTATCACTTGGGTAACTATTCCACCATCAAGAGCAATGAACTCCTACCCTGAAAACACTTATATCAGGAGAACATAGATGCTGCTAATCAGCCCAACCTTGATCACATCAGTTTTCTTGCTGATGCTGCTGTTTTAAAACCTGGTCTGGATCTTCCACATTACTTTTATGTGTAAAGATGCTGTCCCTGCCACAGGTGAGAGGGAAAAAGAGAGGCGGGGGGGGGGGGAGGCTAGGCAGAAAGAAAAGGAGAGAGAGAAAGAGAAGAGAAATAAATAAATAGAGAGAGGGAGTGTGTGTGTGTGTGTGTGTGTGTGTGTGTGTGTGTGTGTGTGTTTGTGTGTGTGTGTGAGAGAGAAAGCGAGGAGAGAGGAGGAGAGAGAAAACAGAAAAGGGGAGATATATGGGTGAGACGGACATTGTGAATTAGATAAAGAAAGAGCGAGAGGAGGGAAAGAAAGGGGTGAGGGGGAGAGAGAAAACAAATTAAAAGAGAAAAAAGGTGAAGAGGGTAGAGAGAGAAAGAAAAAGTTAAAGAGAGAGAGGGGAGCCTCCTAATCTTGGGGGCAGTCCCCCGCAGCCCCGTTAGAGTAGCTTGCTCTCCTGCATCCTGTTGGCTTCCTAGTGATGCTGACAAGATAGTGTGGTAGTTACCGGCAATTGTAAGTTTGCAAGAGCGGTTTGGGCCAAATGTCTGTAATCACATCATTTAGCTCCGCCCCCTCACTGCAGACCTGCAAATCATGGGTGATTCCCTGTGTTGGCAGCAGGGCTTTAATATCACACCGTTCAGCCCTGCCCCCAAAGCGGCCTGCAGTGTCTCCTCTCTGAGCTTACTACCTAAAAAAAAGTAGGTAAGAACGATCCAACACCCAATACACTGTCTGTACCCAGATTACTGTTTGTTTTTATTTAGTTATTTTTGTAAGAAAAGGGGGATGTAGATGTATCCTGTGTTGCTTGAATTGGGATGACATAAAGTAACATCCCTGCCATCCATTTGTTATTCAGGAAGAGTCTCTGCAGCCATTGTTTAGCATGACTGCAACCAGTAAAGACACACTCCTGCAGCTCTCCAGAGTCCATTGGTTATCTGCACACAGACAGAGGCGTAACTAGATCTTTGTGGGCCCCATAGCAAAAATTTTTAAGGGGCCCCCCCAACTTAGGTCTCATTCATTCTCACTCTTTTACACACATTCTCTCACATACTATCTTTGTATTTCATTCTGTCTCTCATATATACATCCATACACTGCCGCTCTCATACATACATTACATACATACATATACACTTCCGCTCTCATACATACATTACATACATACATATACTCTGCCTCTCACATACATACATTACATACATACATATACTCTGCCTCTCTCATACATACATTACATACATACATATACACTGCCGCTCACATACATTACATACATACATACATATACTCTGCCTCTCACATACATACATTACATACATACATATACACTGCCGCTCTCATACATACATTACATACATACATATACTCTGCCTCTCACATACATACATACATTACATACATACATATACACTGCTGCTCTCATACATACATTACATACATACATATACACTGCCGCTCTCATACATACATTACATACATACATATACTCTGCCTCTCACATACATACATTACATACATACATATACACTGCCGCTCTCATACATACATTACATACATACATATACTCTGCCTCTCACATACATACATTACATACATACATATACTCTGCCTCTCTCATACATACATTACATACATACATATACTCTGCCTCTCACATACATACATTACATACATACAGTACATATACACTGCCGCTCTCATACATACATTACATACATACATATACTCTGCCTCTCACATACATACATTACATACATATACACTGCCGCTCTCATACATACATACATACATACATACATACATATACTCTGCCTCTCACATACATACATACATTACATACATACATATACACTGCCACTCTCATACATACATTACATACATACATATACTCTGCCTCTCACATACATACATTACATACATACATATACACTGCCGCTCTCATACATACATTACATACATACACATACTCTGCCTCTCACATACATACATTACATACATACATATACACTGCCGCTCTCATACATACATTACATACATACATATACTCTGCCTCTCACATACATACATTACATACATACATATACACTGCCACTCTCATACATACATTACATACATACATATACTCTGCCTCTCACATACATACATTACATACATACATATACACTGCCGCTCTCATACATACATTACATACATACATATACTCTGCCTCTCACATACATACATTACATACATACATATACACTGCCGCTCTCATACATACATTACATACATACATATACTCTGCCTCTCACATACATAAATTGCCTCTCATACAGTACTGTATTTACATGCATTTTCCTCTGCTCTTATACTGTATATACATCCATTTATTTATCCATTCACTGCCTCCTACATACATACGTCCATACACAGCCACTACCATACATACATATACATCCATACACTGCCACCCACATACATACATACATACATATGTCCATACACTGCCCAAAAATAAATACATACATACACACATCCATACACTGCTTCCCACATACATACTGTTAATACAGTATGTATGAACATACATACATATACACACACACACATACATCTACTGTATATAAAGACTATACACAGACTGCATACATATATACACTAAGACTGATATTACTTTGTAAGAGGAGTGACTCGAGGGAGCTTACCGCTGACAGGCTTAGTGCTGTTGCTGCCATCTCCCTGCTCCTCGTTAATGGCCGGCCCTGTTTCTTGCCACGGAGTGCTGACACCTCAGCGCAACTCCTGGTGGGGGCCCTACTGCCGAATTTGCTGATAGGCAGCATTGCGCTGCTGCTCGTAGGGGGGTGGCCTACTGGTCTCTGCTTGCCAGCAAGCACCCGTCCCCTCCGGGACATGCTTACACGAAGTGTCACTGTCCCTGGAGCTGCGCCGGAAGTGTTCCCCCCCGCTGAGCCGCGGCCGGGTAGTGTGTCCCTGGCGTTGCGGCCGGGTAGTGTGTCTCTGGCGTTGCGGCCGGGTAGTGTGTCCCAGAGCCGGGGCCGGGTAGTGTACCCAAACCCGCAGCCGGGTAGTGTCCCTGTTGCCGTGGCCGGGTACTGTCACGGGGCCTGCAGCAAAGTTTAGCCTAGAGGTGGAGCAGGGGGTAGCTTGCTGGGCCCGCGGGCCCCCCCAACCCGCCGGGCCCCATAGCAAGTGCACCCCCTGCACCCTGTATAGTTACGCCACTGCACACAGATCACATTACAGGGCACCAAACATCTGTCTGAAAATTTCCATGACACCCATAAGAGGTGAATCTGTTCCATGTAAACTGTAATTTTATATATAAATGGAAATATTCAGACAGATCTTTGGTGCCCTGTAATGTGATCTGTGTGCAAATTACCAAGGGACTCTGGAGAGCTGCAGGAGTGTGTCTTTACTAGCTGCAGTCATTCTGAATATGTTCACTATTGTATCCCGATGACGTGAATAAAGGTTCTCGAAACGTTGAAATAAACCAGTTTTGGTCTATGTTTATTCAAATTGACTGAGTGCCACCCATCTGCATACCTGAACACTGCCACCCTGACAAGTCCAGGGAGGGCACCAGGTGCCATTACGACGAGACAGGGCAGTGAAGTGCCAGCATATATTCACTTATATATTGTAAGACTTTACAGTAGTCATCGTCTCGTTTATGTGAAGAAATGTGAGTGCCACTGCTTCAGATTGGTATGTGTGATTGCTGGGTTCACAATTTAGTAATCTTTGGGGCCCCCGTTCAAGTTAAAAGACATTGTTTGAGTGCCGGATACAACAAACAGTTTATATATATACAGGTTGAGTATCCCGTATCCAAAATGCTCGGGACCAGGAGAATTTTGGATAACGGATTATTCCGTATTTCGGAATATTTTAATATTTCAATGATGTATTTTGAAGTATCTTGCATTTATGCTGTATAAACACATCAAACACATGAAGTACACATAAATATATTTTATTTATTCAAAAAACAAGGTTTCAAAACATGAAACAAAATGTGTGTACTATCTCAGATACTGAATTTGAATGCCAAGCAATCATTTTCTTGTACATATATAGTGCCAGTTACATATCATTCCCTCAGTAGTGCTGTTACAATTGTCCCTAGTGAGTTTTTAGCAAAAAAAAAAAATTTTTTTTCACTTTCTGGAATGTATGGTTTTTGGAATAATTCGGATAACGGATATTCGGATACGGGATACTCAACCTGTATATATATATATATATATATATATATATATATATATATATATATATATATATATATATATATATATATATATATATATATATTTAAAAGTTATTACAATGTGAGGCGCAGTGGATACAGCGCCTGGGGACATTTCGTCAGACGAAAGAGGCAATAAAGGGCCTTAGAAACGTTGACCACACTTCTGGTGTTGACTCTAATTACTTTTGCAAGTCTCTCTGAGTACCGGCCACAGCTCCTGTCGGAGCACCCTGGATTGTATTTATTTTTGGGCAAGGCTACCGGGAGCATCTGTGAACTGTCAGTGTGAGTGCCGGACATCTGCTACAATTCTATATATATATATATATATATATATATATATATATATATATATATATATATATATATATATATATATATATATATATATATATATATATATATATATATATATATATATATTGTGGGGTTTTAGCATCAAACGGGTAGGCACAGGTGAGGATTTGGCACAGACTTAGACAGTGACATCACGGCTTGGGTCCAAAACAGGGCTTGCCTGAGTTTTATTGCAGCACTCAGAGCAAGAAACTAACAACAGCCTTTACACTTCAGGCAAAACAGAAAACAAAAACCTGCTCGTCTGAGCTCTAACTAAACAGAATAAACGTCCCTCTCTATACCAGGGCCACACTATGTGACACTGGACACATACAGCAGATATAGATCCAGTAATGCAGTACTTACAGCCTTGTCTCTCTCTAGCAGCAGCTTACTGCCTCCAACACCCAGGGAGAGAGAGAGCCTCTATGGAAAGGGCTGACTCCTTTTTAAAAGAATCAGGTGCTCTCCTGATTACCAGCCCAGGACAGAACACCCTTTGTAAGCTGGAGCTTACCACACAGATTGAAATAGCCTGCAGTCTATATGCCATAAGACAGGATTCTAGGGGAAAAGTACCTGCCATCTATGACTTTCCCTGTCACTGTCTTACATACCCTCCCCCTCTGTTCGAACCTGTGGGGTCGGACACTGTCTGCCAACTGGCAGTATGTTCGGGATAGGGCATCGGCATTACCCTGAAGCCTTCCTGCTCTGTGTTCCACTGTAAATTTGAAATTTTGCAAATTGAGAAACCATCTCATGACCCTTGCATTTCTCTCTTTGGCTTGGTACATCCATGTAAGTGGGGAGTGGTCAGTGATTAATCTAAAGGAGCGTCCTAAGAGATAGTACTTTAGGGATTCAAGGGCCCACTTGATTGCTAAGCACTCCCGCTCGACTATACTGTAGTTTCTCTCCGCAGGTGTGAGCTTCCTGCTCAAATATGTTACCGGGTGTTCCTCTCCACCAACTTCTTGGGAGAGGACAGCACCTAGTCCCACATCAGAAGCATCAGTCTGTACGACAAACTCTTTTTTAAAATCTGGAGTGATCAGGACTGGTTGATTACAAAGGGCCACTTTTAATTCTTGGAATGCCCTTTCAGCCTCTGGGTTCCAGCTGTCCATAACTGCCCTACCTCCTTTGGTAAGATCGGTTAGGGGCGCTGCTATGGTTGCAAACTGGGGAATGAACCTACGGTAATACCCCAGAATTCCCAAAAAAGCCCTGACTTGTTTTTTTGTCGAAGGACGAGGCCAGTCTTGGATAGCCTCCACTTTATTTATTTGTGGCTTTATTATACCTCTCCCGATAACATACCCCAGGTAACGTTTTTGGACCTCCCCAGATATGGCCTGTCTACGCGCTTCTGGTACTCTATAGGGTTTTAAGCGTACCCGAACTCCAGGTTCGGTGACAATGTCATGTTTTATGGCTGTGGTGCGCCCTGGAAGTTCTGAGAACACATCATAATTCCTTTGTACTAACTCTTTGTCAGCATTGGGGTATTGGGGCTCACCATTTATGACTTTAGGATTTTCCCTAGCTCTTAATAAGGTGGGATCTCTAAGTTGAGCAGTCCCAAAATTATCACGTGACATCTCTAGCTCAGGCATGTCACCTGCTTCTTCCTGCTCCTCAGCTTCACCTGCAAGAACAGCTAGGGGAAAACGGTCAGATTCAATAGTGGTCACCCCTACCGTTTGAACCTCAGTATCCTGATCAAAAGGCTCAGGACTAATCACAGGGCACACATTCTCATTATTAACATCATTTCTAGTGCAGTGTACATTCTTTTTCCACAAGTCCCAGAACAATGGGAAGTCTCTTCCCAGGATCACACTATGCATCAGGGTCTTTACCACGCCCACTTCATGGGACACAGTTCCACAAGTACTCTTTAGCTGGACTAAAGCTGTGGGATACTCCTTGGTGTCCCCATGTATGCACAAGACCCCTATGTAACGTCCTGTGAGTGTCCCAGGGTCTACCAAGCTGGCATGGATGAGAGTAACTAAACTCCCAGAGTCCAGTAGAGCCCTCCCGGGATAACCATCCACCTTTACATGACATATTTGCTGTCCAGTTTCTGACACAGTCTCAGCAGAGAAAACAGAACGTGCATATAAAGAGCTTCGCCAGGCTGTATCACACTCCATTGGCTCAGAAGTAAGGGGGCAATTGGCAGCAATATGCCCAGGTCCATGACAACGCCAACACTGTATGCGGCCCCAGTCTTTTTTCGACCCAGGTTTGGACCCCACTGTCCCTTGGGAACGCCTCTCCACTGTTTGTTCCCCATCTAGGCCACCTCCCTTTACAACATTATTCACCCCTCTAGTAAACGGAACAGTCTTACCAGATGATCCGGCCGCTTTGCTGTTCTTAAGGGTGGAATGTCCAGGAGGCACTTCTTGGAGTAGATTTTCAGTAGCTCTGTACCTCTCAACCAAGTTGACAAGCCCCTCGGCATCATTAGGGTCGCCCTGACCGACCCAGCGCTGAACCTTTGGAGGTAAGGAACAACGATACTTGTCCAGCACGACTCTCTCCACGATCTGCGCTGGTGTAGACTCCTCTGGCTGTAGCCATTTCCTTACCAGGTGGACCAGGTCATACATTTGGGACCGCGCAGGTAACTGTTCAGAAAAAGTCCAGTTATGCACCTTCCGGGCACGCACACTCATGTTTACGCCTAAGCGAGCAAGGATCTCTCCCTTGAGTTTCGCGTAGTCCTTAGCATCCTGCTCACTCAGATCAAAATACGCCTTTTGTGGTTCTCCAGTTAGAAAAGGTGCTACCACACCTGCCCATTGATCCACGGGTAACTGTTCACGCTCTGCTACACGTTCAAACACCGCAAGAAAGGCCTCTACATCATCCGTGAGAGTCATCTTTTGCAGAGATTTCTGTACTGCAGCCCGTGTGGTTGGAAGCAAGGGTTGGGGTGTTTGCACACTCTGCGCCACACTCTTAGCCACATTCTGTATTTGCTCTTGTAATTGCAGATTAATTTGCTGCTGTTCCTTTAAGGCTAGTCTGTTGGATTCAAGCAGCAAAACATTGGTTTCAGCCTGGGCACGCATGGCCTCCTCATGCACCTTTTGCTGACATGCGTTTGCCTGCACCAAGTGTTTTAAAAGGTCCTCCATTTTAACAGTCTCCTGTTGCAGTGTTACAGCAGCCTTTAGCCAGGACATGCAAGTATCAGTGCACTCCAGACACTCACTTGTGGCTGGTTGCCTTTAGCAACAACTTCCAGCTTGCTGTAGCAAAAGTCCTATAGTTCGATGTATGTCTCTTTAAGTGAGATGCTTGCTCGCATTCTCCACCATATGTGGGGTTTTAGCATCAAACGGGTAGGCACAGGTGAGGATTTGGCACAGACTTAGACAGTGACATCACGGCTTGGGTCCAAAACAGGGCTTGCCTGAGTTTTATTGCAGCACTCAGAGCAAGAAACTAACAACAGCCTTTACACTTCAGGCAAAACAGAAAACAAAAACCTGCTCGTCTGAGCTCTAACTAAACAGAATAAACGTCCCTCTCTATACCAGGGCCACACTATGTGACACTGGACACATACAGCAGATATAGATCCAGTAATGCAGTACTTACAGCCTTGTCTCTCTCTAGCAGCAGCTTACTGCCTCCAACACCCAGGGAGAGAGAGAGCCTCTATGGAAAGGGCTGACTCCTTTTTAAAAGAATCAGGTGCTCTCCTGATTACCAGCCCAGGACAGAACACCCTTTGTAAGCTGGAGCTTACCACACAGATTGAAATAGCCTGCAGTCTATATGCCATAAGACAGGATTCTAGGGGAAAAGTACCTGCCATCTATGACTTTCCCTGTCACTGTCTTACAATATATATATATATATATATATATATATATATACACTCTGTGGAATAGAGATGATAGAAAATGTAAAGTGCGCTACCACCACCTAACTAAATAGATACAGTAGTTGTTTCTATACAAAAACAACTTTAGTATAAAATAGTTTTTTTATTAAAACTATTTAAAATCAATCACATCAGACACAATAGTTTCCATTCAATTCCGTCAAAATTGGAACAGACCCAACGCGTTTCGTCATAAAAATTACTTCATCAGGGGTACTGGTTCCAACACCTTTAGAAAGCAGGGCTTGGGAATTGACCTTTATTGGCGCATCTACATTACAAGTTATGTCATATGTAGAAAATTTGTAAAAACATCAGTGTTGTATGATGTCAATTTTCTCAGAGTGCACCCAAATTGGAATCACCCAAATTGGAATCGCCTGCATTCAGACACTTGAGACTGACCCCTGGTGAAGTCATATTTATGACAAAACGCATTGGGTCTGTTCCTATTTGGACGGAATTGAATGGAAACTATTGTGTCTGATGTGATTTATTTGAAATTGTTTTATTAAAAAAACTATTTTATACTAAAGTTGTATTTGTATAGAAACAACTATCTATTGAGGTGGTAGCGCACTTTACATTTTCTATCATCTCTAGTCCACTTCATCCTCTGCTAACAGGGAGGCCTTGTAAAGTGCAGTTGACCGATTTAGCGCAAACAACAGTCAATCTTTTTTCTATATATATACACTTAGGGATGCCAATCCCGGGGCATTTTTTCAATCCCGGGAATCGGGATTGAAAAATGCTCAATCCCGGGATTCCCGGGATCCCGGGATTGGCATGCCTAAAAAAAAAATGCCCCTGTGCCCCCCACACTAACTGACTCTTGGGGAGGGGGGCAGGTGGCAGCGGTGCGTGATGCGGGTGGCCTGGCGGCAAGCAGGTGCCGGGACCACACACTTACTTTTGGTGAGTGCCAAGCGGGGGATGCAGGCGGCAGGCGGCTTCGGTGAAGAGGCAGGCAACTGGGGGAGGCCCGGCGGCTAGCAGATCCGACGGTGGGGGTGTAGTGCTACTGCCTGCGCAGCGTGACCTGTGACCTAATCACGCTGCGCAGGCCGCACGCCGGGACGGGGACAGTTAGGCAGCGTCTGAGCGAGTGCTCAGACGCTGCCCGGCATTAGACTGCGCATGCGCAGTCTAATCCCGAAATCCCGGGATTGGATACTCCAATCCCGGGATTGAAATCCCGGTCATTTTGGGGCCAAATCCCGGGATCCCGCCGATCCCGATCCCGGGATTGGCCACCCTATATACACTGTATATGAATAGATAGATAGATACAGTAGATAGATAGACGTGATAGTTGTTTACTACAAATGCATCTGGACATTTAGGGCAGTATTCAATGAAGATATTCTCCGTGCATGGCGAGCATTTTTTTTTGCTCGCCGTGCACTCTCCGTGTTCCGGAGGGCTCGCTGCCACTCCTGCTCCCACTATTCAACGTTTTTAAGACTCGCCGCCACTCGCGGCGAGTCTTAACCCCTGCAGCGGACGAGCGTCCGCGGCAGGGAGCTGACAGGGAGCCGTGGGACGTGGCATCCAGGGAGATTAAAGTCTCCCTGGATGCCACAGAACATATGTGAGGGTAGGGGGCCCCCCTGGGACCCAGGCAGCACAGGCTGCCCCCCCCTATAGCCAGCGGGGGACCCAGTATTCACTGCACCCGAACGTGCATACGGGTGCAGTGAATATATGAATATCTAATGAGCGGCTCGAGCGCTCCGGCCCCCTGCTGGCTGCACTGTGTAAAAAAAAAAAAAAAAAAATTTTTAAAAATATTTTTTTTTTAAATTAAATATATATTCATGTGCTATAAGCACATGAATAAAAATCACATGCCCCTTCACAGAAAAAAATTCCTGATTTTTTTACACCAAAATTAAATACAAAACCCTTTTAGATTAAAAGTTCACATTCCAGCTCCCCATCAAAAGATGGAGAATTTCTACACGGAGAGAGACGGCGAAAATCACTTAGAAAGACGGAGAACATTTCACATTGAATAGGGTTGCTCGCTTTTGGAGAGCAAAATGCTCCGTCCAAGGCGAAAAAAGCACAAACTCTCCACAAAACACGGAGAACTTTTCTCATTGAATACTGCCCAAAGAAGCAACCCCCCTCAGGTGTTAAGGGGTTATTATAATGCTCAAAACATAAAACTACAGTACATGTTACCCACTATAAGATAATGTATGATTATCACTATTTTCAAGGATATAATAGGCCACATGTAATATGGTGTGAGAATCAGTGTTCCTTTTTTTTTTTTTTTGCCTTCTTTTTTTTTTTTAAGCGGCAATCATTTACAATGACAAACCAGGTTGATTTTGCCATGCAAATGATTGCCGCTTTAAAAAAAATGGGAAAACTGTCCCATAATCTCTCACTTTCAGATTTTCACTCCTTATTACATTTGGGCCATGTCATTAAATAGCACATTATCACTTTATTCCTAATATTGTGGGAGATAAACAATTAAAAGAAGCTTACAAATGTCTCCTGCTGGCACGGTAAGTGATTGCCGTAGTAGTCCAAATGAATGCCGGAAAAACAGGTCAACATTGCGAGATCAACAATACTAAATATTAAGGCATACAAGCTGATAGAGATGCTGAGGCAATTAGTCAGACATGTACATATCTCCTGTATAAAGAAAAGGAGAAAAACAATTACAGAAATGCATAGCATATATATAGCATACAGGGTCGCTAACAGGTCAGTCATAAAATGGAGGGGCGTGGTCACCAGAAGGAGCTCAACTTCTGGGAGTGGGCGTGGTCACGTCCCGTTGAAAACATATACAATGAATGGGAGAGAGAGCCTGACTCCCTGCAATGCGGGAGGGGGAGTGGCACCCTGGCCCCTCTATTAGACCATGCCCAGGTAAAAGTCCCTGCTCCCCCCTCCCTCGCCGTCACTGATAGCATAGTATACTATAAGTGCAATGGCTTCCATACACTTATGCGAGGTATTGTATGCCTCCCTCGCACGCGATACCCCCAAACTGCCCACCGTAGAGCCGCCGGGATCCCGGGCTGCAGAATCTCACACTATATACACCATATGCGGTCCTGTTGCATACAATATATTGCATGGGAGAAGCCCGGAGAGGCAACACGTTAGGGGGGCGGGGGCAAGGCTGACATCACTCCCCCCCCATGGCGTAAAACGGCGTGATTCACGGGCTGCAGAGCTTAAATACGGCAAAATGTTGCGATCACTTCATTTAAGCCCCGCCCCCTCACCACGGACCCGTGATTTGCTGTACATAAACCAGCGGGCAAGGGGGTGCGGGGGCTTTCACCAGAAAGCGGGAGACTTGCCCAACTTCCCAGGGGGACGGGAGAAGGATTTTTGGGAAGCCCCCGGACATTCTGGGAGGGTAGGCAAGCCTGATCTATTGTATGCAATCCCAGCATGGGCTGCGGGTAGGGTTGCTACCTCAGGCATCTTTGATTCCTGGAGATTCCCCCCCCCCCCCCACACACACACACACACACACCTTCATGTGCGCGTACGCTCCTGGAAAAGTGGGCGTGGCTTTGTAAAACAGGCATGACCTCTTCAGAAAAGTGGGCGTGGCCTCTAATACAGATATGTATTGAAGTCCCTATTGTTACATTACTCCTACTGACAACTCCTACACAGAGATACCTCATACATCCTCCCCTCACCCTGACACCAGTGACAACAACTTCACAGCAACCTCCCCCACCCCCTCACTTCTCTAACATGCATATCTGCCCCAAACACTGATCGTCCACACACACAAATCTCCCCCTCAACACTGGCCTCACCATTTCCTCAGCTGACAGTACAGACGGCAGAGGTCCCCTGGGACTGATTCACAGTAGCAGACGACTTATCTCTCCTCTGAGGCTCAGTTTGGGAGGAAGCGCTGCTGCAGCATCCTAAGCTGTTGGCTGCACAGTGCTCCTCCGTCCTCTCCTCTCCCGCAGCCCAGTCTAAATATTTCTAGAGGTAGAGGTAGCTGTGGGGTGGGCAGCAACTCGCAAGTGCTGGAGACACACTCTGCATGCCCTGTGGCTTTTCTGGCGCCCGGGGCTCGCACTCCACTGGAACTACCCTCCCTATGCCCCTGAAAGTGTGTACACTCATTTGGGAGGTTGTGGAGGCTTTTAAAGTCACCCAGATTCCAGGAGAATCCCTGAATCCGGGAGACTGCAATAACGTCCTGGAGGGTTGCCATCAATTTAGGGAGAATCCAGGAAATCCTGAAGAGGTGGCAACCCTAGCTGCGGGATCTTCCAAATCCTACGTGCAGTCCTTGTGATCTCCTGCTCCGATCCGATAAGCACAGGGCCTCATGCAATTTGGGCACTTTTCAACCGATTTCTCGGCCCGGTGCATCGGAATCAGGTGAAAATTTACCAAATCGTATAAGTGTATGGGCACTTAAAAGATGGAATGGGGGCAAGAAACAATCTGTCATTTTCTGGGCACATGGGGTGTGGCCGCATACCATGGGATAGTTTTGTAATAATATATAATAGAGGTAAAACAGACACGCCATTGCATGCATTTTTATGAGATGACACCAATCTTTCATTGTGCATGTGGATAGATAAATTCATTTGCAGAAAAAAGTGCATCTGAAATAAATATTGACTAGCCAGCAGGTGGCATTGATATTAATACCCCGCTAGCAATTTACAAGCAAACTAATACTGTACATTATATAGTCAATAAATGGCTAATATAAACCGAAATCCACAAGACAGGCTGGTACTTGAAAAATACAGCCGGTGTTCTACCAATACTGCACTAATGTGTATGTGTTAATAAATACACATTAGCAAGTTTGGCTTTACCCATGCAGTAATACTAGCTGGCGCTCCTGATATACATAAACAGTTAAAATATTAGCTAATCAGCAGGCAGCATCGGTCCAGATGCACTTCAGAAAGCACACTAGCAAATAAATGCCACAGTGCAAGAATAGCTAATTAACTGGTAGTAGTAGTAGTAGTACGTTTATTTATACGGCGCCGCAAAGTGTCCGCAGCACCGTACATAGCAAACAAAAAACAAATTACAAGGTAACGTACAGGGTGTGTTGAAAAATACAGTATAAATAGGGATATAGCTGGTAGAACTAAAATCAGCATCAGTTCAGAAGTAGGTGTCAAAATTGTCGAGGAGACTGAAGATGAAGTAGAGGAAGGGAAGAACAGGAAAGGAGCACAGGTGAGGTAAAGAGGTAGGGTGAGTATGTGAGGCAGGAGGACCCTACTCATAAGAGTTAACATACTAAAAAGAGGTGGGTGGACGAACGAAAAACAATAGGATAAGTAGGAACGGAGGGGAACGGAGGCAGGATAGGAGGATCAAGGTTAGGAGGAGGGATAGGCTAGTCGTGACACTAATAGGGGAAATAGGGGTAACCAATAAAACGGACTGAGATCCAACCGTACAGTCCAGAAGATAACAACACAGTGATAACACAGATGTTACATACTGTAGTAGATAAGGATGAATAAAGACTTGCGTCTTGTAAAAGACAGAGGGCGGTATTCAATGAGCCTGATTCGCCATGTTTTTATGGCGAATTTGTGCTGTTTGGCGAATTTCTGACGGTGAATCACCCTATTCAATGACCACATGACGAATACATTTCAAGGTTTTTTTCACCATGATTCACCGAGTAGCAATCGCTATCTTTTTATGGTGAAGTGGAATGTGAACTTTTAAAATAAAGTGTTTTGTTTTTTACATTTGGTGTCAAAAAATCAGGAATTTTATTCTGAGGAGGGGCATGCTATTTTTATTCATGTGCTGTAAGCACATGAATATATATTTAATTTAAAAAAAATATTATTATTTAATTTTTTTTTTTTTACACAGCAGCCAGCAGGGGGCGCCGGAGCCGAGCCGCTCATTACATATTCATATATTCACTGCACCCGATCGTTACGATCAGGTATAGTGAATATACGGTCCCCTGCTGGCACCCCTGGGGGGCAGCCTGTGCTGCCTGGCACCCGGGGAGCCCACCTACCCCCCCACAAAGTTCTGGGGCAGGCAGAGAGACTTCCATCTCTCTGCCTGCCACCGTCCTCAGGCTCCCTGCGGCAATCGCCGCAGGAGCTCATATTCGCCAGTCAGGGGCAGCAAGACCCTGACACGGACATATACTCCAGCGAAATAGGAGTGGGATCTGTGATAAAATATCTAGCAGAAACTGGGCACTGAGCCAGCACATTCTGTGAAACTATAACGATTACATTAAAAGAGCAACAGTAACAAAGCTCAGAACTCTTGGCTAGCCTTATACCACTTTCACACTGCCAAAATGTTTAAAGAACCGGTTATGTTAAATGGTACTTTAAAACGTGTCTAGCCT
>NC_139222.1:37800917-38124477 GCF_055691185.1 Crinia signifera
GCAAACCCTCCCCCGTGACCCCCCCCCCCCCGATTCGCGGAAAAAACACCCCCACCGCGACCTCCCTCCCGCGATTCGCGGCAAAAAGAACCCCCCCGCGACCCCCCCTTGCACGATTGGCGGCACCCCCCCCTGCGACCCCCCTCCCGCGATTCGCGGCACCCCCCCCCCCCCCCGCAATTCGCAGCAGCCCCAGGATTAAATGGCACATGCAAAACACTGACATGGCTATGGTCGACAATGAAAAAGGTTGACATGGGTTTTTGAAGATTTATTTTTAATTTTTTTTTATTTTTTCATATTCATTGTCATGTGTCGACATGGACACCAATGAAGTGGCACACTTATGTCAACATTTACATGTGTTGACCTTTCTGTGTTGATTTTTTCTTGTGGTGATTCGCGTCACACCCCCCGCAACCCCCCCTCCCGCGATTCGCGGCACCCCCCGTGACCCCCCACCTCCCGCAATTCGCGGCAACCCCCCACCGGAACCCCTGTGAACCCCGCCCTCCCGCGATTCGCGGCACCCACCCCCGCGACCCCCCCTCCCGCAATTCGCGGCACCCCCCCGTGATTCGCGGCAGCTCCAGAATTAAATTGCACATGGAAAACACTGACATGGCTATGGTCGACAATAAAAAAGGTTGACATGAGTTTTTGAAGTTTTTTTGTCATTTTTTGAATATTTTCATATTCATTCTCATGTGTCGACATGGACACCAATGAAGTGCCACACTTATGTCAACATTTACATGTGTTGACCTTTCTGTGTTCATTTTTTTCTTGTGGCGATTCGCGTAACACCCCCCCGCAACCCCCCCTCCGGCGATTCGCGGCACCCCCCCGCGACCCCCCCCCTCCCGCAATTCGCGGCAACCCCCCACCGGAACCCCCATGAACCCCGCTCTCCCGCGATTCGCGGCACCCACCCCCCGCAACCCCCCCCCCTCCCGCAAATCGCGGCACCCCCCCGCGATTCGCGGCAGCCCCAGGATTAAATGGCACATGCAAAACACTGGCACGGCTATGGTCGACAATGAAAAAGGTTGACATGAGTTTTTGAAGATTTATTTCATTTTTTGAATGTTTTCATATTCATTGTCATGTGTCAACATGGACACCAATGAAGTGGCACACTTATGTCAACATTTACATGTGTTGACCTTTCTGTGTTGATTTTTTCGGTACTTCTGTACTTTCACGGCGGCAGCATGGCGCCGCGCGTCAGAGTCCCCTTGCGGGGCTCGCTTCGCTCGCCCACGCTGCGGGCACGGTGGCTCGCTACGCTCGCCACGCTAATTAAAATCAACTCCATGCCAACATGGATAGTGGAGGTATGAACTATCCATGTTGGCATGGCGTTAACTTAGTTTTTTTTTACTTAGTTAGTGGCGAGCGTAACCCGGAAGTACGCGCAGCGCCATGCTGGCGCCGTGAAAGTAAAGAAGTACCATTTTTTCTTGTGGCGATTCGCGTCACACCCCCCCCCCCCCGCAACCCCCCCCCCCCGCGATTCGCGGCACCCCCCGTGACCCCCCCACCTCCCGCAATTCGCGGCAACCCCCCACCGGAACCCCTGTGAACCCCGCCCTCCCGCGATTCGCGGCACCCAACCCCGCGACCCCCCCTCCCGCAATTCGCGGCACCCCCCGTGATTCGCGGCAGCTCCAGAATTAAATTGCACATGGAAAACACTGACATGGCTATGGTCGACAATGAAAAAGGTTGACATGAGTTTTTGAAGTTTTTTTTCTTCATTTTTGGAATATTTTCATATTCATTGTCATGTGTCGACATGGACACCAATGAAGTGGCACACTTATGTCAACATTTACATGTGTTGACCTTTCTGTGTTGATTTTTTCTTGTGGTGATTCGCGTCACACCCCCCGCAACCCCCCCTCCCGCGATTCGCGGCACCCCCCGTGACCCCCCACCTCCCGCAATTCGCGGCAACCCCCCACCGGAACCCCTGTGAACCGCCCTCCCGCGATTCGCGGCACCCACCCCCTCGACCCCCCCTCCCGCAATTCGCGGCACCCCCCCGTGATTCGCGGCAGCTCCAGAATTAAATTGCACATGGAAAACACTGACATGGCTATGGTCGACAATAAAAAAGGTTGACATGAGTTTTTGAAGTTTTTTTGTCATTTTTTGAATATTTTCATATTCATTCTCATGTGTCGACATGGACACCAATGAAGTGCCACACTTATGTCAACATTTACATGTGTTGACCTTTCTGTGTTGATTTTTTTCTTGTGGCGATTCGCGTAACACCCCCCGCAACCCCCCCTCCGGCGATTCGCGGCACCCCCCCGCGACCCCCCCCCCTCCCGCAATTCGCGGCAACCCCCCACCGGAACCCCCATGGACCCCGCTCTCCCGCGATTCGCGGCACCCACCCCCCACAACCCCCCCTCCCGCAAATCGCGGCACCCCCCGCGATTCGCGGCAGCCCCAGGATTAAATGGCACATGCAAAACACTGGCACGGCTATGGTCGACAATGAAAAAGGTTGACATGAGTTTTTGAAGATTTATTTCATTTTTTGAATGTTTTCATATTCATTGTCATGTGTCAACATGGACACCAATGAAGTGGCACACTTATGTCAACATTTACATGTGTTGACCTTTCTGTGTTGATTTTTTCGTTACTTCTGTACTTTCACGGCGGCAGCATGGCGCCGCGCGTCAGAGTCCCCTTGCGGGGCTCGCTTCGCTCGCCCACGCTGCGGGCTCGGTGGCTCGCCACGCTAATTAAAATCAACTCCATGCCAACATGGATAGTGGAGGTATGAACTATCCATGTTGGCATGGCGTTAACTTAGTTTTTTTTTACTTAGTTAGTGGCGAGCGTAACCCGGAAGTACGCGCAGCGCCATGCTGGCGCCGTGAAAGTAAAGAAGTTCCATTTTTTCTTGTGGCGATTCGCGTCACACCCCCCCCCCGCAACCCCCCCGCGATTCGCGGCACCCCCCGTGACCCCCCCACCTCCCGCAATTCGCGGCAACCCCCCACCGGATCCCCTGTGAACCCCGCCCTCCCGCGATTCGCGGCACTTAACCCCGCGACCCCCCCTCCCGCAATTCGCGGCACCCCCCGTGATTCGAGGCAGCTCCAGAATTAAATTGCACATGGAAAACACTGACATGGCTATGGTCGACAATGAAAAAGGTTGACATGAGTTTTTGAAGTTTTTTTTTTCATTTTTGGAATATTTTCATATTCATTCTCATGTGTCGACATGGACACCAATGAAGTGCCACACTTATGTCAACATTTACATGTGTTGACCTTTCTGTGTTGATTTTTTTTTGTGGCGATTTGCGTCACACCCCCCCCACCCCCCCCCCCCCACAACCCCCACTCCCGTGATTCACGGCACACACACACACACCTCCCCCGCGATTCTCGGCACCCCACCCCGTGACCCCCCCTCCCGTGATTCACGGCACACCCCCGCGACCCCCCCTCCCATGATTCGCCGCAACCCCCGCCCCGTAACCCCCCCTCCCGCGATTTGCGGTAACCCACCCCGCGACCCCCCTCCCGCGATTCTCTGCAATCCCTCCCCTCCCGCGATTCGCAGCATCCACCCCCCCACAACCCCCCCTCCTGCAATTCGTGGCGACCCCCCCTCCTGCAATTCGCGGCACCCTCCGCGACCCCCCCTCCCGCGATTCGCGGACACCTAAGTTGCAATACAGGGCATCTTTCATACAATTCTAACCATATTTCTCATATACAAACGTTCACAAATTAAGGGGGCGCAGCCCCTTACGACGGTGTGAAGAGCGCCCGTAGGGCGCGATGAATCACCTAGTATATATATATATTGCAAGCAGATAGGCACTCTGGACACTTTAAGCAATTAATCAAGTAAGAAATAAATCACAGCTCACACCAGCTGCTGTTGCCACAGCAGCTGGTGTGAGCTGTGATTTATTTCTTACTTGATTAATTGCTTAAAGTGTCCAGAGTGCTTATCTGCTTGCAATATATTTCTCCCCCTCAAAAGGGACACAGGGCACCGGACCACAAAGAATATCATTAAGGAGAGTGCCCGGCATCTCCTATATATTTGGCTACATCTGTCACTCAAAGTGGGTGTCTGTGTCTATAACGCTCTGTTCCTGGACTTTCCTCTTAATGTGTGATTGCCTTCATCTGTGCTGAACACCTTTCTGAGAAATTAACCTGTTTAAAACAGGTGATGGCAATCATACATTAAGGGGAAGTCTAGAAACAGAGCATTATGTCCCTCCTGGAGAGGGTCATGTTGGGAGGTATGTGACAGAGAACCAGCCCAGTGAGACCACAGACAGTGCCAGACACCCACTGCCTTCCCATGTTGCCCAGCACTGCTACTCCACAGCCACCAGGTGAGCGCCCCCCTCCCGCGATTTGCGGCAAAACCTCCCCCCCCCGCGCGCCCCCCCCCCCCTCCCGCGATTTGCGGCAAAAATACCCGCTCCCCCGCGACCCCCCCTACCGCGATTCGCAGCAAAAACACCCCCGCGACCCCCCCTCCCGCAATTCGCTGCAAAAAGAACCCCCCCACGACCCCTCCCGCAATTCGCGGCATAACCACCACCCCGCGAGCCCCCCCTCCCACGAATCGCGGCAAACCCTCCCCCGTGACCCCCCTCCCCGATTCGCGGAAAAAACACCCCCCCCGCGACCTCCCTCCCGCGATTCGCGGCAAAAAGGACCCCCCGCGACCCCCCCTTGCACGATTGGCGGCACCCCCCCTGCGACCCCCCTCCCGCGATTTGCGGCACCCCCCCCCCCCCCCCGCAATTCGCAGCAGCCCCAGGATTAAATGGCACATGCAAAACACTGACATGGCTATGGTCGACAATGAAAAAGGTTGACATGAGTTTTTGAAGATTTATTTTTAATTTTTTTAATTTTTTCATATTCATTGTCATGTGTCGACATGGACACCAATGAAGTGGCACACTTATGTCAACATTTACATGTGTTGACCTTTCTGTGTTGATTTTTTCTTGTGGCGATTCGCGTCACACCCCCCGCAACCCCCCCTCCCGCGATTCGCGGCACCCCCCGTGACCCCCCACCTCCCGCAATTCGCGGCAACCCCCCACCGGAACCCCTGTGAACCCCGCCCTCCCGCGATTCGCGGCACCCACCCCCGCGACCCCCCCTCCCGCAATTCGCGGCACCCCCCCCGTGATTCGCGGCAGCTCCAGAATTAAATTGCACATGGAAAACACTGACATGGCTATGGTCGACAATGAAAAAGGTTGACATGAGTTTTTGAAGTTTTTTTTGTCATTTTTTGAATATTTTCATATTCATTCTCATGTGTCGACATGGATGTGAGGTTAGCAGGCTGACCGTAAGTCTGTAATTATGATATTTTATTATTTGTAGTGAAAAATGTACACTTTAGTCAGTCTGTACCCTGTAGTCTCTATGTATGTCTATATACCCCCTATATGTGTGTGTAGTTCCAGATCATATATTATTAGGCTGTATAATCCCACCAGAAATGTAATGTCTGTATTTCCCAGGACTTTATTCATGTAAGCATGGTACCATTGATACCATTGGCAATCTCCACAGGGGGTGATCGAATCCCCCTACTATCAACAGGAAGGTTGTCCACAGGGGGTGATCAGCCCATAATGTAATCAGCCGATTATTGTTCCTGCTGTTTACATGAGGGGGATAGCTGAAGGACAATCACCACAGGGGGTGATCAAATTCCCCTGCTATCCACAGGAAGGTTGTCCACAGGGGGTGACCACCACACAACGTAATCTTGTGTTGTATTGTATCTTGCTCTGCATATCCCTGGCCACTTCCAGACTTACTGGAACCGACCCAGCAGGGGGGCAGCAGCAGATGGCCAGCTAGATATTACCTGGGGGGATGTGTCTGACTCTTGAATCCACCAATCAAGATCCACTGCAAGCCCACTTTTGGTTTGTGAACCGTGGGAATTTGAGAAGTTTTTAAAATGACTTGCAGACTAGCCAGGAGGGGATTTTAATGGACTGTCCTGGACTAAGAGGTTATGCTCTGTCTAGGTATCGTGTGGACTTATCTGCTATCACTGCTGTGGGGATTAAGTGATAGTTTGCCCTGTGGAACTGATCTGGGACTGTGACTATACAAGGACTGTCTGTTTGGGCCTGCTACCTGAATATCTTTCTACTCTGCAATTTACCTTTGCCACTGTTTATTGTCTATTTGTGCGTGCTGTGGAAAATAAACCGTTCTTCTGGTTTCATCTGCTCGGTGTCTGAGTGATTGAAGAACTCGTACCCTCACAATGGACACCAATGAAGTGCCACACTTATGTCAACATTTACATGTGTTGACCTTTCTGTGTTGATTTTTTTCTTGTGGCGATTCGCGTCACACCCCCCCACCCCCCCGCAACCCCCACTCCCGCGATTCACGGCACACACACACCCCCCCGCGATTCTCGGCACCCCACCCCGTGACCCCCCCTCCCATGATTCACGGCACATCCCCCGCGACCCCCCCTACCATGATTCGCCGCAACCCCCACCCCCGTAACCCCCCTCCCGCGATTTGCGGCAACCCACCCCGCGACCCCCCTCCCGCGATTCTCTGCAATCCCTCCACTCCCGCGATTCGCAGCATCCACCCCCCCACAACCCCCCCCTCCTGCAATTCGCGGCACCCCCCGCGACCCCCCCTCCTGCAATTCGCGGCACCCTCCGCGACCCCCCCTCCCGCGATTCGCGGACACCTAAGTTGCAATACAGGGCATCTTTCATACAATTCTAACCATATTTCTCATATACAAACGTTCACAAATTAAGGGGGCGCAGCCCCTTACGACGGTGTGAAGAGCGCCCGTAGGGCGCGATGAATCACCTAGTCTACATTATATATATATATATATATATATATATATATATAGTCCACTGGTGCTGCCTGCACTGAATCTGCCAGTATTATTTACTCAGTCCACTGTTGCCACTGGCAGTGCTACTGCCTACCTAGTGTACCTACCTAGTACATACTGGGCTGCTATATCTAATTTGATAAAAAAAATAATACTTGTGCTGCGTGTGACTGTAAAAAATAATTCCATGCTGCTGGTGCACTGACGTGTGCCACTGAGTGGATGTTCTTATAATCATTTCGTGAAGAAAGAGACCATTATATCGTTCTATTTTCCACATCTTATCTTTTCATGTACCTGCCTTCCTTGAGATGAACAATCAAGCAAGGAGCACCATCAACTAAAAGGATATTTATGAAAAGATAAGTCATATTATACTCTCCTTTCAGCGCCATTTTTTCCGAAACCCAACACACCCCCCCCCCCCCCCTTTTCTTATATACATAATGGATCAATAGGGATTGATCCACGGGTTTTGGAAATACAGGCGCAGCAGAATTATAGGAGCGCCACACTCGATTCCACCCTTCTAGAAAAAGTGTGCTACTGAGTGCCACTGCCAAGTACCTAATAATAATAAAATTTATTATTATAAATTCTGCTGGTGCACTGCATAATAGTGTGCTACTGGTGCTGTGTAACTACCTTTTTGTGGTGACCACTGGCAGTGCTACTGCCTACCTACCTAGTAGTTTAGTTTCTCTACCTACTAGGCTGCTATATTATTATTAATACTTAATTAATTTAATTATATATAGTCCACTGGTGCTGCCTGCACTGAATACTGTGAATAGAGGTTGCCAGTATTATTTACTCAGTCCACTGTTGCCACTGGCAGTGTTACTGCCTAAGTGTACCTACCTAGTAGTACAACTACATACTAGGCTGATATATATAATTTAATTAAAAAATAATACTTGTGCTGTGTGGGACTGTAAAAAAATAATTCCATGCTGCTGATGCACTGACGTGTGCCACTGAGTGCCACTGCCAAGCAGTACCTAATAATAAAATTAATTATTATAAATTCTGCTGGTGCACATACTGTACTAGTATTGCTGACGTATATACCTGTCTTGTGCCTAGTACTGTCTTATCTACCTGTTTGGTGCCTAGTACTGCCGTATCTACCTGTCTGGTTTGGGGCCCACTGCCTAATACTGCCGTATCTATCGTCTGGTTTGGGGCTCAATGTCTAATACTGCCGTATCTACCGTCTGGTTTGGGGCTCACTGCCTAATACTGCCGTATCTACCTGTCTGGTCTGGGGCCCACTGCCTAATACTGCCGCATTTACCATCTGTTTTGGGGCTCACTGCCTAATACTGCCGTATCTACTGTCTGGTCTTGGGCTCACTGCCTGATACTGCCATATCTACCGTCTGGTTTGGGGCTCACTGCCTAATACTGCCGTATCTACCTGTCTCGTCTGGGGCCCACTGCCTAATACTGCCGTAACTACCATCTGTTTTGGGTCTCACTGCCTAATACTGCCGTATCTACTGTCTGGTTTGGGGCTCACTGCCTAATACTGCCGTATTTACCGTCTGGTTTGGGGCTCACTGCCTAATACTGCCATATCTACTGTCTGGTTTTCGGCTCACTGCCTAATACTGCCGTATCCACCTGTCTGGTCTGGGGCCCACTGCCTAATACTGCCGTATCTACCATCTGGTCTGGGGCTCACTGCCTAATACTGCCGTATCTACCATCTGGTTTGGGGCTCACTGCCTAATACTGCCGTATCTACCATCTGGTCTGGGGCTCACTGCCTAATACTGCCGTACCTACTGTCTGGTTTGGGGCTCACTGCCTAATACTGCCGTATCTACCGTCTGGTCTGGGGCCCACTGCCTAATACTGCCATATCTACCTGTCTGTTTTGGGGCCCACTGCCTAATACTGCCGTATAACTACCGTCTGGTTTGGGGCTCACTGCCTAATACTGCCCTATCTACCGTCTGGTTTGGGGCTCACTGCCTAATACTGCCGTATCTACCGTCTGGTTTGGGGCTCACTGCCTAATACTGCCGTATATCTACCTGTCTGGTCTGGGGCCCACTGCCTAATACTGCCGCATCTACCGTCTGTTTTGGGGCTCACTGCCTAATACTGCCGTTTCTACTGTCTGGTCTTGGGCTCACTGCCTAATACTGCCGTATCTACCATCTGGTTTGGGGCTCACTGCCTAATACTGCCGTATCTACCTGTCTCATCTGGGGCCCACTGCCTAATACTGCCGTATCTACCATTTGTTTTGGGGCTCACTGCCTAATACTGGCGTATCTACCGTCTAGTCTGGGGCTCACTGCCTAATACTACCATATCTACCGTCTGGTTTGGGTCTCACTGCCTAATACTGCCGTATCTACTGTCTGGTTTGGGGCTCACTGCCTAATACTGCCGTATTTACCGTCTGGTTTGGGGCTCACTGCCTAATACTGCCATATCTACTGTCTGGTTTTCGGCTCACTGCCTAATACTGTTGTATCTACCTGTCTGGTCTGGGGCCCACTGCCTAATACTGCCGTATCTACCATCTGGTCTGGGGCTCACTGCCTAATACTGCCGTATCTACCATCTGGTTTGGGGCTCACTGCCTAATACTGCCGTATCTACCGTCTGGTTTGGGGCTCACTGCCTAATACTGCCGTATCTACCATCTGGTCTGGGGCTCACTGCCTAATACTGACGTACCTACCGTCTGGTTTGGGGCTCACTGCCTAATACTGCCGTATCTACCGTCTGGTCTGGGGCCCACTGCCTAATACTGCCATATCTACCTGTCTGTTTTGGGGCCCACTGCCTAATACTGCCGTATAACTACCGTCTGGTTTGGGGCTCAATGCCTAATACTGCCGTATCTACCGTCTGGTTTGGGGCTCACTGCCTAATACTGCCGTATCTACCGTCTGGTCTGGGGCTCACTACCTAAAACTGCCGTATCTACCGTCTGGTTTGGATCTCACTGCCTAATACTGCCGTATCTATCGTCTGGTCTGGGGCTCACTGCCTAATACTGCCGTATCTACCATCTGGTTTGGGGCTCACTGCCTAATACTGCTGTATCTATCGTCTGGTCTGGGGCTCACTGCCTAATACTGCCGTATCTACCGTCTGGTTTGGGGCCCACTGCCTAATACTGCCATATCTACCTGTCTGTTTTGGAGCCCACTGCCTAATACTGCCGCATCTACCGTCTGGTTTGGGGCTCACTGCCTAATACTGCCGTTACTACCGTCTGGTTTGGGGTTCACTGCCTAATACTGCCGTATCTACCATCTGGTTTGGGGCTCACTGCCTAATACTGCCGTATATCTACCGTCTGGTCTGGGGCTCACTGCCTAATACTGCCCTATCTACCATCTGGTTTGGAGCTCACTGCCTAATACTCCCATATCAATCGTCTGGTCTGGGGCCCACTGCCTAATACTGCCGTATCTACTGTCTGGTGCCTAGTACTGCCATATCTACCTGTCTGGTGCCCAACACTGCTGTATCTGTAATAACTGCCTGCTGGTGCATACCTACTGACGTATTAATTGCACTCCAGTGGCGCTGTCCTGTGACATAACTCCACAAAAATAATGGAGATCAAAAATATGGAGGTTTAAAAACAAAAGAAAGATGTTCTGAAGTTCTGAAGCTGCTGCCACTAGTCATGACATAGACAATACAATGCCAACAACGTCATCCGCCACGGCCAATGCCAAATGTGAAAGCAGAGGGCATGTACAATCGAAACCAAAGTTCTGTATAAGGAATCAAAATATTAAATCGTTGGAATAGAAACTTGAACTTGGCAATATGCCATTTACGACACGGAGTGGCAAGGAACGGCTAAGGCCATGGCCTAAGTTCATGACTAGTTGTACAGCTTCACATGACAATGAAAGTCCTCCTCCTCTCCCCCCGCCCAATAGGATATTAATGAGAGTTAGGCTGACACCGACTCAAAAAACTCTGAAAAAATTTCAGAAAAAAAAACTGGGAAAATAAATCTGACAAAAACTCTGCCTTCTAAAGACATATCCCAAATCCACAAGGAGAGTCCTAGGGTGGCGGTGGTTGTGATGCCGGACGTTCCCATCACTGTGCGTGAAGAGGTGGCTCCTTCCACCATTTGCAGTACGCCCTCTGCATATGCTGGAAGGATCACCTACAGTCTAGTTCCAGATTTTATTAATGAAGGTGATGTTGTCCACCAGGAGGAGGATATTGATGTTGCTGGCACTGAGGAGGAAGTTGACGAGGAGGATGGAAGTTGGATTGCTTAAATGATGCACCAGGGGGGAATGAGGCACCTGGGGGTGAAAAAGTTGTTGTCCATGAATGATGAATGAGGGATGAAAAAGCCCATCGTCATGCCTGGACAAAGGACCTCTGCGGTCTGGAATTTTTTTTATCCTAATCCGGACAACAAAAGTATTGCCATTTGTAGCTTATGTAAAACTCCAATAAGCAGGGGTATGGATCTAGGGACCCCTAGGGACAACCTCCCTTCGACGTCACCTAAACAAGCGTCATAAATCAGTGTTAAGTTCAGGAACTGCGGCTAGCAGTCCAGCGACACCTAAATCACTTGGTCCTCCTTTTGGAGCCAAGTGCCTGAAAAGCACACCACCAACTCCCTCTTCGTCAAATTGCTCCTCGATCCGGATAGGGGGGAGTCCTGCAGGCCATCTCACCTGCATGAATGACTCCATAGATTTCTCCGGAGGATCCTGCAGCGCTACACCTACTACTACAGCCGCTGCTGCTGTTGCTGCTCCTGGAAGTCAGTCATCATCCCAGAGGGGAAGTCGTAAGACCGCTACGTCTTTCACTAAGCAATTGACCGTCCAACAGTCGTTTTCCATGAGGATGAAATACGACAGCAGTCATCCTATGGCAAAGTGGATGACTGCAGCCTTGACAGCTATGTTGGTGTTAGACATGCGTCCGGTGTCCGCCATCAATGGAGTGGGATTTAAACGGTTGATGGAGGTATTGTGTCCCCGGTACCAAATCCCATCTAGATTCCACTTCACTAGGCAGGAGATACCCGCAATGTACAGGGACTTCAGAAAAAGTGTCCTCAGTGCCCTGAAAAATGCAGCTGTACCCACTGTACACTTAACTATGGACATGTGGACAGGTGGATCAGGGCAAACTAAGGACTATACGACTGTGACAGCCCACTGGGTAGATGCATCACCTTCTGCAGCAGCAGCATCTCCTGCACGCCAGCTCCTTCCAAGGCAGGCTACGCTGTGTATCACCGGTTTCAGGAAGAGGCACAACGCCAACAACCTCTTAGAGAAACTGAGGGAAATCAACTCCCAGTGGCTTATCCCCCTTAGACTCTCCTGGGGATTTGTGGTGTCGGTCAACGCCAGTAACATTGTGCGGGCATTAAACATGGGCAATTTCCAGCACATGCCATGTTTTGCCCAAACAATAAATTTGGTGCTGCAGCATTTCGTAAAAAATGACAGGAGTGTTTTTGCTTGCGGTGGCACCTAAAATTTGCGGACACTTTCGGCATTCTGCCACTGCCTGCTGAAGGCTGGAGCAGGAGCAAAAACTCCGCAACCTGCCCTGCCATCAGCTTAAACAAGAGGTGGTGATGCACTGGAACTCCACCCTCTATATGCTGCAGAGGATGGAGGAGCAGCAAAAGGCCATTCAAGCCTACACGGCCACCTACGACATAGGCAGAGAAGCGTGGCTGCACCTGACTCAAGCGCAGTGGAGGCTGATTTCCGTGTTGTGCAAGGTTCTCCAGCCGTTTGAACTAGCCACACGTGAAGTCAGTTCCGACACTGCCTGCATTAGTCAGGTGATTCCCCTGATCAGGCTGTTGCAAAAGCAGCTGGAGAATGTGAAGGAGGAGCTAAAGCGTATCGATTCTGCAAAGCATGTCGCTATTTTGGATGAAGCCCTCCATACGCTTTGCCAGGATACGAGGGTGGTCAGTCTATTAAAGTCAGAGGAATACATTTTGGCCACCGTGCTCGATCCTCAGTTTAAAGCGTATGTTGTGTCTCTGTTTCCGGCAGACACAAGTCTACAAAGGTGCAAAGACCTGCTGGTCAGGAGATTGTCATCTGAAGGGGACCGTAACACGGCCCCAGCTCCTCCTTCATTTTCTCCCCCACCTGTGCCTGTGAGGAAACAGCTGCGATTTCCCACACAACCCGCTGGTGGGGATGCAGGGCAGGCGGGAGGGAGTTTGGACCTCTGGTCCGGACTCAAGGACCTGCCAACGATTGCTGACATGTCTACTGTCGGTGCATTGGATGCTGTCAACATTGAAAAAATGGTGGAGGATTACTTTGGTGACAGCATCCAAGTAGACATGTCAGACAGTACTTACCTGTACTGGCAGGAAATAAAGGCAGTTTGGAAACCCCTGTACAAACTGGCTGTATTTTACCTGAGTTGTCCCCCCTCCAGTGTGTACTCCGAAAGAGTATTTAGTGCAGCGGGGAACCTGGTCAGTGAGCGACGAAGGAGGTTGCTTTTGAAAAATGTAGAGAAAATGATGTTTATAAAAATGAATTATTCAATGAAGACCAGGAATTGCCTCCAGAGATTATAACGGGACCTATGATTGTGGAGTCCAGCGGGGACGAATTGATAATCTCTGAGAATGAGGAAGTACACACTGAAGGGGGCGAGGAATCAGAGGAGGAGGAGAAGGATGATGAGTGACAATGACATCTTGTCACTGTAGAGCCAGTTTATACAGGAAGATATTATGAATTGTTTTTTTGTGTGGGGGCCCAAACAAACCAATCATTTCAGCCACAGTTTTGTAGGCCCTGTCGCTGAAATGTTTGGTTTGTTAAAGTGTGCATGTCCTATTTTCGCAACACAAGGGTGGGTGGAAGGGCCCAAGGACAATTCCATCTTGCATCAACATTCATTATTCCTACTGCTGAGAGTCATTCATTTGTGGGACTTGTCTTTTCAATTCATACAACTGTTTGCATTCCACTAATGAGAGTAATTAATTGCTGCATCAATGGCCCACTGCTCCTCAGCTGGTCGCAGCTCTCACCCTTTTTTTTAGCCTTTATACTTTTAGGGATGCTGTACTAGCCGACACCACTGCGTTGGCTATTGTTTGCAGGACTAGTGCATTTGGGTTTTTCCTGTAGTTGACCACCATCTCAACTGATTTGATGGAGTTTAGATTGAGGTTGTTGCTGCTGCACCACTGTGTCAGCTTCTCCACTGCATGCCTGTACGCGGTCTCATCACCATCCTTGATTAGGCCGACGATAGTGGTGTCATCAGCAAATTTGATGAGTTTCACTGCAATCTGCATTCCAGTATCCCAGCAGCTGGCAAGTTCGGTCATTTCTCTTAGTTTTAAACGTGCTCATCATCAATTGTATCTTCTCAGTCAACGAGGAATTGCTCAGAATAAGCCCATTCACATTTTTAGAAATATGGCTATCCACAGGTTGTTCAGTCTGCCATTTGAGATTGGGATCTTTCAGCACGGAGACAAACTGCACATCAGGGTCAGGATCAGACAAGGTGTTAAATGGGGTTTCTACCATGAATTTCTCAAATAATCCCATTGGGCTGCAACAATCAATTTTCTTTGTTGAAACGTCAGAGTTAGTGGGATCCACGTGGTATTCCATCTCCTGACTTCCTTTCATGCTGCACCGCTGTCTCCGGGGCAGTCACTCAGCATCAAAAAGCTGCATTAGCGACCGCTGTTCTTGTCACGTGGATACATGGTGACTTGAGTCCACGGGGTCTTCCTACTTCCCAAGATTAAATTTAATAATAAACCATGAATTTCTCAAATAATCCCATTGGGCTGCAAGCCTGCAACAATCAATTTTCTTTTTTGAAACGTCAGAGTTAGTGGGATCCACATGGTATTCCATCTCCTGACTTTCTTTCATGCCGCACCGCTGTCTCCGGGGCTGTCACTCAGCACCAAAAAGCTGCATTAGTGGCCGCTGTTCTGTCACATGGATACATGGTGACTTGAGTCCACGGGGTCTTCCTACTTCCCAAGATTACATTTAATAATAATCAATCATAATCACAATCAAGCCAGATAGGGGTCTTTTTAAATATTAAACTGACCAAAACAGATACACACTCGCAGAACAACTCAGTGTGGCACAAATTAATAATCATAAAATGAAACAATCAGATCATTAAATTAATTAATAATCAATCATAATCACAATCAAGCCAGATAGGGGTCTTGTTAAATATTAAACTGACCAAAACAGATACACACTCGCAGAACAACTCAGTGCGGCACAAATTAATAATCATAAAATGAAACAATCAGATCATTAAATTAATTAATAATCAATCATCCATAATCACATTCAAGCCAGATAGGGGTCTTGTTAAATATTAAACTGACCAAAACAGATACACATTCGCAGAACAACTCAGTGCTGCACGAAATAATAATCATAAAATGAAACAATCAGATCATTAAATTAATTAATAATAATCATAATCACAATCAAGCCAGATAGGGGTCTTGGTACTTGTTTTGAGGTTGTAGCAGGGGAGTGCAGCAACTCGAAAAAACCTTGAATGAAGATCAGTACTTCTCTACCGGCAAAGGACATCCTAATCGACCAAGCGCGCAGCTTCAGTAGGGACGCGCATGTGAAGCAGTGATGAAAGGGAACACACGCCTAGCCAGCCAGATAGCTGAATCCACCCTAGCGATCAATTGAGTGACAGAAGTAGCACAAAGAGAGGGGGTGTGGATCCGCACAGACTTAAAACATGAATTTAGTGCATTTTACGATAAAAATCTGAGTGACCAATATGTTGGACTACTTTGTTAAATTATTGTAGTCTTGGATTGGTGGTGCGCCCAACACATTCAGTATTTGTAACTGAGTAGAAGGGGGTTTGTTTGCAAGAAGCAAACAGAAAGACAAATGGCACATTTGTCTTTCTGTTTGCTTCTTGCAAACAAACCCCCTTCTACTCAGTGACAGAAGTAGCAGCCAGATAGCCCTCACATACCAGATAGGGGTCTTGTTACCCGTACATGTACGGTTAAGTTGTAAGACACCGGTTGCTGAAAGCAATACATCTCCAACCCAGGGGTCCTAGAGAGGTGGAGGAACTCTTCCATCTGCCACCTTTAAATTGATTAGTCCCCTCCCCTTCACCCATTAGGCAATGATTTAAGAGATGACTGGTAATAAATAATAATCAAAAGATTAAACAATCAGGTTAAATTAATTAATAATAATCATAATCACACTTGTACTAAATGAATAATAATCATAAAATTAAACAATCAGATCATTCAATTAATTAATAATAATCATAATCACAATCAAGCCAGATAGGGGTCTTGTTGGATATTAAACTGATCGAAACAGTTACACACTTGCAGACAAACAAAGGAGATGCTTGCAGTGGGCCGCAAAATTTGCGGCCACTTTTGGCATTTTGCCACTGCCTGCCGAAGGCTGGAGCGGCAGCAAAAACTCATTAACCTGCCCTGCCATCAGCTTAAAGAGGTGGGGACGCGCTGGACCTCCACCCTCTATATGCTGTAGAGTATGGAGGAGCAGCAAAAGGCCATTGAAGCCTACACGGCCACCTACGACATAGGCAGAGGAGCGGGGCTGCACCTGACGCATGTGAAGCAGTGAGGGAGGAAAGGAAACACCCGCCTAGCAAGCCAGATAGATGAATCCACCCTAGCGATCAATTGAGTGACAGAAGTAGCAGCCAGATAGCCCTCACATACCAGATAGGGGTCATGTTGGCTGCTTACCCGTACATGTACGGTTAGGTAGTAAGACACCGGTTGCTGAAAAGCGATACATCCCCAACCCAGGGGTCCTAGAGAGGTGGAGGAACTCTTCCATCTGCCACCTTAAAATTAATTAGCCCCCTCCCCTCCACTCATTAGGCAATGATTTAAGAGACGACTGGTAATAAATGAATAATAATCACAAAATTAAACAATCAGATTACATTAATTAATTAATTAATCATAATCATACAATCAAGCCTGATAGGGGTCTTGTTGGATGTTAAAGTGATCAAAACAGTTACACACTTGCAGACAAACTCTGTGCTGCACAAAATGCCCACTGCTCCTTGGCTGCACATGGTAAACAGTGCACGATCAAGCCAGATAGGGGTCTTTTTGGGGCCTAGTTTTTTAAACTTCCATCCTGTCTGCCGCTGCAGTGCCACTCTTACATGAGCCACGTGTTTGTGCCGCACACTTGTGTGGCTTAGCATAGTTATCCAGCTACCTCGGTGCAACCTTTTGCCCTAAAAACAATATTGTGAGGTGTGAGGTGTTCAGAATAGACTGGAAATGAGTGGAAATGAATGTTATTGAGGTTAATATACAGATGGGGCAGGCCTCTTCCTTGCTGGCGAATCGGCAGATCGTCAGCGCTGGAGATCCACCAGCAGCCTGCCTCACCATCTGACTGAGACGCGCGTCTCAATTTCCGTCAGCGGGGCGACGGGAACCCTGTCCGTCTCCACCTCAGGGAGATGGACAGGGTTAGGGGGGGTTGCGGGCAGGTGGCGGGTGACCCGGGGGAGCGGCTGGAAGCGGCGTCGGAAGGGGACGCGCGCGCCTCTCGTGCGCGCGTGTCCCCTTCTCGCTATAGATATGGCGCTGGCGGGGGATGGCAGCTAGCGTCGCCATCGCCATCCCCTGCAAAGATGGGACCTGCCCCATCTGTAGCGTAGGAGCAAAAAAAATCAGAACCCAAAACCCAAAAAATCCAAACACAAAACATTTAGGAGGTGTTTTGGCAAAACCCATTAGAACCCAAAACGTCAAGGTAATCAGAACCCAAAACACGAAAAGTGGCCGGTGTACATCCCTAATAAAAAACAACTCTGAAACCTGTAGGACTCTGCTTTTTAAACGTTTTGAAATACCTGTTATCTTTAACCGGTAAAAGAACTCTGGCGCTTTCCCACTGCAGCCTTAAACGTTTTGAAAAAAAAAACTGCAATATACCATTTAACAAGTGCAGTGTGAAAGGGGTATTAATAACAACTAAGTATCTAATCATAGTAAATATATACTATAATTATTCAGGTACATACCAAATCCTATTGTTTTTGTGACTAAATAATACCCGGCTCCCATTTACATCAATGGGGACGTACAACCTGTGGACTGCAGCGTCCGCAGGTTGGACAGGGAGGGGGGGACAGACAGCCTGCGCTGCTGTCTGCTATACTCTGCAGACAGCAGCGGCAGCAGCGTAGGAGGTGAATGGATGCCTGTGTGCGGCATCCATTCACCTCCTGGACGATGGCTGGGGGGTGCACGGGGCTGGGGGTAGCCCAGCAGCTTACCTTGGTGCTGGGCTGCCCCCAGCACAGCGATTGGTGTATCCAGCGGGGATCACCGCAGTCCTAGCACTTGGAGATGATGTCAACTCCAAGCACCGCCTCCATCTACACTGCGGGTGGGCGCCGCAGTGTAAATGGAGTAAATCTCGTTTCCGACCCGGCTTGGATCCTTCTTCCAAATGCCGGGTCGGATCCGGGATTTTTGGTGTAAAAGGGGTATAAGAAAGGAAATAATAAAGAAAAGACACAGACACCCAGCCGATTTGTACACAGTTTATTTTAAACATATTTTTTTCTTCACACTTTATCTACGAACAGTTTAAAAAAAAAATGCTGTGGCAATAGAATACAATTTTACTACGAACTAATAAAAGTTACATTTTAAATATTTACTGTTACTTCCAGTGCGCCACTAACAGACTCTCACTTTGCTCTCTCCTCTCCTATATCATGGGAGCATGCCTTAAGTCTTATGGCATTCCCCTGTCTCAGCATCCTGGCCAACCAGGACCCAGGAGACACAGCAGCTTAGCCAGGCCATTAGGTAGTCAGACTGTCCTATCACACTATTAACCCTTCTGTCCATTTAGCAGAAGTGCCAGGTGGCTGGTCAGCCCTTGGTAAAGCAAGGATTTAATAGGACAGCTTTGCTACTGTAATGTTAGTGTTGCCCTGATCCAGTGCTCGCGGGGAGGTGGTGTAACTTATTTATTACTGCCAGGACCCTCCCCTTCCATTAGTCAGGGCCGGTCCACGTGGTGATCCAAATTAAATCATGATGCCCCATTTATCGTTCTCCCTGACTCATGGGAGAGAGGATAGAAATCTACTTACGTTTTTTCTAAAGCTACATGGAGTATAAAATGATCACAACTGGTGAGCACAGATTACCAGGCTTACCTACCCTACTGGAATTGGCGGGAGGCTCCCGAAAATCGGATCCCCCTCCCGCCCCCCGGGAAGGTGGGCAATGCTTGCGCATTGCCCAAGCAGCCCACGCACCCCCCTTACATGCTGGCAGGGGTTCCGGCTTACGTTTTTGCCCGTGGGTGCTCCCCCAAATCCTGGCAGCACCACAGGGGGTCCTGGCAGCGCCACAGCGGGGTCCTGGCAGCGCCGCAGCTTGGTCCCTGTGGAAGATGGGAACTAGCAGCGGTATTAATACCGCTACTAGTTCCCATCCGCCGCAGGGATCCCCGCTGCTGACGACATATCCGCTGCTGGGACCCCGCTGCGGCGCTGCCAAGATCCCCGTCGGTGCTCCTCACCTTCCGTGGGTGCTCGGGCCCCGGAGCACCCACGGTTTCGGCGCCTATGCATGCTGTACTAAAATTGGTACATTACCATGGTTGACTACCTGACCCTCTCCTTCAGGGAGAAAATGCTCTGTTCCTGGACTTCCCTGGTAATGTATGATTACCATCACCTGTGGTGAAACACCTTTCTTATCAATTACCTAGCTCCCCACAAGTGATGGCGAATCGCGTCATTTTGCGTAATTTTAGCCCCTCCCCCAATTCGCGGATCCGCAAATTGCTTCCTTTGACTGCCATGGGGGCAGGGCTTGTGACACCAGCCTCTCCCCGCCCCCCTGACATACCATTATCGGGTCTCCACTCTGGTCTTCCACCGGAGAGGACAACAGAAAAGTCGACAAGCATGCAGATTACTATGGTCTAGTGTATATCCCCTATATACTGTACAGTACATGGTGAACAGATGCAGATCCATACTCACACAGCAGCTGTTGTTTACAAACTGAGATGCGACTCTCAGAACTCCTGTAATGATGAACTGCAAAACAGAGCAAACAGGATTACATTTTGCATTATGTACAAACAATATGGGGGACATGCATCATACCTACTAAAAGGACAGGTGGACAAGCTGCCGAAACCAACCAATCAGCTTCCAGCTTTCGTTTTACAGAAGGTTTAATTCATCGACATACTGGGCCGCAGAATCGGCCCTGGCATTTGTGCATGTGTGCAACAGAAAAGTATTAGTGTTTGTGTATATGCATTTTATTGTCTCTTATCTGTCAAGATTCCTTTATACAGTATGGGGGGTGATTCTACTCTGTTTGGTCCCCGGTGTATTTGTGCCGGGGATGTGCGCATGTGCAGGACTGCTTTGTGGACTTGCATAGTTGCCAGGGCATTCGCACAGGGGGGTGGGGAGGATCGAGGTGGGCAGGAGGCAGTCACATGGAGACGACCAGCATTCCCTGGGTGTACCCATGAAAATGCTGGGTGTGCCCAGGAAAACGCTGGCGTCCCCATGCAAACGCAGAAGGGCAGCTGCATCCTGGGGATGGGCGACTGATGTCACAGGACCAGGGCCGTCGAGAGGTATGCCGGGCCCTGGTAAAATTTTGGGGCGTGAACTTATTGTGGGAGGCGCACACCCCACACCGCCGGTGCCCCCCCCCCCCATCGCCGCAGGCTTACCTGTCTGCGCATCCCGGCTCCCCTCCTGGCTTCAATTAATAATTCTATGCAGACGGACCACGATAAAATGGCCGCCCCCATTCCGCAGACAGTTTCAGAGAACTGTCTGCTTTATGTGGCGGGCATTTTATCGTGGTCCGTCTCCATAGAATTGATTGAAGCCAGGAGGGGAGCCGGGACGCGCAGACAGGTAAGCCTGCAGGGGATGGGGGCATTACTATAGCACCGCACCCCCCCCCCCCCCGGCGCCCCCACATGCACAGTGCCCCCCCCCCGCAACTGCGGGGGCTGCAGTGCTATAGTCACGCCCCTGACGCCCAGCGGGCAGCGTTATTTGCCTCGCTATGCAGTGAATTTATGCTGCTTAGCGAGTCATGCAGAATCGGCCATATTTCCCTTTATAGTGGGGATGGTGCTTCCTGGACCCTGTTTAAATCTATGTCATCAAAATGAATAAGAAAGAAGGGATGAGAGTCATAGGGGTTAATTTACTAAGATGGGATGTTGCTATGGGAAACCAATCAAAGTCTACTTTGATTATTTTTCACCTTCTAGAAGATAATAGATATCTGTAGTATCTGATTGGTTACCCATAGCAACAGCCCATCTGAAATAGAACTCCAATCTTATGCCCCTTTCAGAGCGCGCTTTTTACCCGTTATTATGCCGTTTTTTTACCGTTTTAAAACAGTAATTTGTGCAGTCTGAAAGGTGCGGAGTGAATTTACCGGTTCTATAGAACTGGTATTTCTAAACGGTAATAATGCAGGGTCCTACCCGTTTCAGACCCGTTTTTTTTTTTCATCCACTGTTTTCTATGGGTTAAAACGAGTTCAGTGTTGTGAAGGGACAAAAATGGCACTGAAATACCGTTTAAAGACCTGCGGTGTGAAAGGGGTTTTAGCTGGCAGACCTGTTTTTAGAAACATTTTAAAATACCGGGTCAAAGCCAGTCTAAAAGCAGCATTAGTAAATTTCCCCCATACAGTGCCCACTGGAATCTTCCAATGACACTCTACTAAGGCGATTATTGGATGATTATTAAAACAAACATTTTTTTTATATTCCCCATAAAAATATACATGAAAAAATTCCTCAGATTTAACCCCCAGTGTGAATATGTATATTTTTGTAGGCGCCCCTGTCAGGGACATACATCTCTCGCCTATAGGATCCCATATTGCAATGCAATCCTGGGCAGTAAGTTCCACCCAGATTGCATTGCATGCTGCTGCATAGTCACTGTCTCTTCCGTGGTGTGGAACCTCCTGCTGCTGCAGAACCTCTTATATCTTCTACTACTGTTATCCAGGGTTGCCTACTTCCTGGCTGCCCTCTTCGGGAGAGGGCAGCCAGTTCAGTGAGGCACGGAGGACACTGACAGGGTGGTACGGGGGCGGGGCAGCCAATGGATGAACAGTGTGGGGGTGTGGCCAACACGAACGCGTCCTCATGGACACAGCCCCCTCCGTCCAATGCCGGTATTGCAGCGGGTCGGGGCTACAAAGGCGCAAATTTCGTCATTTGCTCCCACTGACCTGGGTGTCGCAGGAGGCTGCCCGGATCCCGGGAGGCCTGCTTACCTATCCCGGGACCCAATTTCCAGGACCCTTCCGGCCATTCCGGGAGGATAGGCAACTTTGCTGTTATCATCTGAATACCTAACCCCTTGAGTGGTGGGATTTGCTGGGGCAGGACAAACCGACCAGGGCAAGTTTGTCTTGCCCAAGTAAAACCTTCATATTGGTGGTGTGCCTGGAAATTTTCAGGGACAGCTCGCTGCGGCAGCGCAGCTGAGCCCAGAAAACTTCCGGCCATACCACTAAAGTGGCTAATAAACCAATTTTGTGATTATATTCTGTTGTGTGGATTAACATCACCCAAACACCGCAACACTCTGCCAACAATATTGACCATTTATAGGTGTCGACCTATTAACTGTTAACCATTAGTAGTTGACCTACAGTAGTAACTAACGACCTAGACATTGCTGAACCAGGGACCAGATACCCTGTATACTGCTTTATTTTGTTTAGTAAGGGAAAACAAGATTGCACCAGGTACCTTCCAGAACACGTCCTCAGCTGTAACAGAAGCAGAACACAATGGAAATACATACAGTACAGTAGAGTATGTCAACATATCAGCAGTTTCTGTACTTACCAGTACTGGTCCCCAGAAGACGATGGCACTTTCAAGAGACAAATGGTTAAAGTTTATGTTAAAAAGCAGCACAACGCCAATACCAATCTCTGCGATGGCAGCACCAATCATCAAGGCCTAAGGGGAAAGAGAAAATAACAGTTATCATTTGAATAATCAGTTCCCTTAAGGCCCCCCATACACTGCGGCGATTTGTCCAAAGAACAAGTCCGTCCAATTTTTCCCTTGAGAGCCCCCGGCAGCTCCCCGGGTGGCTCACATGCAATCTGGCACTTGATGTGCCCTTTTTACATGCAATAAACAGCTACAAGCTCCCAGCCACCTCCGCTGCTCGGATGGATCCCCACTGCCCGCCACTAGGAGCTGCTGGCCCCCCGCCACCACCACCAGCTGGCCGGACCCCGCCACTAGGAGCTGCCCGACCCCCACCACTAGGAGCTATTCATCCCACGGACCATGCTGCCTGCCCCCCGCCACATGGACCCTGCTGCTGGCTGCACGTAGCTGAGTGCCAGTGGTGCTTCACCGTTGGCAAACTCCTAGGATCGGACCCGACACATCACAGATGCAAAAAGGCAGAGGAGTATGTGACAGGGTCCTACACTGTGCAGATAACAGGGGGCTTGTACCTTGGGAGAGGTAGGACCACATCGGCCCCTGCTCTGTGACAGGCCCAGCACCCCTTGGTTTTCTCAGTTTAGCACTCAGTCAGACATACACTGACAGTACCAATTACACCGGGTGTGAGATGCCCTTAATTCACAGACGGAAGTGAATCAGAAAATGTACAGCTGTCTGTTGGTTAGAAGCAGCATGTGACTGTGATCATCAGCTCTCATAGGTGGCAGGACTCTGCTATCAGTCCGCAATACAAGGTCAGCCCCGCCTCTCTAAGGTAAGGGGCGGGTCCCTCAGGCAGTGTGGCCCAACCTGCTCCCTGCACTGGTCAAAATGGTCTATGAGAGAGCCCAGGGATTACTCATTGCTGGTTTGAGGGCCCTGGTGCAATGCACCTGCTGCACCAATGGTATTTCCGCCTTTGCCCATCGTCATGACAGTCATAGCAAAACTGTGTTTTTTTTTACTTTTACATATTTATGGAGAAATTGGTGCGGATAGTTTAGTAGGTGTACACATGGCTCTGGCCACACCCACACAGCCCTGGCCACACCTCCTTAAATTATTACAATAAGCACTTGATAGCTTTCTTGACGCATTTCTCCATCCTTATTGTATTGACGGTCTCCTCAGAAGACGGTATCTTCTGAGGAAACCATCAATACAATAAGGACAGAGAAATGCGTCAAGAAAGCTATAATTTGCGTCTGAGCTATCCACTAATCCTTCACCCATCTCAATCCACAGTGCACCATTACCGGCCCCTGGACGGTGAGTGACATTTCACCTTCTACAAGGCAGAGAGTTACACCTCACGGCGGCTCCCAGCGTCGGCTCCCTTTCCATCGGAGTCATGCTGGTTGTTAGCGAGTCCGTGACCTGCTCACCATCACCTGCTTCACTGCAGTGTCTGCTCCCAGCACCGGCTCCCCCTCCATCGGAGCAACGCCGGTGGAAGCGGACACTATAACAGTGATCTCACCACCGCATCTCTTCATCAGCTGCCAGTATCTTACCACCGCATCTGTTCATCAGCCGGTAATATACAAACTATCTCCTGTGCAGACTGTATTCAACTGCCATTAGTCAATTAGGCTAACTTGTAAAAGAACACATACATTGGGGGAAATTTACTAAGAATACAAATACAAAAAATCGTACTCGTATTCTTAATACAAATGAATACGAATGAATACGAATGGTGTAGTTGTATTTTCATTCGTATTCCGGAGGATAATTTACTAATCAGTCGTATTTAACTGATTCGTATTATCCGATGACATATTGATTCGTATTTTTTCTGATACGAATTCGTATTTTAAATACAAATTCGTATTTTTAAATACAAATTTGTATTGTTAAATACACATTTGTATTTTAAAATAAAAATTTGTATTGGTTTTAGCCTGCATGGATCAGTCAGATCTGTGCAGGCTGCAGTGTTAAATTTTTTTACAAATAAATAAATCATTTTAAGTGTGTATGTGTGCTTAGTGGCCTTTTATAAGTCACACATTTGTGATTTTGATCAGCTGGGGGTTATTTTCTGATTTTTTTCCTCATGTGTACAAGTCTAAGATGTGAAATACACTTCCAAATCAAGGTGTATTTTTTTGGTGTATTTTTTTACGATTCGTATGCGTTTTCGATTCGTATTCGAATACGAATTGTTAGTAAATGACTAAAGTACGTTGTTTTCATGTTAAAAATAGGCGTATTCTATCGATGTGGTATTCATTCGTATTCAAAAATACGAATATGCCATGTATACACCATGAATACGAATACACATCACCGTATTTTTAGGATAGTAAATCCTGAAAATACGAATACGCATAAAAAAAAATCGTATTTTGCTGTACAAATACAAATTTTGGTACTTATGTAGTATCTGGGCGTCCGATTTAGAATTCGGATCGGATCGCATCGCATGCGACCAAATCGTATGCGATGCGATGGTCAAGATTTTTCCATAGGATTCAATGTTAAAATGGTCTGAGTCCATTTTAACATAGAATTCAATGGGAAAAAGGGGTCCTTTTCCTTTCCCCACTATCCAAGTGGGCATGGAGTTGGATATAAACCTGTGGCGAGCGTAGCGAGCGTAGCGAGCCCCGCGAGGGGACACAGAATACTTTTTAAGAAATATGCGTCCGCTCGCCACGCTTCGGGCTCGGTGGCTCGCTGCGCTCGCCACGCTATATAAAATCAACTCTATGCCCACTTGGATAGTGGGGAAATGAACAGGACCTTCTTAATATTGAATCCTATGCAAAATCGCCTCGCATCGCATCGCATCTGATTGTATGCCTTAAGGTAAGGGATACAATCACAAAATCGGCAGCCCAGATACTACATAAGTACCCACATTTTTTATATGATTTTACCTTAGTAAATTTCCCCCATTGTCTTCTATTAATATTGCTACAAACTTTTATGAAATTCTTTGAAAGTTAACTCTGAACTTTATTCCTTTCAATGGATGGGTACAATATTCCATAAAGGGCTTGAGGCACCTAAAATGAGTTACATCTGATTAATTGGATAATTTTAGTGGATGCTGCTGACCATTATCAATATACTTTTGAATGAATCATAAAATGTCTTTTTAATATATATTACATTTTTATGTGTATGTCATTAGGTTATATATATATTTTCTATAAAAAATTATAATTAGATCAATACAGTGCGTTCTCTTTTTTGTTTTGTTTTGTTTTGGAAGAAGTGGTTATAAAAAATATGTTTCAGTTGCCCTTACCCCCAGAAGCTTTATCCGGCATTTTACATAAGGGGAGGGTGTAGCTGTAGGTTCCGGCATTTCTGCAATAAGCTGCGGTGGCTCAGGAAGAGTACTGCTGTTTGGTCCAAGAGAAATAACATATGGTGGCAGGGGTGGTATGGTGTCATTCTGGACAGAGGCTCTTCCTGGGCTAATAATACTGGGACGAGCTGTGGTATCTCTAGATGGTATCGTCTCATAGATATTTGGTGGGATTTCGCTGTCGGCATACATGATGGACACTGGGATAGAAAGAAAGCAATAAATAGCATTTTGTTAAATAACCAAACAATCCCAAGAAAAGCAAAACTCCGTTTATGAGCCTGAGGGGTTTAAATAAGTTGTTGCTCCCTGTAATTTTAATTTTGAGAAACATATTACATATTACATATTATATTGTAACCCACCCCTAAACAAACTGATACAAACTGATCAAGCAATATATCTAAGGGTGGACTGCAGCGCCGGTTATATATGTTTCAGACTTTTGGTAGGGTATGCAGAAAAAAGTATAAGATATTTTTCAATATGGATTTTTTTAAATGGACAGTCTCCACAAATGTCTTAAAAATAATAATAGTCTCGTTATTTCCACAAACTGACAAATCTCTTAAAAAACAATAAAAAACACACATAAAAACAGTTCCTTCTCGTTAAACAAGAAAAAAAATTCTGGACCTCCTGGGGACGTGATATTATCCTTCTTTTGTTTCTTAGATGTTAAATGATCCACTTTCACACTAGGATTCCTCTTCTGGACACCACACTGCCACTGTGGCTATCCTTCAGATTACCTCAGTGTGTTGGCACTGAATAGAAAGGAAAGGCTGGTATCTCCAAGCTAGGTGTACTGCGTTTAGATTTTTTCAACGCACGTATCGCCCTTCCATCTGACTCCTACTAGCGCCTGCAGATCGACGGGGTCTCACAGCAAGAATGTTTATATTGCCTGTATCGCTCAGAAAAAACAGCCAGGCTTTTAGATCTTATAAAGCCGCCGGTGCTGCGGGTGTCACAGACTCACGCTCGTCGGCTCCGGCACTAATCCCCTTGTGTCCGGTGGCTTTCTCCCACAAGCTCCGGTCTCCAGCTGCTCACCAACACGTTTCTACTTAAGATAGCTCTTTCTCAAGGTGCAGCTGGAGATCGTAGTGCTTGATCATTTATACCTCTCCAGGAAGTCCGGCTCACCTGTTCCCGGGTGGTTCCTATACCTTATACATCTTTCAGTGTTTTCTTAAAGTAATACCTACATCTAAGAAAGCATGAAAAAATTACATAGACCTACATACATTTCTGTCTATTTTTGGGACACTTTTACTTTTAGGCCATATGATTCATTCATCCAAATCAACACTTTTACATTGTTTACAACCAGCACACATTCCACAACGGAAAAAACACTTGGTTTTAACCCTTGTGTGCATGGTTGTTTTTGGTTCTACGGTACTTTTCACAACCCAGTTTTTAATATTCGGTGCTCTCTTATAGATTATATCCACTTTATCTGGGATGGACTCCTTTAAAATTGGGTCAGATTTTAATAGACCCCAATGTTTGTTTAGAACTTTGTTTATTTTCTTATAGTCACTGTTATATGTTGGAATAAAGGCCAAACTTCCATATTTTTTTCCTTTCTCCTCTTATTAACTAGAAGTGTGTCTCTTTCTATTTTATTCACCTCTACCAATGTATTCTGTAGGTCAACTTCAGCATATCCTTTTACTAAAAATTAATTTTTTAATTTTTTCTGCTTGTTCTATATATGTTTTTTCTTGTGTACAGTTTCGCTTCACCCTCCGGAACTGACTCCCAGGCACACTCTTCAACCACTGTGGGTGGTGATTGCTCTCTTTATTAATGTAGGCGTTACTGTTCCGTGGGCTTATAATATGTTTTTGTTAAAATATTATTATCCTCTATATCAGGCATGCCCAAAGTCAGGCCCGGGAGCCAATTGCGGCCCGTGCTGTCATTTCAAGCGGCCCACAGCCTCCAGCTGGAAACGGGCAGAGCATCAGATGTGGGAAGCACAGCACAGGACACTAAAGGTGGGGCCCCGGCGAGCGCGCCTTTACCTTGCTGTCTGCTGCAGTGAGGAGGTGCCGGCCGCCACAGTCAGATGTGTTTGGCGTCCTACCCCTGCTTCTGCAATTGTATATCACCCTACGCCACAATCACAGTGACAGCAGTGTTTGGGGAGGGGGGCAGCAAGGGGGAAGCTTGCTCCCGTAACATGCAGAGCGGAGGAGGGCAGCAGCAGGAGCCCAAGCATCTCCTGTGCTTGCAGTGCCTGCTCTGCCTCTTCTTCCTCTGGCTCACACAAGGGGCTGGGAAATATACAGAGAAGGGAGGGGGCAGAGTGGAGGACATACAATGAAGGAGGGTCAGGCTGGGGGACATACAGTGAATGGAGGCAGTGATGGCCATTCAGAGAAGGGGGAGCAGGGGCAGGCTGGGGGACATACAGTGAATGGGGGCAGAGTGGGGTACATAGTGAATGGGGGTCATACAGTGAATGGGAGTCAGACAGCGAAGGAGGGTCAGGCTTGGGGACATACAATGAATGGATGCACAGATGGACATTAAGAGAAGGGGGCAGGCTGTGGGACAGAGTGAATGGGTGCAGAGTGGGAAATATACAGTGAATGGGGGACATGCAGTGAAGGAGGGGCAGGCTGGGGGATATACAGTGAATGGGGGCAGGCTGGGGGAAATACAGTGAAGGGGCAGGCTGGGGGACATAGAGTGAATGGGGGCAGAGTGGATGACCATTCTGATGTGATTAATGATTCAAAGAATGTCAGGCTGAATGGTCGGCCCCCACACATTTATACTTCACCAAATCTGGCCCTTGTCGCACAAAGTTTGCTCTATATAGACTGTCAGATCCAGAAAATGTATACATTTCTCACTTGATTCCAATTAAGATTATTCCCATATTGTTATTATTTAATGCTGTTTGAAAATCTTGCAAAGCCTCTCCCCCCCCCTCCATATCATAATGACATCATCTATATATCTCTGATAGAGGACGAGATCCGCCCCCAATTTCTGACACACACATGACTCCTCCTATACTTCCATAAATGTATTGGCGAAACTGGGGCGAATTTCGTCCCCATCGCCGTCCCGGCGCATTGCAGTAAAAAACATTATTAAAATAAAAATAATTATTTTCTTATATAAATTGTATGCCTTCTAATATGAAGGTTTTTAAATTTTCTTCAAAATTTTCTCTTATAAGGACTCTTTCTATTGCTGCCAAACCGTCTTTATGTTGTATAATTGTGTATAGGGAGGACACATCTGCGGACACTAGAATGTCCCCATTTTGCCATATTACAGTATTTAATTTGTTGATAATATCCGACGTGTCCTTTAAATAAGCTCTACCCTTACACACTATCGACTGTAAATATTTATCTATCATTTCAGATAGATTTGAGGTCAGAGGCCCCTCCCCCGCTACTATTGGTCTTAGGGGTGGGTCTTTTTCGTTTTTGTGGATTTTTGGTAATCCGTATATCACCGGTAATATAGGGTCCTCTATTTTCAAATAATCCTTTTCTTTATCAGTTAATGGTGCATTTTTATGGTGTTTTTCAATAAAGGCATATAATTTTCTTTTTATATCTTCTGTGGGGGGGGGGTTTCAAACTCTTATATGCTGATTTATCTGAGTAACAGTAATCTGTTGTGTCCATAACGACCACTCTCCCCCCCCCCTACCTTATCCGAGGGCTTGATCGTTATGGACTCATTTTTCTTTAAACTCTCCAAAGCTTCTTTCTCCGCTTTTGTTATATTGTATTTTTTATTTCTTTTTGTATTTTTACACAATTTTTTTTTAAATCATCTGTTACTAATTTACCATATGTTTCTACAAAACATCCTCGACTGAATACTGGATTAAAATTAGATTTTTTTTTTCTGAAACCATTATATTCGCCAACCTCTGAGTTTTGGTCATCCCCTTGTGCTAAAGTTTTTTTGTGAAAAAAATCTTTTTAGTGCTAATTTACGTAAGTGACGTTGTACATCAACAAATAAATCAAAAGATTTAGCTGTATTTCAAGCCCTTGCTCAAGACATTCTGCTCATCTACAGTTGTTAGCTCATGAGTGCTGATGTTGTAAATTTTAATTTTTGTGATATTTTGTGTGTATATTTTTTCTCTTTTAATTTTTTTTAAGAAAATCTTATTCCTTTCTTTATTTCTTTCTTTCTTTTTTGTTTCAACACCCCTTTTACCTCTTATTGTTTTTTATTTTTGTATTATTCTTTTGGTGTTTTTATTGTGATTTTCCCCATAATCTATCTTCTCCAATAATTCTCTTGGTGATATGTGTCTACTTCTAAAAAATCTTTAAATTCATTTCTCCTTCTATAATGGTAATTTTCCCTATTGTTTTGATCTGTGTTCCTTCTGTAAACATATTGTGAGTATTGACCACCATTTTTTCTGTGGTTATAACATGTCCCATTTTCCCAATTTGGTTGGTTCTCATAGGTTTCTTTCATCTCCCAATATTTTTATATCTTCTCTTCCTACTCCTAGATCTCAGTCTTCTCTGTGTTACGGTTTCCCTATATATACTCCTTTCTCTTCCTTCCTCGAACTCACACGGTATACTATATTTTCCCTCAGACTTGTATCTTTCCTAATAATCTTACGCTGTTGTTTATTTTTGGATTTTTTCTCTTTTTTTCCTTTTCTTTTACTAATAGTTTTCACTATTTTTTCTTCCATATCTTCTAAGTCACTCACAGAAATTTCTTCCAACAGATCCACCAAACTATCGTCATTTGAATTATTGATACTTGTGTAGTTTCACGACGCCACCGCGCGCACAGTCTGTCTAAGAAACTTGGTAGCTTGCCAGACGCTCTGTTTAACTGTGCGCGCGCCGCTCTAGCTGTTCTCAGTGTAGCACGTGGCTGCTTTCCATATGTAATCTACGTTATCAGCGTAGGGCCGGGCAGCAGCAGCGCGCGCTGCCCAGCGCTGACAGGTCACTGTGGTACTTGTAGTTCCACAGTGAAATAGGCAGTCCTGCACACCGCTGACAACGGGAGCATGTAAACTGGACACCCCGGCACACCGCTATCGTACGGGGCTTCTAAACGACACCCCGGCACACCGCTATCAAAGGGGGTGTCCCACATGTAGACGCTAAAATTTAATTAAAAAATTCTGAATCCAGACTCCCTGCAAGCCGCTAAGAAGGGGACATCTAAATTTAGACGCTAAAGTGTCTGAATCCGGACTCCCTGCAAGCCGCTAAAGCGTCTGAATTTAGTTGGATCTAGGGGTACATCTAAATTTAGACGCTAAAGCATCTAAATTTAGTTGGGTCTAGGGGTACACTATTAAACCTGTTCACAATGACACTAGTCGACGTAACAGCTGTCGACCTTGTAAATTGCACTATCCACGCCAACCCGAAGCGTGGCGGCGGTACGCATCCTAAGACCTTTTCGTACCCCCACTATCCACGTTGGCGTGGAGTTGACTATATTAAGTGCAGCGTGGCGAGGGCAGCGCGCCCCGCGAAGGGACGCGGATTACTTCACAGGTATACGCGTCCCCTCGCAGGTCTCGCTGTACTCGCCAGGCTTCGGGCTCGGTGTCTCGCTGCGCTCGCCACACTTTATAAATTCAGCTTCACGCCGACGTCTAAATTTAGATGCCCCCATCTTAGCGGTTTGCAGGGAGTCTGGATTTAGATGCTAAAGCGTCTAAATTGTAGCATCTACATTTGGGACACCCCCTTTGATAGCGGTGTGCTGGGGTGTCTAGTTTAGAAGCCCCGTACATTAGCTACGCTGATAACGTAGTTTACATATGAAAAGCAGCCACGCGCTGCGCTGAGAACAGCTAGAGCGGCGCGCGCACAGTTAAACACAGAGTCTGGCAAGCTGCCAAGTTTTAAACACAGACTGTGCACGCGGTGGCGCCATGAAACTACACAAGTACCAAATTATTTGTTATGTCAACAGTTTTGGTGTATATACCTTTAATTGCATCTTCCCTATCTCTGGAGAATTTCTTTTTTTTTTTTTACTAATTAAATTCTGCTCATTCTTCTTTACTCTATTCACTATTTTTTCTCCATTTCTTTAGATTCTTCTAAATCTCTATATGGATAAACCAAACTTTTCAACAATTCAAACTCTTTTTCCACTTCCTGCAAACAATTTTTCCTCTCTTCAGCAATAATCTGCATTAAAGCAACAGAACATGAGTCCAACATTTTATGCCACTCCTGTTTAAATGGTTCCGATCATGTATTGAAAGAAGGCAGCTTTTTCAAACGTAACCCTCTAGGGATCAGTTTGTTAGCAATATACATCTCTAGGGTGGCCACTTCCCACCATAGGCTGCATTCCTTTATCAGGAGCTTCTGAAGTCTCCTCATCATACCCTCCAAATCCTCGTCCATGTCATTATCTGTTGTTTCTATAGTATCAAACAAAACTATACATATATATTGTGGGCAATAATAGGTAATAAACGGGACTCCCTCCAGTGCTGGATTTAAGTGTCAGGCTGCCCCTAGGCACAATATTTGTGGTGGAAACTGTTGCGCGGTCCCAGATAATGATAGAAGGAGTTCTCACATCCTTTTCTTATTTAGTCTGTGGTGGTTGTAACCTTGATGCTCAGACACGAAGCAGGGAATAAATTAGCCAGGAGGACTTATAAAGAGAAAAAGTCCATACACAGTACCCAAATCTATGTTACTGACCTGTCTCCCCTGCCCTATTTGCACATAAAGGTATCTTTTTGGATCCACAATAGGTCCCTCATTCCCAATTGAATCAGGCTTACCTTTTGGCTATGCCCTATATGCATATATAGGTATCTTTAGTCCTTACTCCTGGATATTTCGAGCCCTGGACAGATTAGATACTCCTGGAGTATCTAATCTGTCCGGGGCTCGAAATATCCAGGAGTAAGGACTAAAGATATGGAAAGGCAGAGTTTTGACAGTAGGTTGGTGGATCATAATCAAGCCATGTTAGGATCCCTGAGTAGTCCTGATATGTTGCTTAACCCTGGAGTTGGTAAGGAGTCTGAAGAATATTCAGGGCGAAGGCAATGTAATGGGTTGTCGTCTGAAGAATATTGTATTTGCAGGAGGTGTAGCCCTGATATGGAGGAAACTTGTATCCATACCTGTCAACATAACTTAACAGCTGATGTAAAACAAAATCCTTTGGGCGAGTAACACTCGCTCGTAGGAAGAGTTTTAAATCAGACAGAATGCTGGGTATGTTCGCAAGTACCCCAGAAATGGAGTAGTGTGGGTATATTCCCATACCCTCTAACTCTGGCAGAAATACAGGTCTCCTGCACTTAGATTGCAACCATACCAGGTAGACAAGTCCCTTTTATGTTGTAACTTCACAAGTTCAAAAGTACCAGGGACATGGGAAGCAACATGGTATAATCAGACAATATCCTATTTGCAGCGTCCAGATGGAGAGCCGATAGACCAAGAAACACTGTTAAAAATCCGGAAGGCAGTATAAATATATCTTCATGGTGAAACAGAAGAAGATTATGGCCGGTAGAGTGCCTACGGAATATTGTGCCAAAGTACTACAGCCAGACACTTGTGCAAGTCAGGCTGGGGAGGAGGGAATGTTCATGTGGGTATTGTGTGACAAGGTTATGAAATTCTCTGTACCTCACTATCTCCCAGATGCCGTTTATTTTATTTGTGGCAGGCGGGCATATAAATGTGCTCTATTAATCATATCAGATGGTGTTATTTAGGTAGAGAATTGCCTGAAGTGACGACCCTTACACATGACTCAATAATAAAAATTCACAAAGGTATACCCTCTCCTTATACTCATACACACTACAAATAACTCCATAGAAGAGATCTGAGTATCAGAAAGGAACCTCTAGCCTCAGATCTAGTCAATGAGACCTCCGGGAATCAAATTCCCCTTGCATTAGATATCACCCATACTGCCAGGAAAATAATTAACTTTAAATACTTACAAGTATTGACAGACATAATAGATAACATAACGGAGACATACAGTTATTATGACACATTCCGATACACCGGAAAAGAGCTACAGACATATAAAGGAATTAGTTCTGCACAAGTGGTTATGAACAGATTAATAAGGAGATCTCCTGGTAGAACCCAATGCATTGGTTTCCAGGATTAGAAGAATGGCCCCAGGGCATCATAGACAACATAGGGAAACTGTTGCATTGTATCAGTAGTGCCATCATACTATTCGGCTTGTTATTTAAGAATATGAAGTGGGTAACCCGGGGCAGACACAAAAATACTGAAATAATGAGTATAAGGACAAGCGGCCCCATGGAAGACCTAGGGCTTGAATACAACCTAGAAATAGAAACCATTACCCAATAAGGGATACCAAATCCAGAGATACATGTCTGTAATATTCCCTTTTACTTGCTGTTGTTTATTTTAGTATTTTAATATTGTCTCTATGACCCCTACTTTCATTCCCCAAAATAAAAAGCAATTGCTTACCTCCCCCAAATACACCACCTGGTAAATGTGTCTCCCCATTTATCCATAGTCTAGGACTAGCCCATGTGCATGATGATGTATTTCTCCAAATGTGTACCCATCCCCATTTCTTCTTTTGATAATAATTGTTACTGTTTTTATTGCTCTCTCTTCGTTTTGTATTTTAAAATGTTTAGATAGTTGATAGTTATGGTTACTATCAAAGGGTGGACTGTGAAAAACGAAATTGCACCTCTATGCTATTAATGTCTTGCGACCATCCTCTACGCCATTTTAACTACACTATTTGCGTAGTTCTAGTTTTAATCAAAATAATCTTTAATCGATCAAGGAATGCATTAAAGTATAAATCATAGTGATACTCCTGATATTTGTACATTATGTATTCCCCAAAGTATTGGAATATGATCCTCCAAACTTTTAGTATATTATTGTTGCAATCGCCATCATAGATGCACAGTCATTATATTAATCGCAATGCGATTAATTACATTACCCTAGATATACATATATATATATGTGTATGTGTATAGAGACATGTGTGGATAACCCCAGACAAAGGACCACATGGCAAGGAAGCTACACTCGTGAACAGGAAGACACCCACGTGGAATGAAGAACCAATGAGAATACGCCTGGTCTCTTTGCCTTACCCAATGACCACCAAGATTGACTCTCCCACCCCTTTGCTTTAAAAAGGAACAACACTGTGATCCCTGGACAGAGAAGGAAAATGTGATCTTACAGAGCACATACCTGGGATCCTGGGGAGAGAAAATGTTCCATCGCAACTATGCATCTGTGATGGTAATTGATATTCATATATGTGTGTCTGTTGCATCATGATAACTGTGCCTGCATTCGTTTAATATATATATATGTAATGTAAACTTTGTATACCCTAAATTGTATTGTGGAAACTTTTTCCTTTAAGTGTCTGTTGCCCTTTGTGAACCATTGTCCATTAAGGACTACAATATACTAGGACACGGGGTTAGATCTGTGATCCCACCATAACTGATTGTCTGTGCGTATCAATTCCTTTATAAGTATATAGCGTATGAGACGCTTTAAAAGGTTTTCTTATTCTGTCAGCAAAAGGTTAAAACAAGATAAGAGACAGTACAATGGTTTGAGGTTGCATCTATTCATATGTAAATGTGTTTTACAACCTTTCACATTGTCAGTAAAAGGAGATACCTTAAACAGGGCTCTATTGCTGGAAATGAAATGATGGCATGATGGTTGCTAAGGATAATGACTGATAGGTTGAAAGGTAACGGAAACAGCGTAACTGCCTTTATGTCCACTGGTTTATGAATTATTGAACATTCATAGGTTCGTTAATGATGCTCATCTTCACATGCAGCTCAATCTTCACTATATTGGCAATGACTACATTTCTGGAGCGGGGACTGGATGACATCACTGAACAATATCATTCAGCATTTCTGTTTTGTTTTTTTGTTCTCTTTGCTTGAAGCCCAGGTGCCTGACCTGCTAAAGGGTCCACAAAGTGCGGGTACACATTGTGCTGCATGACCTGAATGTGGGCCACCGAGGACAATGTGCAACTGGAAGAATTTATGGAGGAAGTAGACAGATACAGTGTGGAGTGTCTGCCGACTGCAAGACAGCCGGTAACAGCAGGAGACCAGAGCACCGAGATAAAAGCCCTACTGTCGCTTCTGCAGACACATCAGGTGTGAGGACACCAGGAGTGGGACACAACTGCAGGAACAGATAAGTATCAACTTTCTTATATTTTGATAGAAATTAACTTGTAGTATGTAATTGCATTGTAATTTAATTTTCTATTGTATACTCGGGGATATAGTCGCAGGGAGGTAGATAAAATGGGTGGGGCCCAGCTTGAGAATCTCACTCAGTGCATATCGTGCAAAATGTATGCGCACCTGGTGCAAAAGTCCCAGTGGGAATACATCTGCAGGAGATGTGAGCGAACGTCCACCCTGGAAGCCAGGGTCACTGATCTAGAGCGAACCGTTCAGCGACTGAGGGATATTTGCAATCTCGAGCAAAGCTTAGATAGAATGGCGGAGGAGTTGCTGATGGGGTCACCGGTAGATGAGGTCGAACAGGTAGCCAGCTGGGTCATGGTCAGAAGGAGGAAAAAGAGGGCCAGGAGGGACAGGCATGACATCTCGAATCTATCACACCCGAAACAATTTGCCCGGTTGGACTGTTTCAGTGGAGGATAGCGACGAACAGGGAGGTGCAAAGTCAGATAGTGGTGGTAGGGGATTCTATCATCATGATAACAGACAGGGCAATCTGCTATTGGGTCCGTGATCGCCGTACAGTCTGTTGTCTCCCGGGTGCTTGGGTACGGCACATTGCGGACTGAGTAGACAGATTGTTAGGAGGGGCTGGGAGCAACCTGGTGGTCTTGGTACACATCGGTACCAACAACAAAGTTAATGGTAGGTGGGATGTCCTCAAGAAAGAGTATAGGGAATTAGGTATGAAATTAAAGGCGAGGACATCTAGGGTAATATTCTCTGAATTTTTACAAGTGCCACGCGCTAGCCCTGGGAGGCAGAGGGAGATGAGGGAGGTAAACCTGTGGCTAAAGGACCTAGGAAGGAGGGATTTGTGTTCATGGAACACTGTGCGGACTTCTCGGTCAGGCGCCATCTTTTTTTGCCATGAAGGATTGCACCTGAACAAAGAGGGGGCTGCGGTGCTGGGGGGAAGGATGATTAGAGGGTTGGTGGAGATTTTAAACTAGGCGATGGGGGGATGAGGGTAGCTAGATACTATGGGACCCGTAGTGAGAATAGTAGGATTGGGGTCAAGAATAATTTTGGGGAGGAGGAGGAGGGGAGGACATACAGTAGTAACAGGCAATGTCCGGGGAACTAATAAGGGTAATATCGTGGGTAATTCCAAGGGTGCTCCAGGAATACTATGTAATAACAGTAATCTTACCTCATTACAGCTCTTAGGTACAGATGACCTTAGAGCAGGGCTGGGCAATAGTGTCCCTCCAGCTGTTGATGAACTACACATCCCAGGATGCTTTGCATCAGATTTGCTATGTGGCCATGCTGAAACTGAGGCAAGGCATGCTGGGATGTATAGTTCATCAACATCTGGAGGGCCGCTATTGCCCAGCCCTGCCTTAGGGTATGGGAAGGAGTAAACGACATAGGAAAAAGTTTCAAAACTGTAAATAGGTCGGGCAGTGGGCATGGTGGGGAGGGCTGTAGAGAGTCTACTGAGGGGGAGGTGGGTACGAGGAAGTTAGTAAGGAATACAAATAAGTCCAGAGGAGAAATGAAACAGAATGTTAGGGACGCAACTAAAAATAAACATAAATTAAAATGCATACTGGCTAATGCAAGAAGCTTAGCAGGTAAAATCAGGGAACTGGAAACTGTGGTCACTAGGGACGATTATGACATTATTGGTATTACAGAAACATGGTGTAACGAGTCGCTCAACTGGACATTAAGCATGGAGGGATATACACTCTACAGAAAAGACAGGGAAAATAGAAAGGGCAGGGTGTGTGCCTATATGTAAAAAATAACTTAACATTGTGTGAGAATGAAATGAGCACAGGTACAGAGGAAGATTACACGGAGGCCGTGTGGGCAGAGATAACCGACAATAACAAAAAACCTAATAACAGAATTTTAATAGGGGTATGCTATAGACCGCCGAACATAAACGGAGGGGACGAGTCTCTTCTTTTAAACCAAATCAAACAATCATCAGATCAGGGTCAGGTATTAATTATGGGGGATTTTAATTTACCTGATATTGATTGGAAAAACGAAACATGTAAAACAGCAAGAAGCAGTGGGTTCCTAAGCTTACTTAAAGACCAGTTTATCACACAAACCTTAGAAGCTTTAACTCGTAATAAGGCATTATTGGATTTGGTATTAACAAATAACATAGATCTAGTTTCAAACACAAAAGTAATTGAACATCTAGGGAACAGTGACCACAAAGTGCCCATAATATGGTTTCACTGGAAATCAACTTCAGTAAATTACATCATAAATGATCAGCAAAAATACTAAACTTCAGAAAAGCTAACTTCCAATTATTCAGAGAAGCCCTAAAAAGAATTATGTGGGAAATGGTTTTTGAGGGGGAAAATGCTGAGGAAATATGGGATACTCTAAAAAATGTACTCGAATCATTAACGGTACTTATGTAGTAGCCGGGCACCCAATTAACAATACCCAGGAACTGCAGCAGGCAGGCTACGAACATTGCAGGGTGAACCACAGGTTCAAATTTTTGGACCCTGGCTCAGAGGTACACACCCAAAATATAGAACGCCTGTGGAGGGCCTGTAAATGGCGGAATAAAAGACTGAGAGGCACCGCAAGACACCACTTGGAATCCTATCTACAGAAGTTTATGTGGAGGAAAAGTTTGGGAGCTGAAAATCCTTTCCAAAGAATTCTGCATGCGCTGAACCTACTGCCAAAGGCTACTTCTGTGCCCTCACAGTGACTGCTTTTATTTTATTCTTTACTCTTTTATTATTGTTATTATTGTTCATGTTATTATTCGTAATCATTATTCTTATTGTACATATATGTCATTACTTATTATCTTTTATTTATTAATCATTATTAAGTAAATTCACAGTTTAACGTTAACTTGTGTCTACATTACTGTGTCAGATGTATTGTATGGCTGGTGTGAATGTGTTCCTAAAACACCCCCACTTTCCATGCCACCCCGAAGCGTGGCGAGCGCAGCGAGCCCCATGAGGGGGCGGCAAAATGTGTCCTCCCGACCTTTTCATACCCCCACTATCCACGTCAGCGTGGAGTTGATCTTATATAGATTATGAAGAGCGTATAGCCAATGAAAGCTAAACTAACCCCAAGAAGTTTTTCAAATACATAAATAGTAAACGTATAATTAAGGACAACATAGGCCCACTAACCGGTATCACTGGAAAAAGTTTTACGGAGGATAAGGGAAAAGCATAACTGTTTAATGAGTTCTTATCATCAGTGTTTACTAAGGGAGAGCAGACTGTGGAACGCACACATACCACAAATGGGATGAACAAGCCAGACCCCAATATTGATTTCTCCACCGAGGAAATAATATTGAGGCTCAACAAAATCAAAACAAATAAATCACCTGGGCCAGATGGGATTCATCCTAGGGTACTAATGGAATTAAGGGAGGAATTGGCTTCCCCTCTACATTATATCTTTGATAATTCACTATCATCAGGAAAGGTAACAAAATACTGGAGAATAGCAGAGGTAGTGCCATTATTTAAAAGAGGAAAAAAGGAGGATCCCGCTAATTACAGACCTGTTAGTTTAACATCAATAGTGGGTAAACTATTTAAAGGATTTTTAAGAGATGGGACTTAGGAATATTTAGACCTTCATAGTTTACTCAGTAATAACCAGCATGGGTCCGTGAAAAATCGTTCATGCCAAACTAATCTACTTGGTTTCTATGAAGAGGTTAGAGAAAACCTTGATAATGGAAACACTGTAGATGTGATTTTCCTAGTTTTTGTTAAAGCCTTTGACACAGTACCACACAAGAGGTTGATAAATAAAATGGAGGACATGGGATTAGGGGCAAATATCTGTAGATGGGTAGGGAACTGGCTGTGTAATAGAGAACAAAGAGTGGTCGTGAACAGTGCCGTATCTAATATGATACCAGTACTAAGTGGAGTGCCACAGGGTTTGGTTCTTGGGCCCATTTTATTTAACATTTTTATTAACGATATTGGGATGGGGTTACTCAGCAATGTATCCATCTTTGCGGACGATACAAAACTGAGCAGAGTTATTAAATCATCAGAAGATGTCACCATGCTTCAAAATGATCTTGACAATGTGGACAAATGCAAGGTCATGCACCTTGGGAGACATAACCAGTGTGCTAGTTATAACCTAAGCGGGGATGAATTGGGTATTTCAGTACTCGAAAGGGATCTAGGAGACAACATATTGGGGCGTAGTGCTCAATGTAATATAGCAACAAAAAGGCCAACAAAACTATAGCATGTATTAAAAGGGACATGGAAACTAGGGATTCAAAAGTAATTATGCCACTGTACAAATCATTGGTTAGACCTCACCTCGAATACGGAGTACAATTCTGGGCCCCACACTATAAAAAGGACATCATAGAATTAGAAAAAATCCAAAGAAGAGCAACAAAGCTTATTAGGGGAATGGAGAATTTAAGCTATGAGGAGAGATTAAGCAAGCTGGGACTATTCACACTAGAGAAGAGACGGTTAAGGGGGGACATGCTCAATATGTACAAATATATCAGGGGCCAATGTAAGGAACTGTCAAACACCCTTTTTTCTGCTAGAAAGGAATCTAGGACGCGAGGACACGAGTTTAGATTAGAAGAAAAAAGATTTTGTTCATCTAGAAGAAAAAAATTCTTTACAGTCAGAACAGTCAAACTGTGGAACTCTCTTCCTGGAGAAGTGGTGTCGGCAGACACTATGAATACATTTAAAGTAAGGTTGGACAAACATTTATTGGTTAAAAACATCCACGGGTATGAATAAGTAACATAATCTGTCTTTAAAATATCGGAACATACTATACAACAAGGGATAAGCTACTATAAACATAGGTTGAACTAGATGGACGCGAGTCTTTATTCAGCCTCACCTACTATGTAACTATGTGCATCCTTGACGACCTATTAAATGTGTCCACCTAAGCCTTGTCAACCTTCATAGTGTCAACCTAACAACCGTATCCCACTAAACAATGATAATTCCATTCCAGCATAAAGAGAAAACATTTTTTATTCATTCATACATACAGCCAACAAAAACTATTCATATATGCAAGATGGCGTGGTGGTAGTCATACTGTATGTAATTCACCTGTATTGAAAATAGGGACTTTATCAGGGACATAACTATCCCATCTTTAACTATAGAAATCAAATCTGTAAAAAAAAATATTATTTTTTGGTACAAAAACAAGTTTTTCTTTAGCTTGTTTTTCCCATTTAGCTGAACTGCTGGTAAATCACTGTGTGTCTTAAATAAATAAATATATAGATATTCATGGTAGACTGTTCTTACTGAGTGCCACATAGCCCGTCTTGCTGCACCAGGTCCCATATGGCACGCTGGGGCAGATGTATTAAGCATTAACAAGAGATAAATCCAAGGGTGATAAAGAGAGATAGAGGTCCAGCCAATCACCTGCTAACTGCTGTGTTACAGGCTGTGTTTGAACAAAAGTCAGTAAGGAGCTGATTGGCTGGACGTTTTTCTCTCTTTATCACCCTTGCATTTATCTCTTGTTAAGGCTTAATACATCTGCCCCAATATGTGCATCGGCACTTGTGTAGTTTTACGGCGCCGGTAAACTATCTAAACTATCTAAAATAAAGTAACTTAACTCCATGCCAACATGGATAGTTCATACCCCCACTATCCGTGTTGGCATGGAGTTGATTTTAGATAGCGTGGCGAGCGTAGCGAGCCACCGAGTCCGCAGCGTGGGCGAGCGAAGCGAGCCCCGCAAGGGGACTCAGACGCAGGGCGCCATGCTGGCACCGTGAAACTACACAAGTACCTGTGCATCTTATCATAAAACAACCAGGATAGTGACAACTGGCAGTGTACACTGACAACTGGGGCTTGTGACATTTGTACATCTGTGTGCGACTGAGTCTGAATCTGTGTAAGCATGGCTCCGATGAAGTCTCACGCTGACAACTCTCAGTCGGCACCATATGACATAAGAACGTATAGAAGCATCTGTACTTACATTCTGCGGTGTCCGTCCAGAACCTTCGGTGCTGATACCAACAGCTTCACAGTATCTGCAGCTGTCTATTGTCTGGTGCCTGGCTAACTTCTCAGGTTACACTCGGTAACACTTACATATATCTGTATTGAGGAAATGTCTATGTATTTTTCACTAAGTAGAGTTCTACCAGTTCTCCCACATACTTAGCTATTTTCTGCTGTACGGTAAAACTGTATGTGTCACCTGCTGCTTCTGGTCTCCTCTGGTATACAGCAAAAAGGTCAAACACTCTTGGTCGACATGGTCACAAGCGAACGGTTGACATGGAAATAGGTCAACATGACTTTTTCATGATTTTTTTTTTTAAATCGACTTTTTCATACAGTAGATTACCATCCCAGTGGGCATAGAGGGATAACAAAATAGTGGGCCTTATTCTGGTCGATGCGTAAATTTCCGAATTCTTTCGGATGGCGTTTATTAGCCGTCTGCGCATGCGTGGGCAACGCTATGCGCATGTGCCACGCAAGGTCTCCGTACTCGTTCTCATTAATACCGTACAAAAAAGTGCACCGCATTCACTCGGGAAATATGGGCGTAATATGGGCGTCATTCGGAACTACACAGGGGCGTAGTTTCAAAGTGGGCTAAACTGGGCGTAAACATGGGCGTACACGAGGGAGTGCACTTATTTTGGTAGGCGTGCATTCGGACAGAACACCGACTGCAAACGAACCAAAAGGCAGGAAATATGCGGTCTCCATAAGCAACTATTGCTTTGCGGACACCACTCGGTCATGCGCTAGGCATTCGGAACGCCCAATTAGTACAGCCGCACCTGAACCAATGTCAGCTGAACACAATACAATCCACTCCTCTACTCATTTCTCATTAATTACACTCTTGTCATTGCTTCAATTGGAACCATTGCAGCTTAAATGGACCATTACAAAACACACAAATATATGCTCAAAGCACGGCTGCATTTTTTACACACATTTACACTGCAAGCAATGGACAGAACTTGCTATCACTAATATAAATATACATGTCACTTTTACATTCACCAATAACAGCACACATTTGGGGATAAAAATAAAAATGTATTACATTTAGGGAAAACATAAAATTTTAAGAGCATGTTATTTGGCACATGCCAAAAATTAAAGGTACCATAACAGGAATTTCACAAACAAACAAAAAAGTACAAAAATGTATTATTTTCATACATAGCCACAGCAGAATCATTAGGAACACATCAGGTGGCTTCACAACAAAAGTATAGCACCAACACTTCAAGTACAGCAGACAGTAATGGTAGCCGAAAGAGGGCAACAGGGGAACCAAACAAAACATTCGAACCGAGGGCAAATGTGGGTACCCTGTGCACGGGATTGGGTTGCACACATGAAGCTGACACACACAGCTAAATGAAAGATTTGGGAAGACATAAGGGTGGAGATTATTGCAGAGACAAGTTCATTTTCTGGCCCGTTTGGCCCTGGTAGGGTCCTTGCCACAAGCAGCAGCTCCTCGGCCACGGCCACGTTGGGATGGTGGGGCAGGTGGAGCAGATGCTGTGGAAGGGGGGGATGGTATTCCCCTTCTGCCAGCACGGAGTGCTGGTGTAGGGAATGCACCAGAAACGGCTGACAATAGGGCCCTATTGGTGGTAAGTAGCTCCGCCACAAGCTCGTTATGGCGGAGGAGGAGGTCATTTTGGCGCAGGGCTTGCTCTGCCAACACCTGCAGGCTGCCAGCTATGGACTGCTGGGTGGCAGCCATGGCCTGCTGGGTGGCAGTGATGGTCTGCTGGGTGCTGGCAATACCCTGCATGACCTTCTCGGTCCTACGCAGCTGCTCTGATGCTAAGTCTCCCTGCTGGCGAATCTGCCCAAGCATCTGCACCCACCTGTCCAAATCCTGTGTGGCTGTTGGCTCCTGCTGCTGCACATGTCTGGCACGTGTGCCAGGTGGCACTGACTCCTCCGCCTCCTCAAGAGTTTCACTGCCGCACGGTGGGGATGATGCTGAAAGAGAAACTTACAATTACAACACATTCCGATAAAATTAGTACAAACTACTTATGCCATGCAAACAAATTACCTTCTAAATCAGCCGCTAACACTTCCACTGGGGCCTCACTATCCATGTTGCTCACCCCCCGGACCTCCTCAATTGCAATGCAGGCCTCAGCCATCTCCTCCAGGGGGGTGAGCTTCAGGCGGCCTGGCATGGGGCCAGCCCCAGAGGTGTGGCTGTGTTCCCACCGTTTGGTCAGTTTCTTCTTGAGGTTGGTTTTGAAGTCATGCCACCTGCAACCAAAGTTTACATATTATTACATGTCACCCCTGACGTTTGATGTAGCACGCATTGTAATCTGCTACAGATTTCAACGTGTGCTTCTTTCAACATAACTTACATTACTGTATGTTAAACTATAAAACCAACACTTAGAAGAAACATTCACACTCACCCTACAATAAATATAGAATAAGTGACATGGCAATCAAGTCTGTTGCTCCTAGCAACGTGACCGACCATTAACCAACTCCATCTAACATCTAATAAAAACATTACTGGTCTTGTTCTGCTCAAAATGTAACACACTTGAACTTGCCTCTTTTTCACGTGCTCCATCTCATGAACTTGTGGAGCTACCGCATTAATCTCCACAGTTATGTCCTCCCAAATCTTCCATCTCCTTGTGTGTGTCAACCTCTCCTGTGGACACTCTATCCAATCCCGTGCACGGGATACCAGTATGGCAAGCTCCTGCAGTTCGAATGCCATGTTCCTGCTGGTTGGTTCCTCTGTTGGCCTCTTTCGGCCACGCCCACGGCCACCAGTCGCTGTACTTGAAGTGCTGGCCAGGCTACTCTCTTGGGAGGCCACCTGCTGTGTTCCCAATGATTCTGCTGAGGCAGAAGATGGCCCAGCTGTAGATTGGCCAGCTGCCTGCTCACCTCCCAATGTCTGGTCTCTGGTGAGGGCCACATTGGAGGTGATAGAGTCCAGGCGAGCTAGGAGGCGCTGATGCTCCTGTTCTCCCTCTGATTGAGAAGCAGACATGTTTGCAGCACAAAGTTGTATTTTGTGCACACCTATATATACACATTGATGTTATAGGCATACATCAGCCCCACCCTGCGTTCTGTGCGGCAGCGTTCCGTACGGCTACGGTCACCGTGCGGCGCTTAGGCCACGCCCATACCAGCAGACAAACAAATGTACAAAACCAGGCATACTTTCCAAGTCTGATTTTGTACTCATTGCCAGATTTGAACACCAATAAACACCTACAACTTTGGTCAGACATAAAATCTATATGTGAATGTTCATTTGTACTGTGCACTTGTTTGGTATGTACAACAAATGACACTAACCCATTCCATATGTTAATCCAGTCCACAACTCATGCATTAGTAATCACTGCTTGCATCCAAATCACATGTGATAGGCCTATAAATATTTAAATATTGCCTTGATGCTAGGTACATAAACGGCACCATGGGAATGGGAAAAGGTATAGCACTATTTTGTATGTTAGTGGTGTATTGCTTTCTGACCAATAAGGCTGAGTAATGTAGTACCTTGTACAGATATGTGTAACTGTATATTGTGGCACACTATTTCACCTGTTGTTTTCTGCCATGTTTGGTGATTATATTGGTTTTCAAACTTCTTTCACCCTGTCTGTTTTGAATATACTAAGTACTGCCAAGGTTAGCTCAGCAATGCCAACCTACAGCAAGTGTTGTTTTGCCATGCGATGTTTTAGCAGTTTGTTGTGGCGCATACACGCTGTTAATGTAAAAATGATCAATAAAGTTATTAACAAATTTCACTGTGAACAACCAATTACAGGACATGATTGGTTGTATTGCGCCATTGCTAAGATGGCGGCCTATGGGAGAGCAGCCCCATTCTCGCCTGCGGAGCTTAGGGCACTGGTCTCCGTTATGGAGAGTAGGCTGGGCCGTGCGGGCCCTTTTATAAGTAATAGGCAGAAGCGCAGTGCTTATGCCGCGGCCTGCCGCAGAATATTCGCCCGCACCCAGGTGCGGAGGACCATCGCCCAGCTGGAGAGGCGATGGTCAGACCTCCGGAGGCGACAGCCAGAATTGCTCCAGCAAATAAGGGGCAGGATAGCTCAATGTGAGTGTTTACACAATAAATGCACATTTTTAAATGATTGCTTAAAATAACTTTTTAAAGTCAATAAGGTAAACTGGCTGATCATGAGTTTAAAATGGCATACACTATATGTGTGCTACTTCCTCTTTGACATGCAGTCATGTGGATATAATATGTAATTCTATAGGATTATTAATTGTGATGCATACAATGGGGCAGATGTATTAAGCTTTAACAAGAGATAAATCCAAGGGTGATAAGAAGAGATAAACGTCCATCCAATCACATCATAACGGCCATGTTACAGGCTGTGTATGAAAAAAGTCAGTAAGGAGCTGATTGGCTGGACATTTATCTCTCCTTATCACCCTTACATTTATCTCTTGTTAAGGCTTAATACATCTGCCCCAATGACCCTTAATTGGCACTAATCGTTCTTTTCTCTAACACAGCACGGGATCGAGCACGACAGGCCCGGGAGGAGGCAGAGGCGGGGCAGGCCCGGGAGGAGGTGCCGGAGGAGATGGGGGAGGAGGTGGTGCCGGAGGAGGTGGAGGAGGAGGTGGTGGCGGAGGAGGTGGAGGAGGAGGTGGTGGCGGTGGAGGAGGCCAGGGATGAAGTGGAGGAGGTCAAGCCGGAGGAGGAGGAGGCCTGTGAGGTGGTGCAGGTGGATGAAAGTGGTATGTATACATAATGCATCATTACTCATTTTTTGGACTACTATTTGTTATGTAGCACTGGTGAATCAATTGTGTTTTACAATAGTATAAAGTAATAAAACAAAGTGGGTAGCAACAGACACACTTAGGGGTTAGATAGGGTGACCAAGTCATCCCTTTCATCCGGGACACATCTAAATTACACAGGTTCTGGGGATGGCTTTCAGCTCTATTTTAACTGCCACAGAACCTGTGTAGTTAATCTGGATCCTGGATTAAAGGGATGACTTGCTCACCTTAGGGTTACATGCCCCTGCTGCAAGCGTACAATCTGTAGCCTCATATAGGTGAATAGAGTTTATAGTTGATTGATATTTTTAAACTAGATTAAGTATTTCATAAATGGAGTATGGACAGGCGTGGCTTAGAATGGAGTCACAAGTGGTCAGTGCCCCTGGGCCCTCCTCTAGCTAGCCACCCCCTGTGGTTGGCATGTATTTTTGCAAACATAATTGTTGGTTGATTTTGTCTTAATAATGATTTTGAGCATGGGAGTGGGTTAGTGCTGGAGCTTCACCTAACTGGCAATATGACAATGATTTATAGAGCAGACCATCAGCAGCCAAGCCATCCATGATTGCACAAGTGTACTGTGCATTCCTGAGAGTTGACTAAGTCCCATGCCACGTTGCATCAGAGAACAAACACTGAGTGGTTTTTGATGAGTTGTTATTGGTGGAGCTCATTACATGCTTCTCATAGCTTAGTCATGGGTGGGTTGGGATTCAGAAGGAGCACTATGACTGTGAGGTCTTCTACAGAGTAAAGGGTAGAGGGACAAAAACAGGCTTTCCATTTAGTATGTATGCATATATGTATATATGTATGTGTCATATATATTTATATATGTCTCTATATACATATATATATATATATATATATATATATATATATATATGCACAGGGTTCGGCGGCGGCACTCGCTGTATCAATAATAACTGACTCAAAGAGCTCAGGTAATGATTATGACGTTTCGGAATTTATTTCCGTCCTCAGATAAAACAGTACAAACAAGTGCTCACCTTTATACAAGTGTAGAGTGACCTCCCCTCACCGCCTTCACCGTGCTAACACCGGAAACACCCTGGGTGCTCACAAAACGTGTTCACCGGTATGTATCCGGAAACAAGACTCCACAACTATCCGTTCCCGATGAACTGAGGTGAGGGGATGCAACACTGTATCAAAATACACAATGTACAGTAAACAATATAAGATAAACAATATAAGGTAACTTTCTATTATACATATTAAATGAATACATTATTGTCACACATCAAAGTTGCAATATAATCAAAAGAAACAACTGTAACTCATATACTCATTTAATCCTGCTGGGGCCACCGTTTTTAAGCGGTGGATCCAGCTGGCTTCCCTCTGCAAAAGGAGTCGACCCCTGTCGCCACCCCTCCTGTTCTCTTCCACCTGATCAAGCATGATATATTTAAGACTTGACAATGTATGCTTACAAGATACAAAATGCTTTGCCACCGGTTGGTCCACAGGTTTGCCCTCTAGTGCCTTTTTAATAGCACTCCTATGTTGGGCCATCCTCTCCTTGAACTGGCAGGTGGTTTTCCCAACATAGTACTTGCTACACGGGCATATGATGCAATAAACCACGTACCTACTGGAACATGTGAGAACTTTTTTGATCTTAATTCTATGTCCCATGTGCGGATGTATTATATAATCCTGGGCAAGCAGGTGGTTACAAGTGGCACAACCTAAGCATTTATAATTGCCAGGTTTTTTGGTCAAAAAGTGTACAGGACCAGTTGGTTCATAATCAGATATATCTGTACGTACCAAAATGTCCTTAAGATTCCGCCCCCTGGTAAAACAAGGTAATAATTTACGTTTAGAAAAGCCCATAAGGTCTGGGTCTGTAGTTATAATTGGCCAGATATTTTTCGCCACTGATGTGATGGCTGGGGACTCTGTGGAATAATTATTAATCCAAATGATAGTATCCTGAACTCTATCTGGCCTAGGTAGAACAGTCTGCCTAGGTTGTTTTAATGCTTTGAGTCTAGCTTCACTCAACAACCTCTTGGCATACCCTTTCTCTAAGAATTTGATCTCCATCAAATCCATCTGACGCCTCTCCTCTAGCGGGTCGCTGCAAATGCGGTGAACCCGTAGGAATTGGGAATAGGGTAAACCCTTTCTCAATGGCAATGGATGATGGCTAGAAAAAGATAATAAGCTGTTACAGTCTGTGGGTTTGCTAAACAAGCTGGTAGCAAATTCACCCTGACAGATTGACACCTCCACATCTAGGAACTGTATCCTCTCAGCCTGAACATTAAATGTAAACTTAATATTAGTATCAGAGCAATTAACAACCTCCATCATTTCAAACAACTGATCTTTCGACCCACTCCATAGGAAGAATACATCGTCGATATATCTAGTATACATATCGATAAATTGAACATAATCACTCTTGAAGAACAATTGTTCTTCTACACTAAACATGAATGCGTTGGCATACGTCGGAGCGACTGCCGCACCCATCACGCATCCAAGAGTCTGTAGGAAAAATAATTTGTCAAATAAAAAATAGTTTCTTTCCAATACTTTGCGGAGGAGTGTTAGAAAAAAAGCGATGTCTGGTCCCGTGTAATTTGGATTATCAACAAGTAAAGCCTCTACAGCCCGCACCCCCCTGTCATGGGGGATATTGGTGTAGAGGCTTATGACGTCTGCCGTCACTAGCCATGTACCTGATGTCACGGTTCCATGCAATCGCAATTTTTCCAAAAATGTTGTTGTATCTTTTAGATACGTGGGTTTTGCTTGCACTGGTGCCTGTAAATAAAAGTCAAGATATTTGGCAATCTTATAATACATAGAATCACGGGCAGACACAATTGGCCTACCCGGTGGTTTGGTACTATTCTTATGTATCTTAGGCAGGCTGTATATGATTGGTACCCTTGGATATGTCTCAAATAAAGCAGTTTTAATCTGTTCTGTGATTACCTCATTATCAACCGCCTGCTTTAATATAGCCATCAATTCAGCAGAGAATTCATTGGTGGGGTCAGTATCAAGTCTTTGGTATACCACGGGATCGTTTAGCTGACGATAAAGTTCATCTTTATAGTCCTGCAGGTTTTGCACCACGATGGCGCCCCCCTTATCCGCCGAGCGGATCGTTATGTCCTTATAGCTGGCCAAGTCCTTTAAAGCTGCTTTCTCATTTTTAGTCAAATTATGTATCACCTTGTTCGGAGAACGTTCACATTTATCAATGGTGGTAGAGATGGTTCGGGTGAAAGCCCGGATAGCTGGATTCGAGGAAGCTGGGTCGAAACTGGATTTAGATTTGACTGGGCAAATCGGCTGTGTCTGTATTGGAATAGGCTGACGATCAAAATGTTCTTTAAGTCGCAATTGTCTGTTTAAACGGGCAAGATCCACCTTACTGCGAAAACTGTCGTGTTCATTAGTAGGAACAAAACTCAGTCCTTTGGACAGTACGCGAAGCTCTACATCTGTGAGTGTTCTGGATGAAAGGTTAATTACCTGGTGCTTTTCTTTGAATTTCACCGGAACCATCTCTACCACCATTGATAAATGTGAACGTTCTCCGAACAAGGTGATACATAATTTGACTAAAAATGAGAAAGCAGCTTTAAAGGACTTGGCCAGCTATAAGGACATAACGATCCGCTCGGCGGATAAGGGGGGCGCCATCGTGGTGCAAAACCTGCAGGACTATAAAGATGAACTTTATCGTCAGCTAAACGATCCCGTGGTATACCAAAGACTTGATACTGACCCCACCAATGAATTCTCTGCTGAATTGATGGCTATATTAAAGCAGGCGGTTGATAATGAGGTAATCACAGAACAGATTAAAACTGCTTTATTTGAGACATATCCAAGGGTACCAATCATATACAGCCTGCCTAAGATACATAAGAATAGTACCAAACCACCGGGTAGGCCAATTGTGTCTGCCCGTGATTCTAAGTATTATAAGATTGCCAAATATCTTGACTTTTATTTACAGGCACCAGTGCAAGCAAAACCCACGTATCTAAAAGATACAACAACATTTTTGGAAAAATTGCGATTGCATGGAACCGTGACATCAGGTACATGGCTAGTGACGGCAGACGTCATAAGCCTCTACACCAATATCCCCCATGACAGGGGGGTGCGGGCTGTAGAGGCTTTACTTGTTGATAATCCAAATTACACGGGACCAGACATCGCTTTTTTTCTAACACTCCTCCGCAAAGTATTGGAAAGAAACTATTTTTTATTTGACAAATCATTTTTCCTACAGACTCTTGGATGCGCGATGGGTGCGGCAGTCGCTCCGACGTATGCCAACGCATTCATGTTTAGTGTAGAAGAACAATTGTTCTTCAAGAGTGATTATGTTCAATTTATCGATATGTATACTAGATATATCGACGATGTATTCTTCCTATGGAGTGGGTCGAAAGATCAGTTGTTTGAAATGATGGAGATTGTTAATTGCTCTGATACTAATATTAAGTTTACATTTAATGTTCAGGCTGAGAGGATACAGTTCCTAGATGTGGAGGTGTCAATCTGTCAGGGTGAATTTGCTACCAGCTTGTTTAGCAAACCCACAGACTGTAACAGCTTATTATCTTTTTCTAGCCATCATCCATTGCCATTGAGAAAGGGTTTACCCTATTCCCAATTCCTATGGGTTCACCGCATTTGCAGCGACCCGCTAGAGGAGAGGCGTCAGATGGATTTGATGGAGATCAAATTCTTGGAGAAAGGGTATGCCAAGAGGTTGTTGAGTGAAGCTAGACTCAAAGCATTAAAACAACCTAGGCAGACTGTTCTACCTAGGCCAGATAGAGTTCAGGATACTATCATTTGGATTAATAATTATTCCACAGAGTCCCTAGCCATCACATCAGTGGCGAAAAATATCTGGCCAATTATAACTACAGACCCAGACCTTATGGGCTTTTCTAAACGTAAATTATTACCTTGTTTTACCAGGGGGCGGAATCTTAAGGACATTTTGGTACGTACAGATATATCTGATTATGAACCAACTGGTCCTGTACACTTTTTGACCAAAAAACCTGGCAATTATAAATGCTTAGGTTGTGCCACTTGTAACCACCTGCTTGCCCAGGATTATATAATACATCCGCACATGGGACATAGAATTAAGATCAAAAAAGTTCTCACATGTTCCAGTAGGTACGTGGTTTATTGCATCATATGCCCGTGTAGCAAGTACTATGTTGGGAAAACCACCTGCCAGTTCAAGGAGAGGATGGCCCAACATAGGAGTGCTATTAAAAAGGCACTAGAGGGCAAACCTGTGGACCAACCGGTGGCAAAGCATTTTGTATCTTGTAAGCATACATTGTCAAGTCTTAAATATATCATGCTTGATCAGGTGGAAGAGAACAGGAGGGGTGGCGACAGGGGTCGACTCCTTTTGCAGAGGGAAGCCAGCTGGATCCCCCGCTTAAAAACGGTGGCCCCAGCAGGATTAAATGAGTATATGAGTTACAGTTGTTTCTTTTGATTATATTGCAACTTTGATGTGTGACAATAATGTATTCATTTAATATGTATAATAGAAAGTTACCTTATATTGTTTATCTTATATTGTTTACTGTACATTGTGTATTTTGATACAGTGTTGCATCCCCTCACCTCAGTTCATCGGGAACGGATAGTTGTGGAGTCTTGTTTCCGGATACATACCGGTGAACACGTTTTGTGAGCACCCAGGGTGTTTCCGGTGTTAGCACGGTGAAGGCGGTGAGGGGAGGTCACTCTACACTTGTATAAAGGTGAGCACTTGTTTGTACTGTTTTATCTGAGGACGGAAATAAATTCCAAAACGTCATAATCATTACCTGAGCTCTTTGAGTCAGTTATTATTGATACAGCGAGTGCCGCCGCCGAACCCTGTGTATACTACTGCTGCAAAGCTAGGAGGGCACCGCGCTTGATGATCTTATTTGTATTGGAGTGCCGACCATCCAACTATCTCTATATATATATATATGTAGAAAGAAATTGGAGAAAAAGCGCAGATATGAGCAAATGTAAAACAAATTTTACTAAAAGTGCAGGCTCACATACATCATAGATAACAGCAAACAGCTTGCCACAGTGATATCCAACACGGTGCACCAACGACTTGAATAGCCGGGACCAGCCTTTTCGCCGCCGCCAGGGCCTCCGTGGTCAGGAACTCCAAAAGCACAGAGTTGTCAGTTTAGGCCACGCCCAACCGGTTTCGTCATCTGGGGACTTCGTCAGGGGGTGTCTCCAATTTCTTTCTACATGTGATTGGGACAATTAAAGCTAAGGTCTGGCTTTATTTAGAGAGAGCTGCACTACATCCTGACCCAAGGACGCACTCCTATTTTCTGAAGCTTGTGGCTATGCGCAGTCTGGATCTACATTTTGTCTATATATATATATATATATATATATATATATATATATATATATATATATACATATGTCACCTTGCACTTATTACATTTATGTATGACTATGTTAAATGTATTCATGAATATCATTACTAATTTTACCCCCTTTAACATGCCCACAGATGAGCCTACCCAAGCAGATGAGGGTGTCCGTGGGGCCCTCCTGCGACTGAGGGACCACCTGCACCTAGTCCTGGCAGACCTGCAGGACTTAACAGACCTGCTGCTGTAAAGTTTTTATTTTTATTTTTTACTTTTCAATATTTTAAAAAAATAAATAGTTGTTCACAGTTAGAAGTTGTCTGTGTTTTTTTTTTACATTAAACAGTATATGTGTAAATTGTTTAGAATATTTTTAAGTAGCAAAAGGTACATACTGTATATAGATGTATGTTATTGTAGTGTGCACATCCTTGCAATACACAAATGTACTATAATTGTAGAGCAATTAACATTATCCAAACAACAAAATACACACACACACACACACACACACACACACACACACACACACTGTGTTTATAACTGTTGTTAAGTTTCCTTTAGTATGTGTTAGTAATAAATAGCACATTGTAGAATATTGCATTTGACGTGCAATTATGATATAATATGCATACATAAAACCTAGATAAAGGGATGACAATGAATAAATAGCACTTCACATGATGTAAGGGTTAATGTCTGTAATGAATGTGGTAGTAATGTGTTTAAGTATCTATTAGGATTTAATTGATTCCAATTCCAAACAAACACTTTTTAATGAGGTTGCCTAATTGCATAAGTGGGTCATGTGACCAATTTGTGAGTTCCGATAATGGTGGTGAGTTTTGCGATAATACACCGCATCGGTGCGTACGGGCAGGTTCCCGTATGTTCTGACGCGATAAGACCGTGCAGACGCTGTAAGACCGTGCAGAATATGTGTGTGTCCACCGCACACGCAAGGTTTGGATGTTGTCCGTAAACACGCCCTCTTCTTAAAGTGTGAGTCCGTCCGAATGCGGAGGACCGGTGGGCGTTTCTTCGTACGATGTCCGCACAGCGTGGCGTGCGGTCCGCTCCGAAAGAATTCGGAAATTTACGCACCAACCAGAATAACCTCCAGTGTGCCAATCACAGCATGCGAGGGGACGCGGTGCTATAATATGTCCAAGTCAACCTATGTCGACATTGATACAAAAAAACATGAACCCGCATGTCGACCTTTTCCATTGTCGACCTATTGCGTGTGTCAACCTTTTAAATATGTCAAATGTTTTCGTGTGCCGACTTTATGCATGTTGACTCATAGCGGTCGACATTGTCAACCAAACGATCCACACCCCTCTATTACATCAGCGACTCTTACTAGGTTACCTATATGGGGCTGATTTATTACTGTAATTTCCCCTACACACCACTTAAAAATGAAAATGTGATTTAAGTAACTAAGCTAGTGGGCAAAGTACAGGCAATAAGAGATATATCCTGCACTAGGCCATAGGGGTCACAGAATGGGCCAATGGGCATGGCTAGTGCTTTATTTGCAGTCAGTGCAGCAAGAGAAATCTTCAGGCCTGGTACACTGATGTTTCTGGGACCCTCAAGCCCTGCCCCCACATTGTGAATGTGTATTATTTTTTAAATTATTATTATTATTAGTAGTAGTAGTAAGATATTTTCAACCTTGTGGTGGCATCTCTAGACGTGATAAATGGGGCTAAGACATATAGGGCCAGATTTACTAAGCTTCAAAAGTGATAAAATGGAGAGTGATAAACAACCAGCCAATCAGCTCCTGTCTGACATTTTTCAAACACAGTCTGTGACATGGCAGGTTGGAGCTGATTGGCTGGCTGTTTATCACTCTCCATTGTATCACTTTTGAAGCTTAGTACATCTGGCCCCAAGACATGTGAGAAGCTGAAATAAGCAGGGGTTAAAGTGGGGGGAATGAGGTGGAACTGATTTCCACCCCTTGTAAATAGGACCGAGCGGCGGCTAGACTGGAGAGACCGTAAACTATCAGTCTGGGCTCCCAAGGCCTGGGCTCCCATTGTATTGCTGGTATTAGGAGGGGGGCAGTGGCGTAACTATAAATTTTGCTCCCCCCTGCCAAAAAACATGTGGCGCCCCTGGAACACCATTCCAACGGATCCAGGGACGCCTGTATGGTTGTTACAACTTTGCCTTTTTGTCTACATTTGCTTGTGGACAAAACCTTATGGTGAGAGTCCCTTGAAATATCCCTCTCTCTTTTTTTAAATTGTTTTTAAGAATATTTTATTAAATGATATTGCACTATGATGGCTCTTCACTCTGTCATCCCTTATAGGAGTTAAACTTTCTCTGGGTGTGGAGGAACCAGTGAAGCTGTTTGTGACAGGACCTGTCTCTCAATAAACGCGTTTGTCTACCTTCACCAGTAGTCATTCTTTTATGGTACGAGTCAGTGATTACTCTTATTTCAATTATTTGAATTATTGATCATCCCTGTGATATCACACTATCGATATTTATTCTCCTTGCTGGGTATCACCATCCTTGGAGAGGAGGAGGGGTAAAAATTTCAAGCGCCCAAGGAACGCTCCAAATCTGTATTTTAGGAATTGTGTTAATGCCTTATACATTTTACATGAGCTCTCCATATCTAATTATAGCTAATTGTAGGCCAATTGTTCCCTACATAGCCCATCCGGGTGAGCTCTGGCTTGCACTTTGTTTTTGTAGTTCATTCTTCAAACCTCCCAACTTTGCGTCCCCCTGAAAAGGGGGTGTGGCCTGTGAAAAGGGGGCATGGGATGACGCTTCCTAAGGTTGCGCCCCCGGTTTGCGCCGCTCTGCCTCGCTGAATAGACACTGTGCGCATGCACACAGCGTCTATTCTCTTCATGCTGGTGGGACTCCTAACTGCCCCCATCGCGGGACAATGGCGACCCAGGGCAGGATGCTGGAACGTCCCAAAATACCGGGAAAGTTGGGAGGTATGATTCTTTGTTGTCTTCCACCATAATATATTTAATTATATTAACTCATATCAATTGTGTTTGATTCAGAAATGTGAATTCAATTGGCTGATGCTCAGATAAATTAAACCCAGTGGTGTAACTATAGAGGGTGTAGGGGATGCAGCTGTTTTGCGGCCTGGCAGCTTGGGGGGGCCAAAGACCCAGCAGGCTATCCCCTGCACCCTCTAAATAAATTGTTCTATACTTTTTTTTATTTCTAATTCTTCCTACCACCTGCGATAGCGCCGAAATTTGCAGTGCAGGGAGGCGCTGCACCGAGGAGATATATATTGATATATATATTTAAGAATCTTATAGTAATCTATATATACTGTATATATAGATATAGATAATACTGTATAATTGAGATATTTATTTTACCACAGTATTAAATCACAATATACAAATATACATAAAAAGATACATAAAAAATTCTTAAATGGATACAGTTAAGGGACTCAGGGGGTTATTCTAGTTCACTCGCAAAGGCACAATCACTCTCTTATGGACAAAACCATGTGCACTGCAGGTGGGGCTGATGTAACATGTGCAGAGAGAGTTAGGTTTGGGCGGGGTTTGTACTTCAAACTGATATCTATATTGCAGTGTAAAAATAAAGCAGCCAGTATTTACCCTGCACAGAAACAAAAAAAAACACCCAAATCTAACTCTCTCTGCACATGTTACATCAGCCCCACCTGCAGTGCACATGGTTTTGCCCATAAGAGAGTGATGATTGTGCCTTTGCGAGTGAACTAGAATAACCCCCTCAGTACAATGTATCTTATAATGTCACACTTACAAAAAATATCTCCATTTAGATACAATCACAATTTATATCTGTGGCTTTATTCAGCTGTATTTCGACAATGATATACGTGTACTCAAACCAAAGGTGCTGCTTATTGGTGCATAGTTGAATACTACGAAGCATCTTTGGTACATACACGTATATATATAATTATGGAAACCCAATTGAATAAAGCAGCTGATAAAAATTGTGATTGTATCTAAACTGAGATACTTTTTGTGATTGTGACATCTCTCAAGATTTTGCTATGGGACTAGGGATGCCAATCCCAGGGCATTTTTTCAATCCTGGGAATCGGGATTGAAAAATGCTCAATCCCGGGATTCCCAGGATCCCGGGATTGGCATCTCTAATCAGTTTAGACCAAAACACATGCTACAAAGAAGCCCAGTCCCCCCCGCTCCAGCCGCCCCGCACATTCATATACTTACACCGGCGGCCGGGAGCAGGGCAGACATTTTGAAGACAGGAGCGGGAGGCGGTGGCGGTAGCAGCAGCAGCAGTAGAGCCGCCCGGAGGGCGGGCGGCCGATGCTGCCAGGTCCGGTCCAGGTCAGAGATGATTCTGGAGCGGGTATGGGCAGTCCGACCTGCGCAGCGTGATGGTCAGAGGTCATGCTATGCAGGTCGGACTGCCCATACCCGCTCCAGACTGCAGTCTGGGGATCAGGAACTCCTGGGTAGCGTCCGGCATTAGATATGCGCATGCGCATATAATCCCGAAATCCCGGGATTGGAAGATCCAAACCCAGGATTCCACTCCCGGCGTTTTTTAGGCCAACTCCCGGGATCCCGCCGATCCCGATCCTGGGATTGGCCACCCTATATGGGACCCACAAAGTTCTAGTTACACCCCTGATTAGAACTAAATTAATCCCAACTCCCATTCTGCATTTATATTGGATAAATATTTGGAATAGAGATGTGCTGTTCGGTTCTCCAGAAATCCAAATCAACCAGAATTTTGTGCATCCAAACTGAACCAAAACCAGTGCAGATCACTCGAGGAATCCAATCCAAAAAGAGTCATGGTGCGGATCTTTCCATGATTTAGAATTCAGATTGTAAATCTGAATTTCGGATTTACGATTGCAAAAATTACATGATTTTAGGTGTTTGTATCGATTTTTATACATTTTTATTGCTTAGCAATCTTTTTATCACTTAAAACTGAATCCAAACAAAAACATTTGAGAGCAGATTTGCCAAAACATTATTACGAATCTGCTTACATCTCTAATCTAGAGTTATGATACAATTTAGAGGTAAACTGCAGATATCAACTGTTAGGGAGTTATGACTACACGTAATTATATCACAATGAGTTGAGAATATAAATAAATGTGCTGAAAATATAAATGAAAAACTGCATCTTAATTTACTTTTCAGGACATGATATTGGGCAAATAGTTGTATTGGTAAGTCAATTAACAGATGGTCATACAGTTCTTCACATTTTGCCATTCTTCAAATACATTGTACACAGTTTATGATTAAAAGATGTGGGGGCTCCTTGATATCTTTATTAGTTATATGAGGGATACGGAGACAGCCACATAGAGCGAAAATAAGAGGTTAAAAAATACACATTGACACACAAACAATGGTGTTTATGGAAAGAAAAAGATCAGTGATTATAAAGATTTAAAATGTAGGTGGAGTAATAGACTGCCGGTGCTTAGATATATTTCGGGGTATATTCCCAACCAGAGTGTGTTCCTGAAAGTGTTATGATGTCACATTCATAATTTTAAAGTAATTTGCTGTGCAGGACAGTGTTATTAATGCGTCCAGTGTTATACACAACACATTGGTCGTTCTTAGGAAATCTTCTGATGTCTATCGGATATCGGGAGGGTGGAGCAACAGTTTCCTCTGCTGGGCGGGACAGTTGGTAACACTTAATTAATTATGTGTACTGCCACGTCAGGATCACCCGTTTAGAATGGGTGATATGAGGTGTACACCGATTATTATCGGGTGTGATTACTGCTGTTGTGCTCCTATACTGATAGGTATCAACATAAAATTCTGGATACTACAGTGATGATCCTAGCCGCATGCCCAAAATAAATGCCTTTAATTGGTCTATATTAGCATATTACGGCTCCCTAATTGGGATAGGTGTTCTGTGTTTTTAACAAAATACAGTCTCTGATGGTAGTCTATCGTGACCACATATACTGCTGGTGTCAAAATGACACTGTGACTGCAGGTTAAAACAACTTTTTACTGTGTGATATCTCAGTAAGTTGCAGCATGGAGCAACAGTGCCCTCCGGTGGACACCTTTAAATATGACACTTTGACACTAGTCTCTGCTTTAGCTAGGAACACACTAATATCGTGAAATTAAATAAGGAACATAAATCTCCTAAACTAAGCACCAAACAGTCTAATCTCAGACCCTACAGACAGACAGGACACGTGTTTCGCTCATTTAGCTTCTTCAAGCTGACCACAAGAATGTTCTCCAGCTTGAATATTTATTAAAAAGTGTACAGCCAATGGCTGACTCCATTGGTGTCACAAGGTGCGCTTCAGCCAGTCACAGGGCGCGTTCACTTCCGCCCTGTGTTCCTGGTTTAATTGTCATCTGCCCATAGTGACCACATCGCGTTGGTCACGTGACCCGGACGTCGCGTCACGTGACCGGTCACATGGTGCTTGCTGGCCAATCGCGCCGCTGTAGTTCCAGACCCGGAAGTTAGAAGACTTATGCTGCGGCCCCGGCATCTGTGTAAGTTAAAGCCACTGTTTGAAATTGGCTGTTAGTCCATTTTAATCGCAACTGCTGCGACTAACAGCCAATTTCAAACAGTGGCTTTAACTTACACAGATGCCGGGGCCGCAGCATAAGTCTTCTAACTTCCGGGTCTGGAACTACAGCGGCGCGATTGGCCAGCAAGCACCATGTGACCGGTCACGTGACGCGACGTCCGGGTCACGTGACCAACGCGATGTGGTCACTATGGGCAGATGACAATTAAACCAGGAACACAGGGCGGAAGTGAACGCGCCCTGTGACTGGCTGAAGCGCACCTTGTGACACCAATGGAGTCAGCCATTGGCTGTACACTTTTTAATAAATATTCAAGCTGGAGAACATTCTTGTGGTCAGCTTGAAGAAGCTAAACGAGCGAAACACGTGTCCTGTCTGTCTGTAGGGTCTGAGATTAGACTGTTTGGTGCTTAGTTTAGGAGATTTATGTTCCTTATTTAATTTCACGATATTAGTGTGTTCCTAGCTAAAGCAGAGACTAGTGTCAAAGTGTCATATTTAAAGGTGTCCACCGGAGGGCACTGTTGCTCCATGCTGCAACTTACTGAGATACAGTATCACACAGTAAAAAGTTGTTTTAACCTGCAGTCACAGTGTCATTTTGACACCAGCAGTATATGTGGTCACGATAGACTACCATCAGAGACTGTATTTTGTTAAAAACACAGAACACCTATCCCAATTAGGGAGCCGTAATATGCTAATATAGACCAATTAAAGGCATTTATTTTGGGCATGCGGCTAGGATCATCACTGTAGTATCCAGAATTTTATGTTGATACCTATCAGTATAGGAGCACAACAGCAGTGAGCACACCCGATAATAATCGGGGTACACCTCATATCACCCATTCTAAACGGGTGATCCTGACGTGGCAGTACACATAATTAATTAAGTGTTACCAACTGTCCCGCCCAGCAGAGGAAACTGTTGCTCCACCCTCCCGATATCCGATAGACATCAGAAGATTTCCTAAGGACGACCAATGTGTTGTGTATAACACTGGACGCATTAATAACACTGTCCTGCACAGCAAATTACTTTAAAATTATGAATGTGACATCATAACACTTTCAGGAACACACTCTGGTGGGGAATATACCCCGAAATATATCTAAGCACCGGCAGTCTATTACTCCACCTACATTTTAAATCTTTATAATCACTGATCTTTTTCTTTCCATAAACACCATTGTTTGTGTGTCAATGTGTATTTTTTAACCTCTTATTTTCGCTCTATGTGGCTGTCTCCGTATCCCTCATATAACTAATAAAGATATCAAGGAGCCCCCACATCTTTTAACAATAAAAGGAATTTTGCCAAGAGATATTGTATCAATTATAAGGAGTGCATCCAATACAAACCCTTTTTTTTTTCTTTCGTTACACACTTGCAGAGGGCATGCAAATGGTGGAATGAACCTCCTCTTCACAAACAGTATTTGAAAGGTCCGGCTCACATATGGCATCCACGGACACACTTAGACTCTCCTCTGGGATTTGTGACATTTGTGAACTCGCCTTTGTCTTAAAAACTTTCATTCTTTTTTTTGTAGTAGCAGAAGGGCTACCATCATTCTTCTGAGACGCTGTACCATCAGTTAGAAACAAAGGCCAAGGCCGTAGCCTTTCCTTCCCACTGCGTGTGGTGAACGGCATATTGCCAATTTTATTTTTCTCCGCACGTGACTTAATTTTTTTTTTATGGACCATTGTAAAATTTGATTTCTGCTTTGCTTTTACATGGCCTCTAGGCCTTTGACCATCGGCCTTGCCATCATGAATCTGACTGGTGGTAGCAGCTTCAGAAGTTCTATCAGGTTGCTGATCTCCCACTATTTCCTCCTCCATCATCCTCCCCCCAAAAAAATTTTTTAATACTTTTATTTATTTTTCTGATTTTTTACACTGGACACAGCCTGTGACACTGGACACTGCCCCTGGTCACTGGACACTGCCCCTGGACACAGCCCGTTACACTGGATATATGTCGTCACACTGGACAAAGGATATATGTCGTCACACTGGACACAGGATATATGTCGTCACACTGGACACAGGATATATGTCGTCACACTGGACAATGGATATATGTCACGCTGGACACAGGATATATGCCAGCACACATTACATGTCACACTGGACACAGGATATATGTTGTGACTTGAGACACTGGACACAGGATATATTGTCGTCACACTGGCCACTGGATATATGTCGTCACACTGGACACAGGATATATGTCGTCACACTGGACAATGGATATATGTCGTCACGCTGGACACAGGATATATGTCGTCACACTGGACACAGGATATATGTCGTCACACTGGACAATGGATATATGTCACGCTGGACACAGGATATATGCCAGCACACATTACATGTCACACTGGACACAGGATATATGTTGTGACTTGTGACACTGGACACAGGATATATTGTCGTCACACTGGCCACTGGATATATGTCGTCACACTGGACACAGGATATATGTCGTCACACTGGACAATGGATATATGTCGTCACGCTGGACACAGGATATATGTCGTCACACTGGACACAGGATATATGTCGTCACACTGGACACAGGATATATGTCGTCACACTGGACAATGGATATATGTCACGCTGGACACAGGATATATGTCGTCACACTGGACACAGGATATATGTCGTCACACTGGACACAGGATATATGTCGTCACACTGGACAATGGATATATGTCACGCTGGACACAGGATATATGTCATCACACTGGACACAGGATATATGTCGTCACACTGGACACAGGATATGTCGTCAGTCGTCACACAGGACAGGACACAGGATATATGTCGTGAGTGACTTGTGACACTGGACAATGGATAAGATATAGGCCGTCACACTGGACACAGCCCCTTGTATTAATGCTGCCCCTGTACACAGTATACTACTCAGCAGCACTGCAGCCCCTGTGTGTGAGCACTGCAGCACTGAGTTAGTTAAATCACAAAAAAAACACAGGGTTCAGGGCTAAATAAAATAAATCACAACACAGGGCTTAGGGCTAAATAAATCACATCAGGGCACGGGCCACAGGACAGCCCCTGGACAGTGGACACTGCAGCCCCTGCGTGTGAGCACTGCAGCACCTAGTTAGTTAAATCACACTACAGGGCTCAGGCCACAAGTCTACAACACAGGGCAGTGAGGGCAGGTCAAGGAGCACAGCACAGCATGGAGCACATGGCACGGAGCACAGCACAGGGCAGTGAGGGCAGGTCACGGAGCACAGCACAGCACGGAGCACATGGCACGGAGCACAGCACAGGGCAGTGAGGGCACAGGTCAGGTCACGGAGCACATGGCACAGAGCACAGCACGGAGCACACGGAGCTTCCCAACCACGCTCTTCCCTCTCCAAGATTGGAGTGAAGATGGCGGGCGCGCGTGCGTCTTTTATAAGATCCCGCTCCCGCGAGAATCCGACAGCGCGATGATGACGTTCGGCCTCGTTATTGGTCCGGAATTCAGGCGGGAACACCCGAGCCGGCTCGGATCTGGCCCGGATCCCCGATATTCGGATCTGTTGGATCTTGGGGATCCGGACAGGCTCATCGCTAGTAATTATGTACAGTAGGCTCACTCTACATTCTGTTTTAACTTACTCTGTTTTACTTGACTTTTACATTGAAAAGACACAGCCCTCTCTTGGTTCTCATCCTACCTATCTAACTGCTCCTTCAGTCTTTGTTTCTTTGATTCTACCTCATCTTCGCTACGCTTTCAGTTGGAGTACCTCAGGGTTAAGGTGCGGAGCTCTGTCACTGAAATTCTACAGATGTTTGATAAAATGTTGTTCTTTATTTATTTACAAATGTTGCTTTTATACATATAGCAATTGGCCTTTTCAATACACTGTTCAGTCAAACGGGCTGAAAGAGTGCATTCCTTCAAGGTCTATAGATATGATTTACAAAATGGTAGATGAATGTTGTGCCTGAATTACACAATATCAGAATACAATTAAACAAAACAAATGTTGAATAGAAAAAATATTGAAGAATTAAATAAATTGGGTCATGGATTGGATGTCCAATAAATTGTATGGTGTGTACACTCGGATTGGATATGTTCACAATGAAGTGGTAATTCCTGAAAAAAAGTTTATACAGTCTTGCAATGTGAAGCGGCGTCCCGCTATTTGTAATCCTTTACGATTTGAAATGCTTCCTGAAAAGGAAATGATGATACCTGTGCTCGCGGTGCTTCGTGTTCGGGAGCTTTTTTTTTTTAAGTTGAGGTTGCTGGGGATCCCCGGGTCCCGGACTGGGTGAGCTACGTCTGTGTACTGTAGAGCACCGGCAGCTCCATGTGCAACATGGCTGACCGGGCTTCAGTGAATGCAGACGCTGCTCCCTGTCTTGGCGAGGTGTCGCGGCTCACCGTTTCAGGATGTGGAGTCCTTTGCAATGACCGGTTACCTCTTTGGACAGGACCCTGCTGGCTTGCCCTGCTCCCCCTCCTGTTTGATACTCACCACTGCCGGTACACTTGCTCCGTGTCAGTCTCTCTCCGTCTTCCGTTACGTGGCGGCGTGTGCACCCTCCGCTTACCTACTTGTGGGGTTCTCACAGGTGTCGGTCTCTTGGTCGGCTTGAAGTGTCAGTGGTCATTGGTATGTACCCTCCAACGCGTTTCGGCTTTTGCCTTCTTCTGCAGTGTTACAGCATGTAGACCTACCAAAGGACTCCACATCCTGAAATGGTGAGCCGCGACACCTCGCCAAGACAGGGAGCAGCGTCTGCATTCACTGAAGCCCGGTCAGCCGTGTTACACATGGAGCTGCCGGTGCTCTACAGTACACAGACCTAGCACACCCAGTCTGGGACCCGGGTATCCCCAGCAACCTCGACTTAGAATAAACCGCTCCGGAACACGAAGCACCGAACGCACAGGTATCACCATTTCCTTTTCAGGAAGCATTTCAAATCATAAAGGATTACAAATAGCGGGACACCGCTTCACATTGCAAGACTGTATAAACTTTTTTTCAGGAATTACCACTTCATTGTGTACATATCCAATCCGAGTGTACACACCATACAATTTATTGGACATCCAATCCATGACCCAATTTATTTAATTCTTCAATATTTTTTCTATTTTCACATTTTTTTCGTTTAATTGTATTCTGATATTGTGTAATTCAGGCACAACATTCATGTACATTTGGCAAACCATATCTATTGACCTTGAAGGAATGCACTCTTTCAGCCCGATTGACTGAACAGTGTATTGAAAAGGCCAATTGCTATATGTATAAAAGCTACATTTGTAAATAAATAAAGAACAACATTTTATCAAACATCTGTAGAATTTCAGTGACAGAGCGCCGCACCACCACCCATTCCAGTATCTTGTACAAACGGACCCAGTCATCCATTCAAAAAGCAGCTGCTAGTCAAAAAAACACAAATAGATTCAGTGCGCAGGTACAAAAACTTCTTCTATACTACCTCAGGGTTCAGTTGTAGGTCCACTGCTTTTCTAAATCTATACCTCATCTCTTGGCAAACTATTTAGCTCTTTTGGATTTCAGTATCATCTGTATGCAGATGATACTCAGCTCTACCTATCCTCCCAGGACCTGTCCCCATCTACTGTATATTGAGCCGTGTCTCTGTATGCCTTTCTGCTGTTTCATCCTGGATGTCATCTCGCCACCTCAAACTTAATATTTCAAAAACAGAATTAATCATATTTCCGCCAATAAATAGTAGTTACCAACCTGATATCTCTATTGCTGTTGAGAAGATGACAATCACTCCTACCTCTCAAGCTCGCTGCCTAGGTGTTATCCTCGACTCTGAACTTTCCTTTGTACCCCACATTCAATCTGTCTCAAAATCATGCCACATGCACCTAAAAAACATATTTAAAATTCGCCCTTACCTTACACAAGACACTGCAAAAACTCTAACCCCTGCTCTCATCATCTCACGCATTGATTATTGCAATAGTCTCCTTATTGGCCTTCCCCAATACAGACTCTCACCACTACAGTCCATTATGAATGCAGCTGCAAGGCTAATCTTCCTAGCCAGACATTCATCGTCTGCAAAGCTACTCTGTCAGTCACTTCATTGGTTACCTGTATTCTACCGTATCCAATACAAAATTCTTTGACTTACACACAAAGCCATAAACCAAACTACACCAACATTCATCTCTTCTCTTATCTCAAAATATCTTCCAACACGACCTCTACGCTCCTCCCAAGATCTGCGTCTCTCATCCACACTCATTACTCGCTCCCATTCCCGATTGCAGGACTATCTTTGGGCTGCACCCACTCTGTGGAATGCCCTCCCAAGCACAATAAGACTCTCCTCCAGTCTCCAAACCTATAAGCGTTCCCTGAAAACTCAGCTTATCAAATTCCAGAACCAGACACGGAACCTTGCATTCTAGTATAATCGATGCAATAAAGAATACAGTATCTATCCTTATGTATCAATGCCTATTTCCCTGTAGATTGTAAGCTTGTGAGCAGGGCCCTCATACCTTTTGACTGTCTGTAAATACCCTGTTTGTTGTATCACTGTCTCCTTTCGTAAAGCGCAATGGAATATGATGCGCTATATAAGAAACTGTTAATAAATAAATCAAATAAATTGTGGTTGGATTCCAATGGCCGTGCAGGATGCCGACTGAACTCGGAATTATTTTTTAAAGCGGCAGTCATTTACAAAGGCAAAACCGTGCCTCCCTTTTAAAAAATCCTCCAAGTTCAGCCCACATCCGGCACGGCCCCGAGAATCACACTGCAATACATCCAGGCCCATGAGTGGCAGACATAGATAGACCCCTCTTTGGATATATAGGGTCTGCTATAATGTGCCTGTAAATTAGTGCATGATGCTGTGTTACATTTATATATTAACACAAAAACTGCATGAACTGGTTTAAAGAGAAATTTTTTTAAATTGCCTTCACAGGCCCTTACCCCCAGAAGCTTATACCAGCATTGTAAACAAGGGGATGGGGGAGGTTCCTCTTGCTGGCGTCTAATATCCTCCTCCTGCTCAGTAGGAGTGATGCCAATTGGTTCAATAGTAAAAACAAATGATGGCAGGGGTGGCCTGGTGTCATCCTGTGTAGAGGCTCTTCCTGGGCTAATAATACTGGGATCTTCTGTGGAATATCTAGCTCGTATCATCTCATAGATGTTTGGTGGGATTTCGCTGTTGGCAGACATGATGGACGCTGGGATAGAAAGAAAGCCATAAACAGCATTTTGCCAAATAAACAAACAATCCCAATAACAGCGAAACTGTGTTTATGAGCCTGGGGGGTTTTAATAGGATGTTGCTCCTTGTCATTTAAATTCTGAGAAACTTGACCCAATATATGTGACCCTTCCAGCTAGGGTAGGCAACCCTGCCATAAACCATTGCAATCTTCCAATCAAGTAATGAAATAGCAGTGCATTTTTTAAATACATATATCATCAATATTACAATACTACAGTACAACAAATATATAATATGTATCCTTTTATAAATTTATTTTAGGCTAATGACCCGGTACCTGTAGTCAGGGATTGCGCAGTTGGGGCCCATTATAGTTCTGAAGTTGCAATTAACTGAAATTCATCTCTTCCCTAAATTATACAGTCTACACCAGTGGTTCTCAAACTATGGATCCTGACCCCAAAGTGGGTTCCAGCCTTCTCTCCATGTTGTGACCGTCAGGATGATGACTTTTCTAATCTTAGTCAATGATGCAAGGAGTCTGAAAAATCTGTTGAATTATCTGTTATGTTAAACTCCTCCCATCACTCTGTGCCTCCACAATGCTGCCATGTATGTGCTGTCTGCTGACTACACATGTGATGTGATGGGTTATGGTATATTAGACTCCTCCCATCACTCTGTGCCTCCACAATGCTGCCATGTATGTGCTGTCTGCTGACTACACATGTGATGTGATGGGTTATGGTATATTAGACTCCTCCCATCACTCTGTGCCTCCGCGCTGCTGCCATGTATGTGCTGTCTGCTGACTACACATGTGATGTGATGGGTTATGGTATATTAGACTCCTCCCATCACTCTGTGCCTCCACAATGCTGCCATGTATGAGCTGTCTGCTGACTACACATGTGATGTGATGGGTTATGGTATATTAGACTCCTCCCATCATTTTGTGCCTCCGCGCTGCTGCCATGTATGTGCTGTCTGCTGACTACACATGTGATGTGATGGGTTATGGTATATTAGACTCCTCCCATCACTCTGTGCCTCCGCGTTGCTGCCATGTATGTGCTGTCTGCTGACTACACATGTGATGTGATGGGTTATGGTATATTAGACTCCTCCCATCATTTTGTGCCTCCGCGCTGCTGACATGTATGTGCTGTATGCTGACCACACATGTGATGTGATGACTTTCTGCAGTCTCTTGCAGGGGCCCCGTAATTATTTTTATTGTCTGATGGGGTCCCGGAGCAAATGAGTTTGAGGACCCCTGGTCTCTAGGCAATATATATCATTAATGGCTGCATGTACAGAGCAGTGACCTGATGATGTCACTGAATGACATCATTCAGTGTGTATGCACTATATTGTTCTTCCAAGAGCTCCAGTGATATTGTTATGATATTGTTCGTTAACGAAATTGTCTAGTGTTTGGGCCTTTAGGATATATTGCCCTCCTGTTATTTCCTGGACACATATGCATTACAGTTATCCAACTTGCACTTCAGGTTATGAAGGCTTGTACTGATCCTCTCTTAGGGCCAGATGCACTCCGGGCAGCCGAGAGGTATGCTGGGCCCCGGTAAAAAATTTGGGGCGTGGCCTAATCACGGGAGTCTCTAGCACTTCATGCTGAGCCTGCTGTCAGCACAGCACATGCTGTAGGTGTGTGCTGCTGCTGCAGGCCGGGAGGGAAGGGGGAGTCGGACCAGGGTCTCCGCCTGGCCCCACCAGCAAGCCCGGGCCGGTAATTAGTACCCCCCCCCCCCCCCCCTCTCGGCGGCCCTGGATGCACTAAGCTTCAAAAGTTATAATATGGAGAGTGATAAACCCCCAGCCAATCAGCTCCTGCCTGCCGTGTCACAGACTGTGTTTGAAAAATGATCTGATTGGTTGGTTGTTTTATCACTCTCCATTTTATCACTTTTAAAGCTTAGTGCATACGGCCCATAGCCCTCTTTGGAAACTCTGTGCCAGTATGCATTTGTAATGGAGAGTTCTCCTTTTAAGTTACTAAGCCAGGCAAACTCAGGGGCCCGTTCCATGCAATGCTTGGTGAGGGCGGCTGATGAATTTGGCGATCTGCGGCCATCTGAAAAGTAAGTATTGACTTACTATTCAGACCAGAGTTTGCAGAAATCATTCGATGGATCGGTGACCATCGATTGATTTCTCCTCCGTTCGGGCACATGCTAGCGATGGTATTCCGGTGCTGGCGGTGGGGACGTTCGGCCACACAGCAGTTACCTGCCTGAATCGGGCCTTAAGTGCGTTGGTATACTGTATATAACCATACCGTCCAACTGTACCGATTGTACCGTTTTTTTTTTTTTTCATTTTTAATGCAGTAGCACTGCGCTTCCTCCCCCGAGGTGGCCAAGGGGACTCTGGGAGATGTAGTTTCCTACACAGCCGGCTGCTTCCTGGGTAGCGTGAGGGGTAGCCAGCTGACAGGACTACAACTCCCGAGGTGCACCACCTCGGGGGGGGGGAAGGGACAGAGGCGGAGCGTGCCGCGAGCCAATCACATGGCACGCTGTACAACAAACTGAGAGGTGGGAGAGCATCGGCGGGCGCCGGGTGAATGAAAATGTGCAGCGCGGAGCGTCTGTGTTTGCTCCAATTCTGCTGCCTATGTGGAGTCAGTGCTATCAGCTGTCAGGTATAGTGGTTGCTGCGCTGTGTTATACTCAGACCCCGGTTGCCGCGTGTGCTGATGTGAGCGGGCCAATGCGGGGACACTGTACCATAGCAGCAGCAGCATTAGTATAATTTTATGTTATGTTTTATGTTACTTCCACTCCAGTACCATTGAAAGTATAGGAAACGAGGCATGACCACGCCCCCTTTGTGATGATTGTATATATAGTGATGTTCTATAATCTTTAAATATAAAGTACTGTGGTGTTTTCAAGGTACCCTCCCCACAGGGGAGAAATATAGACAGCACAAGGTGTGAAATATGTATATATCTATTCAGCCATGCCTTCACAGAAGGCAACACAGACTTTAATGTAAAGTGATAAAGGCATCCATTGGCACCTTCATGGAAGGGAATGCACAACATGGGGAAGGAAGAAACAACACCCCTTTCACCATAGGCAACGTGGATTTCACCGGGCAACCTGCCCTTTGTTAAAGTCAGTAGACTGAATTATCAACTCAACAATACAGGGGAGCCTGGTCCCCGAGTGTCTGGCGACATAAACATTAACTAATAAAGTTGGGAGACTCGCGACCAGCGCGAGCTCCCTGTGTTTGCCCGCCTAACTGAAAGGTTATAAAAAGGGGCAGTTGACAGCGGTGAGGTGAAGTTACCTCAGTTAGAGAATAAGGAGAGAGATACGGCAGAGCGGCGCAGCCGGAGAGGTAGCAGAAGCTGTGCTGAGACCGGCGGTAATACTTACCAGTGTGTCCGGGTCCCTGACAACGTCGTCGGTGGCAGCAGGGGAGACCTCCGGCGGTCTGTGCAGAAGGTCCCGACGCCGGTTTCCGTGGTGAGAGGCGTCATCACCGGGCGGCATCGGAGGTGATCCCCGCTGAGAGTCCGGCGTGTCATACAGGGGGCGGCATCCATCCATCTGGAGGCCGGAGTCTGCAGCGTCATCGCTGGGCGGCTTGAGAGGAGGGGAGAGAGCAGAAAGCCCGGCAGCAGAGACGGAGACTGGGCGGACCTGGAGGCGGATTCAAGGAGTGAAGGGTGCGGTGAGTGTGTCCTGCTCCATCCCCATTTTAACCCTACATCTCCCTCAGCAAACCCCGCAATTAAACACAGACTAGTACAGGCAGCTCCAGTATAAACTATCCCTGCTGGCAGTCAGTCAAAGTGACAGCATCTCTATAATGCAGACTATCACCGCTGGCACATAATAAATCAGCCCAGCCTGAGTGACATTCTACAAGCGTATGCCCACAGCTCAGTGACAGCTTGTCACCCATACCCTATGACATTCCACAAGCGTATGCCCACAGCTCAGTGACAGCTTGACACCTCCACACGGCTGCATTCTACAGCAAATGCCTGCACTTCAACAGTGATATATACTGTCAGTGGGTCTTATACAGTGGACAGTAGTGCAGCTTAGTTCTAATAAAGAACAGTACAGTACAGCTTTTTGCTAAAGACTCAGGAAAGCATCCTACACTGTGTATTCTGGGAAACTCCTAGAAGTAGGACAGTTGTCACGTTAGAAACAGACAGGGCTAATCGTGGCACAGTGATACAGTGTCGGGCGTGTGCCTTCCCCTGTCAAACCATACAACATAGAAGATACAGATATATACTTAGTCAGTCAGAATATGACTGTGCGGCTAAAGAATAAGGAGTGACATATACCAGTGAAGCTTGAGAAAGTTGTACCCGTTAGATACTTACCTTGTGCTTTGCTCGCTTCTTCACACATATATATATAACGGGCTAAACCCGGCTTGCAAGAAGCCAGGGGACGCCTAAGAAGACATTATAGTTTCCCTAGCCGACACAAGGAAGGCACGACATATTTGCAGAGCCAGGGAACACTTCGTAGCATACAGGAAGGAAAGTATATGTTAAGCACCAGAGGCTAAACCCGGCTAGCAAGAAGCCAGGGGACGCCTAAGAAGACATTATAGTTTCCTAGCCGACACAAGGAAGGCACGACATATTTGCTAGAACCAGGGAACACTTCGTAGCATACAGGAAGTAAAGTATATGTTAAGCATCAGGGGCTAAACCCGGCTTTCGTTGGGCCAGGGGACGCCTCCAACAGGATCTTCAGAGTAGCAGATACAGCGTTACAACGACTAAAGTAGAAAGAGTCAGAGCAGGAAATTACAGTCAACTTACCTCTACGTCTATTGTAGTCGGTGCTTAGCAGCTCAACTCTAAGAAAGAAAAGGAACAGTTCAACTTAGAAACATTTTATATAACGGTTTAATAAAATTTGCATTGAAATGGTAGTGTATTTCATGTAATTACTCCTGCGAGAGGAAAATTACACTGTAATATTGTCTGTTTAATACATTGTTCAACGTATAATAAAAGAAAACCAGTCTTTGAAAACTAACGTGTAATCTTTGAAAAAGAAGAAACCATCTACATACTTACCAAGGAAAATTCTATCCGGGATTTCACAATTGGCGTCCACGAACAGGATACGAAGGAAAAATGTCAAATCCGCAAACTCCTGCGTCAACATCCGGAAAAAGGTTCCTACCAACAATAAATCCCTCGCCTAACAGGAAAATAAACACTACAAGAGAAGGAGAGGCAGCGGATACAGTAAGTTCTACTATGCGTAAACCGGCATCGATAACCATGCCCTATTACTTTGGGGCACCCTGGCTTCCCACTTATACTGGAGACAGCAAGACAACTGAAACCAATGCGTTCCGTGACTTTAGGGAACAAATTGAGACCATGTTCCAGGTATACAAATTAGATGAAGACCAACAAGTGGAGATTCTTTTGGCTCAACTGAAGGGATTCGCGAAAAGAGAAGTGAAGTCGTGGCCGGAAAGCCAAAAGAAGTCGGCAAAGGACATATTGGACAAGTTGGCAAAGGAGTTCGATGAGAAGACTCTGTCCGAACTTAAAACACTGTTTTATTCTAGGAAACAACAGCCGCATGAAACACTTCGAGAATATGCGGTGGTATTGCAAGAGGCCTTCCGGGATATAAAGTTGTGTGCCCCAAAAGAGCCGATTGAAGAAGACGAGACCTTAACCAACCAATTCCTAGACGGAATTTATGATGCGAATACCAAAGGACAATTAAAAATGTTACATCGGCAAGAAGCACCCATCAGCTTTTCGAATTTCAAGGAGTTGATCAGAAAAGTGCTGGGCGATAAACCCAAAAAGGGAAACGTAATTGTACCTGTTGAAACCACCCTTCAGCAAATCCAATCCACCGCCTCTAAAGACCCTATCACAGAAATAAAAGGGCAAATTGCCGAATTAACTCAAGGGATGACCGAGCTGTGTCGAGAGTTAAAAACGTTGAAAGAAACACAGGCACCATCAAGATCATGGCAGATGGGTAGAGAACCACCCTATGGTAGCGCCGGGCGAGGAACTTCGTGGAGCTCTAGACGACTACCTACAGATCAATTCGACGAGCAAGGAAGACCTATCTGCCGGCGTTGCCAGAGAAGTGGGCATATAGAGAGAAATTGCCGTAGCTCCGCCCCTTTAAACGAAGAAATCCCGAGGGCAGGGACCAACCGTCGGGAGATTCCTCAATAGAAGGTCCCACCTCGCAAGAATGGACACCGAAATTCGTGGGGTGTTGTCCCATCATCGAAATTAAAATAAATGGAGTCAACTTACACGCGTTGTTAGATACTGGGTCACAAGTGACCACCATCCAATGGGATAAATTTACTCAACACTGGCGAGAAGACAACATCATAACTCCACCACCGCCTTGGCTGACACTATTGGCCAGCAATGGGCAAAGTATCGAATGTTGTGGATATTGGGAGGCTGAGATTGAAATAGGACGAGCCAGACTTCTCAATCAAGGATGCTTGATTACAGCCGTCAAAGATCAATGGCTACCCCCCATCGTTATTGGCATGAATGTCCTAAAGAATTGCCCAGAAGAATTGATTGATGCTTTGAAACAAGAATTGTCTACCCGAAATCTTCCCGAACGACGATCGGTACAACAGACCATCCGATTCCTTCAGAGTCAACAGAGATTTGCTGACAAGAGAGGGGAGATAGGAACTGTTCGCAGTGCTGAGAGACGAAACATCATATTACCCCCAAATTCAGAGCATCTGATTTGGTGCAAGACCAAAGTTGGCCCACGAGGACGAGATTACGATGCTGTTGTGGAGAGAAATAAGGACACTTGGACTGAGCCGTTTGTTGTAGCCCGGGCCCTGGTCACCGTTGTGCAAGGAAAAGTTCCTGTACGACTCCTGAATCCGCACAATTACCCCGTCAAGGTGGCCCGCTTTCAAACCATTGCACAGATTTACGAAGCAAATTTCCAAGATATCCTAGATGTAAGCACCATTGCCGTCCAACAGACTGTCACCGATCAGAAAGAAACAAAAGTCAATGGCCAGGAGGAATGGTGGAGAAGTTTACAGATTGGAGAACCTGATACCCCAGAAGAAGAGAAAGCGGGAGTACTACGGCTAGTCCTGAGGAATGAGGAGGCTTTCAGTAGACACGCTGCCGATTTTGGTAGAGTAGAAGGGGTTCAACATTACATCCCTACTGGCACTGCTTCCCCGATAAAAGAAAGACATCGTCCGATACCGCCTGCTCTATATCAACCAGTGAAGCAGATGATAGAAGACATGAAAGCTTCTAAGGTGATTCGGGACAGTCACAGCCCGTGGGCTGCGCCGATAGTCCTAGTTCGGAAGAAGAATGGAGAACTCCGTTTTTGCGTCGATTATCGAAAATTAAATGCAGTGACTCATCGAGACGCCTATCCTCTTCCCCGAATAGAGGAATCCTTAGCTGCCCTAAAATCGGCTGTGTACTTCTCAACTTTAGACCTGACGAGTGGTTACTGGCAGGTGCCAGTGGCCCAGGAAGATGTTGAAAAGACTGCTTTCACAACCCCCATGGGTTTATTTGAATTTTTGCAAATGCCCTTCGGACTCATGAATGCGCCAGCCACTTTCCAAAGGGTGATGGAATACTGTCTAGGATCCAGAAATTTTGACATCTTACTGTTGTATCTAGACGACATCATCGTGTTTTCCCATACTTACGAGGAACACCTTCAGCATTTAGAAGAAGTTTTCCAACGGCTGGCCAAATATGGGTTTAAGCTTAAGCCTTCTAAATGCCACCTCCTTAAGGCCAGTGTCCAGTATCTAGGCCACATTGTGAGTTCTGAAGGAATTACAGCAGACCCAGAAAAAATCAGAGCAGTGCAAAACTGGCCCACCCCGGTGACTGTTAAAGATGTCCGACGGTTTCTGGGATTTGTAGGATATTACAGGAGATTCGTGGCTGGATTTGCAAAAATTGCCGCCCCTCTTCACGATCTGTTAAGGGGTATACCGGGGAAGGAAATCCGAGGAAATACCCGAGTCAGATGGGACGATCGACAGGAAGATGCCTTTCAACAGCTGAAGCAGGCTCTCATCGACGCCCCCTTACTGGCATATCCAAATTATGACTCACCCTTTAAAGTATATACGGATGCCAGCAATCAAGGGTTAGGTGCTGTCCTAGCACAAGACCAAAACGGCAAAGAAAGAGTAATAGCCTACGCCAGCAGGAGTCTGAAGAAATCCGAAAGAAACGATCAAAACTACAGCGCGTTCAAGTTAGAGCTATTGGCTTTAATATGGGCGGTGACAGAAAAATTTAAAGACTATTTAGCCGCCACCCCATGCACCATCTATACTGACCACAATCCTCTGGCACATCTACAGACTGCCCGACTTGGAGCGTTAGAACAGAGGTGGGTCTCCCGCTTAGAAAACTTCCAATATAAGATCAAATTCAGAAGCGGGAAGAAGAATTCGAATGCGGATGCCCTTTCAAGATTGCCCCAAGAAGTAGAACCGGAAGAGGAAGATTTATGGGAAGATGTCGAGATCCCCTTATTTGGGCCCCAGCCCATTAGACAACGCACGGTTATCCTCCGTGGGGCAGAAGTTGTTCTTTCAGCAGTCCAAGGGGGTGCATCCAGTCATCAAGATTTAAATTGGAAAGAATTGCAAAGTAAATGTTCTATGCTCCAACAATTAAAACACTTCCTGATTTCACAAAGAATCCCCAGCCGGGAAGAACGGCAAAGACTTCCGACTGAATTGGTCCAATTGCTGAGGTACCGAGACAGACTAAGCTTCGTCAATGGAGTCCTGGTCAAAAGCAATATAGATCCCTGCACCCATGATCATCTTAACCAGATACTTGTCCCCACGGAACAGCGGACTCAAGTGTTACAAGCTTACCATGACAAAACTGGACATTTCGGGGTCAAGAAAACTGAGAGTGCCATTAGAAAAAATTTCTTCTGGGTAAGACTTCATATAGATGTTGAGAAGTGGATCGAAAGGTGTCCTGCTTGTGCAGTTAAAGCCCATGTGCAACCCGGACAGAAAGCCGCATTGCAGCCCATTCCAAGTACCTTCCCACTCGAGATAGTAACATTGGATCACGTCAAATTGGGGCCCAGTGATGCCGGTTACCAGTATGCCTTAATGATGATGGATCACTACACAAAATTTATGGTGACCGTGCCCGTCCATGATCTGACCGCAAAAGCCATGGCAGAGGCCTTTATGAAGAACTTTGTTAGACCCTACGGGTTTCCAGAACAGATCCTCACGGATCAAGGTTCAGCATTCGAGGCGCAATTATTCCAAGAACTATGCAAAACGTATGGGTGTAAGAAGATCCGAACTACGCCCTATCACCCACAATGCAATGGGCTTTGCGAGAGAGCGAACCAGACTTTACTGGGAATGATCCGGGGCTTGTCCACAGCTCAACGTTTGACCTGGCCTTCATTATTGCCCGAACTTACCTACGTGTACAATAACCTTGAGCATGCTTCAACGGGACATACTCCTTACTACTTGCTCTTTGGGCGAAAAGGCAAACTACCAGCGGACTTGGAGCTCAATGCTCTTACTGAAATTCCGAACCCTGCCCAAACTGACTGGGTAATGGAGCACAAACAAAGAATTGATCTTGCTGCCGAAGCTGTCGTCAAGAGAATGGGGGAAGTTCACTACCGCCAAGAAAGAGACTACAATCAGAATGCCAGAGCAGAACCGCTAAAAGTAGGAGACCGAGTTCTGAAGAAAAAGCAACACCGAAACAGTAAATTGGACCCTATCTGGGAGAGTACTCCATACCAAGTTGTTCTTTTACCTTCGACAGAGACTGTAGTGTATGGAATCGTGAAAGAGGGAGAGGAAAATGGTGATGTGAAGATGATCCATCGGAATAACCTGAAAATCTATAAGGCTCAGACAGAACCAGACTTCTCCGAAGCAGATCGACACGAAACAGAGGATTTTCAGCCGAACTTGGAGGACTTTTTGCGTGATCCTATGGACTTGTTACTTCTTATGAACGGCTCTGTGCCACCTTGCGGAGTTCGCAGGGTAACGTCACACCAGTCAAGTGATGATAGGGCCGCAGAAATTATCCAACTGCCTAGGCCGGCTTTGTTCCCTGAGAAAGTTGACTTTGAGCAAAGATCAGAAAGGCCAGTTCGAAGTACTAGAGGGGTCAAACCCCTCCGATTCAGAGACTGAATATAAATGTTAAAATAAAGTATGATTTCTGATACAAATGTAAACTTTCTTACTCCGAAAACAAAAAAAAATGTGATGATTTGCATTGTTAGAAAAATAGATATGTCGTATATTGATGCTTAAAAATTTTTTATAAAGTTCATTGCCTGAGGACATGCAATGTTTTACCGGGGAAAAATGTGATGATTGTATATATAGTGATGTTCTATAATCTTTAAATATAAAGTACTGTGGTGTTTTCAAGGTACCCTCCCCACAGGGGAGAAATATAGACAGCACAAGGTGTGAAATATGTATATATCTATTCAGCCATGCCTTCACAGAAGGCAACACAGACTTTAATGTAAAGTGATAAAGGCATCCATTGGCACCTTCATGGAAGGGAATGCACAACATGGGGAAGGAAGAAACAACACCCCTTTCACCATAGGCAACGTGGATTTCACCGGGCAACCTGCCCTTTGTTAAAGTCAGTAGACTGAATTATCAACTCAACAATACAGGGGAGCCTGGTCCCCGAGTGTCTGGCGACATAAACATTAACTAATAAAGTTGGGAGACTCGCGACCAGCGCGAGCTCCCTGTGTTTGCCCGCCTAACTGAAAGGTTATAAAAAGGGGCAGTTGACAGCGGTGAGGTGAAGTTACCTCAGTTAGAGAATAAGGAGAGAGATACGGCAGAGCGGCGCAGCCGGAGAGGTAGCAGAAGCTGTGCTGAGACCGGCGGTAATACTTACCAGTGTGTCCGGGTCCCTGACAACGTCGTCGGTGGCAGCAGGGGAGACCTCCGGCGGTCTGTGCAGAAGGTCCCGACGCCGGTTTCCGTGGTGAGAGGCGTCATCACCGGGCGGCATCGGAGGTGATCCCCGCTGAGAGTCCGGCGTGTCATACAGGGGGCGGCATCCATCCATCTGGAGGCCGGAGTCTGCAGCGTCATCGCTGGGCGGCTTGAGAGGAGGGGAGAGAGCAGAAAGCCCGGCAGCAGAGACGGAGACTGGGCGGACCTGGAGGCGGATTCAAGGAGTGAAGGGTGCGGTGAGTGTGTCCTGCTCCATCCCCATTTTAACCCTACATCTCCCTCAGCAAACCCCGCAATTAAACACAGACTAGTACAGGCAGCTCCAGTATAAACTATCCCTGCTGGCAGTCAGTCAAAGTGACAGCATCTCTATAATGCAGACTATCACCGCTGGCACATAATAAATCAGCCCAGCCTGAGTGACATTCTACAAGCGTATGCCCACAGCTCAGTGACAGCTTGTCACCCATACCCTATGACATTCCACAAGCGTATGCCCACAGCTCAGTGACAGCTTGACACCTCCACACGGCTGCATTCTACAGCAAATGCCTGCACTTCAACAGTGATATATACTGTCAGTGGGTCTTATACAGTGGACAGTAGTGCAGCTTAGTTCTAATAAAGAACAGTACAGTACAGCTTTTTGCTAAAGACTCAGGAAAGCATCCTACACTGTGTATTCTGGGAAACTCCTAGAAGTAGGACAGTTGTCACGTTAGAAACAGACAGGGCTAATCGTGGCACAGTGATACAGTGTCGGGCGTGTGCCTTCCCCTGTCAAACCATACAACATAGAAGATACAGATATATACTTAGTCAGTCAGAATATGACTGTGCGGCTAAAGAATAAGGAGTGACATATACCAGTGAAGCTTGAGAAAGTTGTACCCGTTAGATACTTACCTTGTGCTTTGCTCGCTTCTTCACACATATATATATAACGGGCTAAACCCGGCTTGCAAGAAGCCAGGGGACGCCTAAGAAGACATTATAGTTTCCCTAGCCGACACAAGGAAGGCACGACATATTTGCAGAGCCAGGGAACACTTCGTAGCATACAGGAAGGAAAGTATATGTTAAGCACCAGAGGCTAAACCCGGCTAGCAAGAAGCCAGGGGACGCCTAAGAAGACATTATAGTTTCCTAGCCGACACAAGGAAGGCACGACATATTTGCTAGAACCAGGGAACACTTCGTAGCATACAGGAAGTAAAGTATATGTTAAGCATCAGGGGCTAAACCCGGCTTTCGTTGGGCCAGGGGACGCCTCCAACAGGATCTTCAGAGTAGCAGATACAGCGTTACAACGACTAAAGTAGAAAGAGTCAGAGCAGGAAATTACAGTCAACTTACCTCTACGTCTATTGTAGTCGGTGCTTAGCAGCTCAACTCTAAGAAAGAAAAGGAACAGTTCAACTTAGAAACATTTTATATAACGGTTTAATAAAATTTGCATTGAAATGGTAGTGTATTTCATGTAATTACTCCTGCGAGAGGAAAATTACACTGTAATATTGTCTGTTTAATACATTGTTCAACGTATAATAAAAGAAAACCAGTCTTTGAAAACTAACGTGTAATCTTTGAAAAAGAAGAAACCATCTACATACTTACCAAGGAAAATTCTATCCGGGATTTCACACCTTCACATGACCACACCCCCTTTTTTCAGTTGTACCGAATTCTCCCCTTCAAATGTTGGAGGGTATGTATAACACGTGAATGGATTTATGAAGTCTGTCAGACCGGACTGAGTAACAGCTGCCACATCTTAGCAGCGCAATGACAGCAGCTGGAATGTAACCTGTACACAAATATGTTTGGAGTTCCCCTACAATAGTTTGCGACGTGACACTCAGCTTTGTGCTCCTACTAGAAAAGTGTTGCCTTTGATAAACCCATCATCAACACATCATCATGGCCCCAGCCCCCCGCTGTGAAATGCCTGTAATATAGGCATTTGACAGCAGGGGGCTTGGCCACGATGATGCAGTCAAAATGACCACACCCCCAAACATGTTTATTAGTTTAGACCCGCCCCTTTATCTACTAGCTGGCTGTCCAGTGGCCGAATCCCTTCACTGCTATGCGGGAGGACGTGTTAGCTATCACACCCCCTCGCATGTGGCCGCTAGCAGAGGAGAAATCATTCGATAGTATATATATATATATATATATATATATATATATATACTATAAACTGGCTTTTATTACAGTATCTTATGTCATGTGATGCCAGCCTCCCACCCCGAGCAGGCCTGGGACGCCCATAATTCGCTGGGAGTTGCCCGACTCCTCCCTCCCCTACCCATCGGAACGCATTGGCGAGCATGATACTTGCCGAAGGCATTCGCACAGGGGGTCTGCACCTACGCAAATGCACAGAGCCCTCACTATCGGGACAGGGCTAAATTCATCTGAGCGATACAGAATTAGGCCCTTAGCTTAGTGCATGAATTACACCACCATAATATATATATATAATATATATTATGAGTTACTGTATGTGCTCTATGGACCTAAGGGCCAGATGTACTAAGCCTTCAAAAGTGATAATAAGGAGAGTGATGAACCACCAACCAGCTCCTACCTGTCATTTTTCAAACCCAGCCTGTGACATGCCAGTTATGAGCTGATTGGCTGGCAGTTTATCACTCTCCATTTTATCAGTTTTCGGACGGGATGCTCTAACATCCGCACCCCCCATCCGCATGGCCGGCTAACATATGCGATAATTACGGCAAAAGACAGCTCTTGCATTAAGAGCTGTCTTTTGCAGTGAGCCGGCGATGCGCATCGGGTCCCGGCAGCTCCCGGTGGTCCCCCCCCCCCCTTACCCGGCCATTTTGCTGCTCCTGTTGACGGGCAGGCTCTCCTCCTCCTCCCTGCACACGGAACATGATTTTCAGTGCAGGGAGGAGGAGGAGGTCACAGGTACGCACAGAAACACAGGTGAGGGGGGTCGGCTTGAGGCGGCGGGGGTCAGTTCGGGGCGGCGTTGGTGCGTTAAGAAGCCCATAGGCTTCTATGGGGAATCGCCAGCTTTTGCGGTTGATACCCCCCCGCAGCAAAAACCCACTGCATATCAAAATGCGGTAAAAACCCTGATAATGGGGTTTTTACCACATATTTAGATTAGAGAATCCCGCCCTTAAAGCTGAACACATCTGGCCCTAATGGGGCATACACACGGTCCAATCTGGACACATCTTCAATTCGATTTTGCTTCTAGAATCTAAAGTGGCGGCTCCAGAGGTGGGGCTGCGGCACAGCCTCCCCCAGGATTGCCCCATGAAAATCGGGGGCCGTTGGGATATATGATGATAGAGTGAAGTGTCTAGGTCAACAGGTCCAAGGTCAACATTGATAAAAGGTCGCCACAAATGATAGTCCGCCTGGGCAATGGCTGACACAGGATAAGGTTGACGTGAGTTTTTCACGAATTTTTCAGGCTTTGGGCTTTCCAGAAATTTCTTTAGTGTACCGGTCGCCAAAGGTTACATGAAAACCAATTCAAACAATTATCTGATATCTATCCATCTACTGTATGTGACCTTTGTACCCTTGTGTGCGACTGAGTCTGAATCTGTGTAAGCATGGCTCCGATGACGCCACAGACAAGTGTCTGTAATACGCTGACAGGTTTTCTGCTGCGTCTGCGATGCAACGGAGACAATAGGTACAGCATATTTTGGCCATTTCTCCTCTCAGGCACTCAGTTGGCACTAGGGTTACAAACTCATCCCTTTAACCCGGGACACATATTAATTACACAGGTTCTGTGGCTGGCTTTCACCTGGTTTTAAACTGCCACACTTCAAGACTCCATTTCACCTTGTTTTAAACTGCCACAGAACCTGTGTAATTAATATGTGTCCTGAATTAAAGGGATGAGTTGGTCACCCTAGTTGGCATACCTAAACACAGGGAAACAGTGGTCCACAAGTAGAGGGCCACCGTTCACAGAAAGGATTCCTTTTTGGAGGCACACTTTTGAGTAAATGATGATGGTGTTGAAGGAATGAAGTAAAACTTAACTTTTATTTCCAATTATTTTTTTAAAATAATGCTAGCTCTATGTTTACATATAATGCATAATTTGCCATAGAGAATTAAATGCGTGAAAATAATTTTTCACAGCCATCAGCTGGGCCTATTTTGGACCCTATTAAATCAGTTGTTAACAACATATGATTACTGAATAACACCACTTATTGGCCACCCTATCGATATTAATTCATGGCAATTTGCCTTTATGTCGATAAAAATACGTTATTAATTTTGAGTGGCCCACCCCTGTTTTGTTTTTCCATTATTGTTTTTTCATCAAAAAATTTAAATAAATTCTTAAAAAAATTATTTTCACGCATTTAATTCTCTATGGCAAATTATGCATTATATGTAAACATAGGGCTAGCATTATTTTAAAAAAATAATTGGAAATAAAAGTTAAGTTTTACTTCATTCATTCAACACCATCATCATTTACTCAAAAGTGTGCCTCCAAAAAGGAATCCTTTCTGTGAACGGTGGCCCTCTACTTGTGGACCACTGTTTCCCTGTGTTTAAGTATACAAGTACTTGATTCCTGGGGGCACCTCCAACACGTAATACTGTCTATATTTGTTAAGACTCAAGAATATTTAAGTTGGTTCTATAACTATATTGTACTAAACTCTTTGTCCTGTACGGGGTACTATTTCTATTTGCTACACCCTAGTTGGCACCATAAGGCATAAGAACGTATAGGAAGCATCTGTACTTACATTCTGTAGTGTCCGTCCAGAACCTTCGGTGCTGATACCAACAGCTTCTTCTAAAGCAACACAGTATCTGCAGCTATCTATTGCTGGTGTCTGGCTAACTTCTCAGGTTACACTCAGTATTGAGGAAATATCTATGAATTTCTCTATATGGAGAGTTCTACCAGTTCTCCCACATACTTACTGTAGGTATTTTTTGCTGCTTCTGGACTCGGTGACATCCCGCCATTGTGTCCCCATTGGTGTGGATCTGAGGTGTAGCTCTGGGAGGCAATGGAGTCATCTGCCGCCGGGCTCCTGCTCCCAAGGGGGACCTCTCCACCTCAGCAAGTTTGAACCAGTTATTTGAAAGCAATTGATAGCGCTTTTGTGGCTGACCTCCACTCATAGCAGGACAATAGACTTCACACTCTCTTCATTCCAGTGGCATAACTATAGCGCCGCAGACCCCACGATGGTGGGGAGCCATTGACTAAGTGTTGCCCCCACCCCTTTGTAGGTGCAGCGTTGCAGGGGAGGGGGACAGATACAGGTAGGGGGAAGTGAGGTGGTACCCCGTACATGAGCAGCGTGAAGCGCCAGTGCTGCAGTCTCCGGAAACTGAAGTGCTGAGAGCGGACACTGTGGACGGACAGCTGCGGCCGAGGTTGCTGATTGGCTGAAAGAGAGCGCACTCTCAGTCAATCAGCAACCTATATTCTGAACTTTCACACTCTGCTGCTGCTATCCATCCTCAGTGTCCGCTGTCAGTGCTTCAGTTGCGGACGCCCCACCCTTCAGTTCCCGCCGCACCCACAGCACCTGGGCGCTGGCACTTCACAGAGGTACCACCTTGCCTCCCCCTGCCTGTATCTGTCCCAGCAACAGGGGGGAAGGGGCAGGGATTTCTTAACTGGAGGGTGGAGCCAAAATTACCTTACTAAATGAGCTGCTCCTATATAGGAAGACTGTGAATTCTAGCTATGCGAAGTTACTACATAGCTCTGCCTAAAAGTGTTGATTTTGAACTAGCCCTTATTCAGTACATAGGGGCAGGGGCGGATTGGGCCACCGGGAGACCGGGCCATTTCCCGGTTGGCCGGTCCGGATTTGGCCGATTTCCCCCCTGACCGGGCCGCCGCTGTCTCCCCTGGCCGGGCTGCGGCCGCTACCCGCAAGTGGGATGACTGGAAAGCTGCCAGTGATAAAGATGACGGCGGCCGGTGGAGCTAGAGATCTGCTGCCCATGCCTCTTGTAGCAGCTCCTCTTCCTCCCAATGTCCTTTGCGGTGCTCCACATGTGTTCGGTGTTCCGCCAGAGTGGCGGTGACCGGCACTGTCTCCACCCGGCTCCTGCTATCAAAGCCAGGCTGTCCTCCCTGGACCCCTGCCACCACTGAAGACGCTGCTCCCTACCATCACCATCCACTACCCATAACCAACTGGAGATCCACAACTGCGAATTACCATCGGCACACCTGACCTGGAGTGAGGCACTCACCTTCTGAAGGCAAGCCGCCTATCTAATACCCACCCAGTGTCACCCTGCGGACGTCTCGACCTAACTTTCCATTCCGAATTGGGAGGCTCGCTACCCCCATATTACATCTGGATAAAGTTATTACTGAGCACCGCTGTGGCCGAGCACTACAGGATCATACCACCATTGGGTTCCCATTGAACTGTGGGCATACAAAGGTGATATCAATACCCCAGTGGATGCAGCATTTTATTTCCCTCCACCCCTCTTCCCCCCCCCCCTTCTTTTACTGTGTAAATTGTATTTTATGTGTTTACATTATAGTATGCTATTGCAGTATTAAAATTTTTTTTTTTTAATATCCTCACTCTGTCATCAATAAGCGCAGTCTACCCTTCTCTTTTCCACTGAAGACAAGCAGCCTGTAAGTAAGGCATCCCGTCAGACCCCCGCGCCTCCCATTCCCCGAGAGCCCGTCAGCACACACACACCCCCAGAGCCCATCAGGTCACACTGAACTTTGCATACTACACTCGTAATTAACATACTCTAACTATAATCACATAGTTTGGTTATTTCCTTGTACCTACTTTCATTCATATTCAGTTATTATTTATTTTTATTTATTTTTAATATTTATTTATTTTTTATTTATTTTCATTTTATTTTTTTCATTTTTTTATTTTTTTTCATACTACGCTACCCCATTCACCAATCCTAGCGCTCCTTGCACCGAACCCCTTTGGTGGAATAGGTTATGGGTTCTAATTTTTCTGCTAAGCAATTTTTGGGTTTAAAATAAATAAATGTGGTTCAATGTAACAAGATTTATATAAACATAATGTATATACACAGTACATACACACATGCATACTTATATTTATACTCTATGCATTTATTTATATGTATATGTAGATGATTCTAATTTAATGTTGACTCTAATTCCCCCTATACACCATGTGGAAATTACAGTTTTCATTTGATTTAAGTAATTAAGCTAATTAGCAAAGCCAGAATGCAGGAAATAACCTGAGATTGCCCCAACTCATTTATTTTTATTATTTATTTATTTACAGTGTCTTATATAGCGCAGCAGATTCCGTTGCGCTTTATAACAATAGACAGTGATAAAACAAACTGGGTAACAACAGACAGACTTGGAGGTAGGAGAGCCCTGCTGCAAGCTTACAATCTATAGGGATATAGGAGGGAAACACAAGGACTGGCATCAGTAATAGCATAGCAGTCCCACCAAGTTGCCAGTCCAGAAGGGAAGCTATATAATACATAAGTGCCTTAGAGGGTTATGCCTGTGGTACTTATATATGATAGGCTTGCCTGAGAGGTGAGTTTTCAGGGAACGCTTGAAAGTCTGGAGGCAAGTAGAGTCAGGGCCGGCGCCACCACTAGGCAAATCTAGGCATTTGCCTAGGGCGCTGGCCACTGGAGGGCGTCATTTTGTGCCGCCCGGGTACCTGTCCTACGGCGCTGTGTATTTAAATCTGGCGACGGAGGCAGCGGGGGTCCCTGCAGTCCATTAGAAATCACGAGCGCTATCCGCCAGGCTATGCGGAAGCGCTTCTAGTGTGAAAACTCTGGCAGCACGGCGCACGCTGATCTCAGCCAATCAGCGTGCTGCCAGTGTTTTCACACTAGAAGCGCTTCCGCATAGCCCGGCGGATAGCGCTCGTGATTTCTAATGGACTGCAGGGACCCCCGCTGCCTCCGTCGCCAGATTGAAATACACAGCGCCGCAGGACAGGTACCCCCCCCCCCCGGCACCGGGGCGCCCCCACCCCGACTCGCCTGGGGCACTCTGGTGCCTTGCACCGGCCCTGAGTAGAGTACTAATGGGCAGTGAGATTCTAGTTAGAACCTTAATGACTGTTCACCTGATTCTGGTGCTGGTGGCAGTGGGCTGCTATCACTGGTAGCAGCCTCACCTATTCTATAATAGGGTCATTGAGGCCACTGGTGTGTTTCCCAGCTTGCTATTAGTACAGTCACAGTGACATGCTGCAGGCTGGTTCGCCGCCAGCTATGTGACAGCACAGTGCAATGTAATGGCATGCATCAGCTGTCATGTGACATACCCCAGCATGGTTGGAGGAATGCAGCGCTGTATGGCTCCAGGAAGACAATATATCAGTGAATAGACAGACATCTAAATAAGGGCCCGATTCAGTCCTGCTTACTAGGCTGCATACATTTGCAGTTAAATGCCTCGCCGAACGCACGCCCATCGCCCCACCCGTCGCCCGAATCCCTGCAGCATACTCCCGCACAGAGGAGAAATCATTCGATAGTGAGTAAACATCGAATGATGTTTCCTCTGTTCGCTGTGAAATGTAAGCCAGGATTTGGTATCAGGTGGACGCTGATACCATGTGATACCATGTGACGTTGTCTGTCTGCCCCGAGCAGGTAGGTGCATGACAGTATTTGCTGTGGTCTGCCCAGTGCAGGGTCTGCCCAGTGTTCCTATGGATGTGCCAAGCGTTTTTTGTGGGCACGTCCATGAATCGTTGGGCAGACCCAGTCACTCCACAGGGGGGGGTGCATGATGCGGTGGCGGGCTGCTCCATAGGGGAAGGGGGGGGGGGGTAATTGCTGCTCACCTCCATCCAGGCTGGGGACCTGCCGCCCTCCAGTGGCCGGTGCCCTAGGCAAATGCCTAAAGCTGCCTAGTGGTGGCGCCGGCCCTGGGCGGACCCCAGCAAACAGATAGAAAGCACTTTGCCCTAGCAATTTTTCACACCAAAATCAGTGGCGTAACTACCTAAATTCCCCCCCCCCCCCCCGCAGCAGATTTTTCGGCGCCCCGCTCCCCTCCCTCCCCTCGGCGCCCCCTCTCTCCCCGCCTCCTCTCAGCTTACCTGACTGGCCGCATCTGCGGTCACGGTCCCCTCTCTCCCGGCGCCGGCTCCTGCTGCTATAATGAATACGGACTCTTAGAAAATGTCTGCCCCATACTGCAGACAGAAAACTGTCTGCAGTATAGGGGCAGCCATTTTCTAAGTGTCCGTTTTCATTATAGCTGCAGGAGCCGGCGCTGGGAGAGACGGGACCGTGACAGCAGGGCAGCAGCGGGTAAGTGCGGTAACTATAGCCCCGCAGACCCCCGGCGTCCACATGTTCTCTGCGCCTCCCCGCCACCGCGGGGGCTGTGGAGCTATAGCTACGCCACTGCCCAAAATGATGTGTGCCAGGTTGCACAAGTAAAGTGGAAGCAAAACATAAATATATACACATTTTAATGTACAAAAAAACCCAGTGAAATTACAAAAAATCAATCACTCCTGGGTGTTACCCGCACCCCAGGTGCAACACATATGAAGAATAGAGAATGAACAGGATTCCTTTGCAAAGTCTGTGACGTGTTTATTTCTCTGGATACAAACACCCGACCATCCAACCACAAGATGTTGTGAGAAAGAATGGTGGTCAGGGCTTATTCTCTTAACAGTTTTATACCGTTAAACTGCTGACTTGGGCGACATTCAGAAATAGGGAATACACGTATAAGGGAACATGCTAACTAGCTACTATTTCAAAACACATTCATATATGGGAGGTATTCTTGTGCGTTTCTCTTTTAGTCTGTTGAGGTAATAGGCTCGACTGTCGCAGTGCAATGTATACTGGGATATCTTTGGATCGCCATATGACTTCTCACAGGAATAGAAAGTCCTTGCTGGTTTTTAGGAGAAATGGTTTTACAACTAATGCAACAATATGCACTATTACAATACAATCGAAATCCATTTTATCAGTCCCCACTTTTTGCAGCAATTTAGAAATCATTTCTGAGTCCATTTTGTCTTTCAATAAAGGCTGCATACGTTTCAGTAGGCAGTGGACTAGTTACTGTCATCATACGGATATCTGCAGTCTTAGAAGAGAACGCATTAGTGACTGTTGCATTTATTTTCTTTCCACACAAACAAAAGCATTTTAACACTTGAGGGATGCACAATATAAGCATATATATCCCAATACCTATCAGCAAAATATATAACACAGTATGTAATATACCTGAGATCCATCCTCCAATTCCTGAAAACCAGTTAGCAGGATTTAGCCAACGTAATCCTTCAGGAAGGGAGAATATTCCTTCACCTCCAAATGTTGGATTGTTGTTATTTGCTATGAATTGTTTTTTCAATTCCTCAACTCTTTCCATGTGATGTTCTATTATATCATGTGGATATCGTATCGTATGAATTATTCAAATGTGTGCAACATTTCATACCATATTCAGTTTGTAATACAACACAATATCCACCCAATTTTGCTGCCATGTAATCAATAATCAATCTATGTTAAATAACCTCCATTTTTATCATTTTAATTCTTCTCCAATAAACCGAAATGTTTCATCATAAATTTCAGTAATATTGTCAATAAGTTGAGATAGATTGGCAATAAAATTATAGTTAATTACTTGTTGTCCAGTTAATGTCAGCACCCAACCAAACCTTTGCATAGGATCTTGATAAACTAAATCTTTAGCTTTTCGTAAGCTGCTAGTGTCTCTTTTTCCTATTTGGTGAGGCTGAACAGTATAATTAGGGTATATTGTATTATAAGCATGTATGCTAATATCTAGAACCAATTTACCAATAAAACATGTACCATTAGCTTTAAAAGGTAACCATCTATATGCTCTATTACCACAGATAAAATATACATCTGGGGGTAGGGTTATCGGTGAATCTCCCCATAAATATTTGAAAATACTTCTTACAGGATCAATAGCACACCCACACTCATTATCATTGGCACAGTCATGAAATAATGCTAACAGATCTGGATGCAGTGAATAATCGCAGGTGTACGTTTCATAGTTACAGCTATTCACTATTGTTCCTCCTGTAAGATTTCGAGGATAAGTATTGTCATCAAAATTCTGATTCTGATCCCAATGCGGGTCATTGTAATAATTTTTATGTTTCACATCTCCTACTTGTCTTATCACTGTCTCATTTACATGAAGCTTTTTGTTGTCCTCTGAGATAACATAGTCATAAGGCAATGTTTGCTTATGTGTAAGGGTTTTGTTTATACAATCTGTAGGAGTACCCAATATTCCAGACACAAGAAAACGAGGGCTTCTGTTCTTGTAATCATCTATCGTACCTTGTGGACATGGCAAACTCCTAATTTGTGTCAGATTTAGTGGAAGTGCCAGCCATACCATACTTTTTGCTGAAACTGGAGGAGGTGTACACACCCAGCAGTTTAAAGCATTAGCATATTGTGCTACTAGACTATGTGTGAGAATTAAGGAATTATCCTCATTATCAAGCAATGTTGAATACATTCTTTTAAATCGTGTTTGTGTGACATTGCCAAAATCATTACCTGCTTGCCTTTGTATTATTATATCAACTAAATAAAGAATGAGCATTGTCAAGCACCCAGAGCCTATAATTAGCGCCCACAATCTAAAGTCTGGCCTATGGCCAATGAGAGCACTGTAATACATTGGTCAGCTGAGTCCTTGCTTTGGACCTAGTTAGGGGTGGAGTGTACGGTGCTGCTGTGCTCACTCTGTTATGAGTGAGTCCTCCTAAGTTTGGATCTTTTGCTGCAGACCCTGGAGGCACAATAGGATTACGCTCTGGCCTACTTACAACCTTCTTACAATGAGAGGTGTGCACCCAGCTCCTTTTCCCCTCTACCTTTACGGCAGTTGGAGTAATTAATAGAACTTGATATGGTCCTTTCCAGCGTGGACTCAAAGCTGTTCTGGGAGTGTGGTTTCTGAGTAGTACGTAATCTCCAGGGCAAAGATTGTGAGTCCCCAATACAGACTCTGGATCGGGCTGCGCTCTCTTGACTTGCTCTGAAATAGTAGAGAAAACCTTTGATAATTCTTTAACAAATTCAAGTAATTGATTTTAACCATGATGTAACGTGTCACACAAAGGATTTGGTTTAGTCTGGCATGGGGGCCTTCCAAACAAAATCTCAAAAGGAGATAAGCCATGTTTAGCTAGTGGAGTAGTTCTTATAGTAGTTAAAACAGCAGGGAGGCAATCTACCCAAGTGCCATATCCTGATGCTGTCATTTTCGCTAAATATCGTTTAATCGTTTGATTCATTCTCTCCACGAGTCCACTGGATTCTGGCCTGTATGCTGTGTGTAATTGTTGTTTTATACCCAACATATCTGAAACCTTTTCCATTAGGTGGTTTTCAAAATGTGTACCTCTATCTGAGGAAAGAATTTGCATAACTCCAAATCTTGGGATTACTTCCTTAGTCAAACATTTAACTACAGTTGGAGCATCATTTTTACTTGTAGGAAAAGCTTCTGTCCAATTTGAAAATTGATCCACCAGAACCAACAAATACCTATACTTTTGACATGGTGGCATATCACTAAAATCAATTTGTACAATTTCAAAAGGTGCTGATGTTTGTGGCAGGTGCTTTTGAGGCGCCTTTTGTGCTTTGCCTGCATTGTGCTCTTGACAAATGTGACAATGTTTTACTCTGTTTGTGGCATAATCCTGAAAACCTGGAGCCCACCATTTGAGTTTTAAAGCTCTACACATCCCTCCTGTTGAAACATGGCAAGGCCCATGGAGCAAAGAAAAAAGAGAAGGAAAAAGTGATTTAGGTGCAACCAGTTTATGGCCTAGAGACCACAGACCAGCAGAATCAGCTACTGCACCATGTTTGAGCCAGTTTGAACAGGATGGATCCTGAGCCTGCAGAGCAACGAGGAGTGAGAGATCAAGTGGTACAGATGGAACTGGTGACTTAAGAATTGGGAAGGCCGAAGCCAACTCTAGTGCGGAAGTGTGTGCTTTGCATTTTATCACAGCAATCTTAGAAGGTAACAAAACAGCATCTAACAGCCTAACAATAAGGTGTTTGTGTTGAATTTGTGTACCTGAGGAGGTGAGGAAACCACGTTCTTTCCAAAGGGCAGCAAAATTGTGAATTACACCTACAGCGTATGCAGAATCGCTATAGATGTTAACTTCACAATCTTCAGCCATTTCCAAAGCAATAGCAAGTGCAGTGAGTTCTGCAGCTTGCGCAGATTTGGAATCAGGTAAAACAGAAGCATGTTAAACAATACCATCACCATTTACTACAGCGCACCCAGCTAGAACTATGCCATCAGATCGCTTAAAAGCAGAGCCATCTACAAACAATTGAGCATCTGTGGGCAGATCAGGAATTGGTTTATCAGTTAGATCTGTCCGAGGAGTGAGCAGCTGGTCAAGATGTTGTTGGCAATCATGTGGCATGTCAGGTTCTTGGATAGAATCTGTAGGCAAAAAAGTAGCTGGATTGAGGGTAACACATCGTTTGATAGTAAGATTAGGTGCTGAGAGTAAGGTGATATGGTATTGAGTTAACCGTTGCAAGGAAAAATGTCTCGTATAAGCACTGTTTAGGAGAGCCTCAAGTGAGTGGGGGCACAGCAGTGTGAGCGGAGAACCAAGAACAATGTCTTGAGTTTTAGTTACCAACAATGCTGCGGCAGCCACAGACTTTAAGCATCCTGGAAGCGCTTGGGCAACAGGATCCAGTGGAAAACTGAAATATCCAACTGGGCGGTGTATCTCCGTATGCTTCTGAGTTAATACTCCACAAGCCTGTGAGTCCTGTTCCGCACAAAAAAGTTGAAATGGCTTTGTGTAATCAGGTAGCCCTAGTTCAGGTGCACTAATGAGGGCTTGCTTAATTTTCGAAAAAGCCTCAAAACATTCAGATGTTAAGTCATGTTTTGTAAAAGTGTACTTTGTACCATCATGTCCTTTAACTAAGTCCTGTAATGGTCGTATAACATGTGAGTATCCTGAAATCCACTGTCTGCAATAGCCAACCAGACCAAGAAAGGCTCTGAGCTGTCTAAGTGTTTTTGGAAAAGTTTGATGTTGTATTACTAACCGTCTTTTGTCTGTGATGCGTCTGGTTCCCTTACCGAGACAATGTCCCAGGTAGTCCACATGTGATTTACACCATTGTAATTTCTTTTTTTCGACTTTCTGGCCTATTTTAGCTAAGTGATTTAGCAAAGACACAGAATCAGTTTCAAGCGTCTCATAGTCAGTGCCACACAATAACAGATCGTCCACTTATTGGATGAGCACGGAGCCCTTGGGAGCAACCCATTCATCCAATTTCTGTTTGAGGGCTTGTGAAAAGCAAGATGGTGAATCTGACATTCCCATAGGTAATCTTGTCCAGGTGTATTGCTTTCCTCCATAGGTAAAAGCAAACAACCATTGATCATCCGGGTGTATGGGTACTGAGTAGAATGCTGAAGCCAAATCGATGACCGTGTATACCTCTGCAGTAGGTGGAACACTGGACAAGATTGTGGCAGGATTAGGAACAATTGGCGCTGAAGGTATTATGGTCCTGTTAATCGCTCTTAGATCAATAACGATTCTCCATGAAGGAGTTAATTCACTGGGTTTGAGCGGTTTGGGCACCGGAAACAGCGGTGAATTTGCTTCACTTTGACACCGAACCAAAGTACCTTCAGCGCACAACTGTGCTATGACTGGTCTAATACCCTTGGTTGCCTGTGGCGACAGAGGATATTGTGGTAACCTTGGAACAGGGACAGATAAATCCCTCTTAATCCTCACAGGTGGTACCTGCATCAGTCCTTGTGTACTTCCCTCAGTAACCCATACATCTGGATTTATTAAGTGCAATGGCAGAGTCTCAGTACCTTGATTTTCCCTTTGTAAAAGTGGCATGTACAAGAGATCTAAGCCTGTTTGCAAATGTGTGTCCGGTATGTCTACCACTACCCCAGTGGGGCTAAGTGAAATTGTTGCTCCGAGTTTACAAAGTAAGTCACGGCCTAAAAGGCTACAAGGGGAGTGTGGAGAAAGAACAAAAGAATGCAGTACACGTGTGTTTCCTATTGATACTGGTATTTCCTTTGTGACAGGGGCGGACATAATAGAATTACTTACCCCAACCATAGAGATCACATCACCTGAGGTGGGAAGTTTCTCTACGGATACATTCAGCAGGGATCGAGTAGCGCCAGTATCGACAAGGCAGGGAATTTCAGTTCCATTGATACTTATGGAAACATAAGGTTCACTTTTGTTATCAAGACAAATAGACAACAATTCAAGATCAGGTCTGCATTCAGTGTTCTGTTCCCCACACTCCACAATTTCCTATTTAGTATTGTTTGGACATGCTCTGGCAATATGTCCAGACTGTCCACAATGGAAACATCCGTTTCCTTTTACTTGGACCTGGTAGGGAACTGCTGGAATGAATCTCTGGTGATTTGGCTGTACTTTAGGTTCCGGAAAGTAACCTCTGCCTTGACCTCTACCTTTAGGTCCAGAATAGACTTGGGGTGTTGCTATATAAATAACACCTGTGGGAGGATAGGGTGGTGTACTGGCTGGTACTCCTAGGGGCGATACCTGTATGGTTGATACTGGAACAGTTTTGGAGCTAGTATTTCCCTGTGGCTCCTGTCTATCATTAGTAAGTGCCATAAGTTTAACCTTATCCTTTTTCTCAATTTTTTTCCTTTCTTTTAACTAGTACTTCATACGCTCTCTGTCCTATTGCTACTAGTTCAGGTGCTGACTTAAGACGCCACTCTGGCGTTCTTAAGATAATCTCTTCTCGGACATCATCATGCAAACCATCCACAAACGTTGTAACCAAATCTGTTCTATTTAAGTCTTGGTCATTATCATGAAACCAATCAGTATATTTCTGGATACCGTCTTTAAACCGTACCCAGTAATCCCTTACATTTTCATCTTTTGTTTGTCTTATTTCTAGCAATTTGCGTAAACTTTAAACCTTGTCTAATGTTTTTAACACCCAAGAATGTAAAGTTTTTCTTAGGGCTACTAAATCCTTTTTATAGGTATCCTGACCGTTTACAGTGTCATGATACCCTAATTCTGAAAACTTTTCTTTTAACGTTTCTGATTTCCATGAATCTAAGTATTTTTCTGGAATTGCGCACTCAAGTAAGATCCAAATATCGTCATAAGTGGCTTTTTGAGATTTCTGTAACCATTCTAATTTAGTGAGCCACTTACGAGGACATAATTGCATGTCAGGCATTTCTGACACCATTGATCTTATTTCTGCAGGTTTCCATGTAGTGTGAACCTGTGCTAAATTTGGAATATACTCGTTTGCAGCATTCAAATCTCCAGGAAGAGCAACTTCCCTGAGAGGCATTATATTTGCAGAAACTTGTAGTGCATCTAGTTTAGTTTTTAGAGTATTTAAATCTCTAAGTCTGTTTCCAATAGCCTGCTGTTCTTTGAAGATTTTTAACTTGGTATCAGATAACCTTTCTACGGACCAAGGGGCCTCCGTGTCACGTGTCCATGGAGTTCTAATTTTGGGACTACTCACTGTGCTTTGGAGTGTAATTGAAGGAGAGGTATTTACATTTGGAGCACTTGGAGCTACATTTTGCAATGCTTGGATTTGTTGTGTTAGCTGTTTGTAAGGAGAAGTGAGAAAATCGTCATCTTCATCCTCCAAACAATCCACTACTTTTGAATTCATTACATTATATGGCGGGGGAGTAACTAAGGTTAGTTCAGCATTTTGATCAGCTATTGTTTGCCATGCAGCAAGACATTCAGCCTCACGCCAATGTCCTTCAGCTAAAAGTAGTTCACGTAAACTGGCTAATTTTAAAGGATCAAATGTTCCCTCAGGTGGCCACCAATTACCTGGGATTTTAGGGTGTCTGATCCTTGTTATTTGGCACCAATTATCCAAATAATTTAACATCATGGGGCCACCTTTCTGTATCATTATTACAAGAGGACTATTTTCCTTTAAATCAGCTATTTTAATGCCTAATTTTTTAAGTTTAGCTTTAATGCTTTTTGTAGTGGATTTATCTAAATTGCATTTTTGTATTGGATCTGTCTCCTTGTTATTATTACTGTTACCCATTTGTTACTACAATATTTTAAAATAGGCTGTGATGTTTATCTGATAATAAATCATTTCTGAATTACTGTATTCAGAACAATCCTGTTCACTATCTGAGCAAGACGTCTCTTGCTCGGAATTATTATGAACCGTGGATTAAAGTTTCATAGGCTTTATGAACTGTCTAAAACTTAATCTTAGTGTTCAATGAAAACCCTTATAAAACGTTAGCCTCTTTTAAGACACAAGAGTCCTAATACTAACGTTTATTTCACAATGGCACGCACTGTGATATCTATTTATCTATTCCTTATTAACAGACTACACCCTATATATTGTTAGTAACAATAATAAGCTTAATTTTTCGGAAAAATAACCCACCTGCTGACTTGGGCGACATTCAGAAATAGGGAATACACGTATAAGGGAACATGCTAACTAGCTACTATTTCAAAACACATTCATATATGGGAGGTATTCTTGTGCGTTTCTCTTTTAGTCTGTTGAGGTAATAGGCTCGACTGTCGCAGTGCAATGTATACTGGGATATCTTTGGATCGCCATATGACTTCTGACAGGAATAGAAAGTCCTTGCTGGTTTTTAGGAGAAATGGTTTTACAACTGATGCAACAATATGCACTATTACAATACAATCGAAATCCATTTTATCACATAGCCCGCTAGCCCACTATGGCTACTGTTCCTCATTCACACCTGGTGCTGTACCGGCCTAGGAACCCAGAATTCTTCTGTAATTAGGCGGTCGGTAAATGGTTCTCGGGGCTACAATCAGTGCACACAAACTTATTGTTTTAAAAAAAAGTGTATTTAATGTGCACTGGGCCGCTTGTCAGGCATACCGTACATTACCTGCACTGTACGTGTACATTGTATTCTGTAGTGCCACATCCATCCGCTGCTGTTCAGCGCTGTACTGTAGTTCTCATTAGTGGAGCGATTGCAGTGAAGCAGTGTACGGTCATGCTTTGCGTCATCGTACGCCATAGTACACCTTAGTGCGCTTTAACGAGCCATTCTTATGGTGCAACAAGGAGACCCGGATTACGATACTACAGCAACAGTGAGCGGGGCTACATGTGTAACTCTAAATCAGGCCATAAAAGAGCAAATACTGTAAAGATCTTATACCTGTTACAAATCATTACCAAATCCAGCCTGGCAGGGTCCAGTGATATCACTGGGGCACTCCACCACCAGTATACATGTGACACTGGTAGCTCATAGTCTGTACTGACATAAATATAGTCTCAGGTCACAGAATCCAGCTGTTCTGTGTGCAGTTGGCAGGAGAACATAGCGCATTGATGTCATTGGGTCAGGAGTGACCTCTTCAGCGGGATATCGCATAGGTGCTGGCGCTGGTGCAGAGAGTGGGGATGATGGAAATATTGCGGAGGGGTTTAAGGAAACCATAACATCGTTCCGTATTAAACCACCTGCAAGCAAAAATAATAGATTACATTGAATCCTACATTAACATGCTTGTTATATGGTCAGCAGCGCTGTACAGATGTAGCGCCCATCATTCATTGCCGGCGCCCCGCCAGATCGTCCCCTCTGGCGAGTGCCGGCAGACGGAGACTGGGACGCGCGTGCGTCTCACGCGCACGTGCGTCCCAGGATCACGGTGACTGGGCAGCGTCTCCCTGCCCGTCTCCGCTTCGTGCAGGGTTAGGGGGGGTTGGGGCGACAATGGGGACCGGCAGGGGAGGCGGAGGAAGCAGCGGACGGCAGCGGGCAGCTCCATTGCCACAGGGCACGCGATCATCTCATGCGCGCGTGCCCCCTGACGGGAGCTGGCGGCTGGCAGGGCTGGCGATAATTTCACCGGCCCCTGCAAGAAAGACAGCGGCTCCATCTGTATGCTGCCAATCCCAGAGTAAAAGATTGAGGAGGTGTCATCTTCAGATGGATCTCTTGCACGTGGAGTCGCGTGAAGGCCATTACTCCTAACGGGGGGCATACAGGGGACTCGATCACCACTAAGCCACCAGCATAAAGAGAAATGCTTCGCAACAGACTGTAGATGGAAGATATCTGCAACCACCCCAAAAACACAAACTGTACACCTGTCAATGTAACCTACATAGAAGGGGATCATTAAGAGTGACACTGTATTTACCATATGCATGCGGTGCCTCGGTACCTCTGGGCACTGGCAGCCCAAGTCCCTGGCGCTACAATACTTAGGCCTACCAACTGGCCCCTACCTGGCTTCAGCACAACGAACAGCAAACTTAGGAAAGCCTAATTCTCTTCTACTGCATCTAGCCCCATTTTAACCTGTGGCTGTGCAGATCTGAAAACCTGGACCGAAGCTGCATGCTTGAGAGCCCACCCATATCTCCCTCAAGCATACCTCAGAGACCCATTCCTGGCTTTGCAGTGGACCAGGTTCTCTTACCTGACTACAAAGCACTCTCTCTCTCTCTCTCTCTCTCTCTGAGAATGGATGGCTCCTTTTTAACTCTATACAGGGCAGTTGTGACCAGAGAAATTGGACTAATATCCATAGGCCCGTGAGAAAATGTTTTAAGGGTGGTAAGACTTCTGCGCCTTCAGTGTTCCAACACAAATTTGTGACAATTCTTATGCTGTGTACACACGGGGGAGATGGGGCTATAATCGCTGGGAATATGGTCGCAAGCGACCATATTGCCAGTGATTGGGAGTGTGCCCCGGCGATAAATCGCCGGGTGCGCGCTCCCGTTTTCTGCCCCATTGTAATCGCTGGTCGCAGGAGCTTGCTCCTGCGACCAGCTAATTACCTCTGCGGCACCCCCAGCAGAGGTTCGTTTTCATCAGCGACCATCTCTGGTCGCTTGATGAAAAGGAGACACTGAGCAATATATTGCTCAGCAATATATTGCAAGCAATATATTGCTAGTAATATATCTCCCCCCGTGTGTACGCACCTTAAGCATGAGATAAAGATATGGGTGAGCAACGCCACCTTGTGGCTATAACTATTTATTGCACACAGTGATCACCCTGTGATACTGTAGTAAGATATTTAAAAAAAAAAACTATGTACAGTATGTGGAGGTGAATTCAATAAATACATTGTAGATGGACTCTAAATAAGTGAAAGACATCACTACATGAGAGATTTCTTGCTACAGTAGTATTGGTACGCATATATAAGAAACTAAAAACGATTGTCACAAATTTGTGTTTAAACACTGAAGGCGCAGATAATATTTATATCAGGGTTTCAGTGGGGGATTCAGTGGGGGATTCAGTGGGGGACCCCCGCTGACCCCCGGATTGCGGCATTAAAATGCCGCAATCCTCGGGTCTCAGAGGAGGGGGCGGAGCTAAAACGGCACAATCGCGTCATTTTAGCCCCGCCCCCTCCACAGAGATCACTGAATTCGTTGCTTTAACAACATGGGGGCGGGGCTTAGTTATGTCACTCGTAAGCCCCACCCCCTGAGCGGCTGCTGAAACTCTCCTCTCCGGGCTTCTCCCGGAGAGGAGAATCTTAAAGTCGGCAACCCTGATTTATATATAGACACACACACACACACAATGTTCAATGATAACAAGCAGTTCCTGGGTGTCCTCCAAAGGCAAACCATGATAAAGTGTGCAATTTGTAGACTTACGGATCAGGCGGCACTCCAGCCAGATAAAAAAGAAGACTAGGAATCACATTATGGATATATATTGTATTTGCAACTGAGTAAGAAGTAGCTGCCATTTATTTATTTGCAACAGTTTTATTGTACCATTTACACAGACCCTGTATTTTTGGTGATACTTAATTGAAACGTTGACCAGAATTCATTACAGGTGTCCGCTATTACTACAGTATCTATCTATCTATCTATGAATCATTGTACACTTACTAAGCTTAGTGTTATATTCGCACTCACGTCCATCCTTCTCTTACCTGGAGAACAGGTGCGCGTGATTACTTACGATATCCAAATACGCAGACAGAAATGGACACACAGATCAGCAGGATATTTACCACAAGGAGAAATGAAAGAAAAACATATCCGACGATCTGTGGACACAATCAAAAGAGAAAAATTTAAATTTGCAAATACTGGAGATGCTTATTGGTCAAGCTGTAATTCATCTGACACATGTATTACTTGAATGGAAAGCTTTGCTTCTGTTCCCTTGTGCAGTCTAAAGGTGCCCATACACTGAGGCAATTTGGTCCGATTTCAGCCGATTGCGACCGTTAAATCGGACCAAATCGGCTCTTCCTCACATGCAGTCGGGTCTGATGCGCGGTCCCATGCGCATCGGACCCGACCAGGTGGTCGAACCTGCTGCCCGTCCGACGCACCTGTCCTGGGACCTCCATCCTGGCAGCGAGGCAGGCGGAAAGCAGGGACGCATTCAATCCATCACAACGGGAAGGTCCCGGCGGCTGGCAGGGTATCGGTTGTCCGTACACTGCTGCGAGACATGGGCACCTTTAGACAATTTGGGCCAGATGCACTAAGCTTCACACATGCAATGTTTTGCAACCGGTGCACCCACGCACCACACCTACACACACCACCCACATGGACCTCCACCACATGTGTAACTCTACCTCCCACACTATCTTGCACCTCACACTAGCCCACCCACAAGCACCCCCCACCACACTTGCACATCTCTGCCACACACCATACTACAACACACACACAACACCACCGCACCCGCTTCTCCACCACCACCCACAGCACCCCTCCATCCACTCGCGCAAACACGACAACCGCCCCTCCCACACCTCCACTAAACCCACACCACCCCTCCCCCACCAACGCTACACCGGCCTTTCACACATCCACAACATGCCCAAACCCCTTCCCTAACCCACCCCAAATCCCCACAACTGCCCCTCCAACACTGGCGTCAACCAACCCCCACCCAACTACAGCACCCTCACCACCACACCTCACACCCCCACACCACCCACATGCACCTCCAACTCCACCACTCGCAAAAAAACACCCCTCCAACGACACCAAGCCCCCCTTTCACCACACGCAACACCCCCACATCCACCTGCCAAAACACTGCACCTGCCCTTCTCCATTCCGCATTACCCCTGCAACCAGCCACACCAACACCACAGATGCCCATCGTCTATAAGCACTGCCCATACCAACAAAATAACCTGCACCCTCTTCACAATGATAAGCCCTTTTCATCTTAAAAATTAAACCTCTAACTATAGTATTAATACAGGTAATCCTCCATATACTACAAACCAGATTTTACACAAAGGTGTTCACATGTTAAGTTGGTGGAGCCCCTTACGGCGGTGTGAAGAGCGCCCGTAGGGTGCGATGAATCACTTAGTATGTATATATATATATATCTATATATATATAGATATATATAGATATATAGATATAGATATATATAGATATACACTGTGGAATAGAGATGATAGAAAATGTAAAGTGCGCTACCACCACCTAACTAAATAGATACAGTAGTTGTTTCTATACAAATACAACTTTAGTATAAAATAGTTTTTTTATTAAAACTATTTCAAATCAATCACATCAGACACCATAGTTTCCATTCAATTCCGTCAAAATTGGAACAGACCCAACACGTTTCATCATAAAAATTACTTCATCATGGGGTACACCTTTAGAAAGCAGGGCTTGGGAATTGACCTTTATTGGCGCATCTATATTACAAGTTATGTCATATGTAGAAAATTTGTAAAAACATCAGTGTTGTATGATGTCAATTTTCTCAGAGTGAACCCAAATTGGAATCACCCAAATTGGAATTGCCTGCATTCAGACACTTGAGACTGACCCCTGGTGAAGTCATATTTATGACGAAACGCGTTGGGTCTGTTCCTATTTGGACGGAATTGAATGGAAACTATTGTGTCTGATGTGATTTATTTGAAATTGTTTTATTAAAAAACTATTTTATACTAAAGTTGTATTTGTATAGAAACAACTATCTATTGAGGTGGTAGCGCACTTTACATTTTCTATCATCTCTAGTCCACTTCATCCTCTGCTAACAGGGAGGCCTTGTAAAGTGCAGCTGACCGATTTAGCGCAAACAACAGTCAAACTTTTTTCTATATATATATATACACTGTATATTAATAGATAGATAGATACAGTAGATAGATAGACGTGATAGTTGTTAACTACAAATGCATCTGGACATAAAGGAGCAACCCCCCCCCCCAGGTGTTAAGGGGTTATTATAATGCTCAAAACATAAAACTACAGTACATGTTACCCACTATAAGATAATGTATGATTATCACTATTTTCAAGGATATAATGGGCCACATGTAATATGGTGTGAGAATCAGTGTTCCCTTTTTTTCTTTTTTTTCCTTCTTTTTTTTTTTTTTTTTAAAGCGGCAATCATTTACAATGACAAACCAGGTTGATTTTGCCATGCATATGATTGCCGCTTTCAAAAAAATGGGAAAACTGTCCCATAATCTCTCACTTTCAGATTCCCACACCTTATTACATTTGGCCCATGTCATTAAATAGCACATCATCACTTTATTCCTAATATTGTGGGAGATAAACAATTAAAAGAAGCTTACAAGTGTCGCCTGCCGGCACGGTAAGTGATTGCCGTAGTAGTCCCAATAAATGCCGGAATAACAGGTCAAATTTGCGAGATCAACAATACAAAATATTAAGGCATACAAGCTGATAAAGATGCTGAGGCAATTAGTCACACATGAACATATCTCCTGTATAAAGAAAAGGAGAAAAACAATTACAGAAATGCATAGCATATATATAGCATACAGGGTCGCTAACAGGTCAGTCATAAAATGGAGGGGCGTGGTCACCAGAAGGAGCTCAACTTCTGGCAGTGGGCGTGGCCACATCCCGTTGAAAACATATAAAATAAAAGGGAGAGAGAGCCTGACTCCCTGCAATGCGGGAGGGGGAGTGGCACCCAGCCCCTCCATTAGACCATGCCCAGGTAAAAGTCCCTGCTCCCCCCTCCCTCGCCGTCACTGATAGCATAGTATACTATAACTGCAATGGCTCCCATACACTTATGCGAGGTATTGTATGCCTCCCTCGCACGCGATACCCCCAAACTGCCCACCGTAGAGCCGCCGGGATCCCGGGCTGCAGAATCTCACACTATATACACCATATGCGGTCCTGTTGCATACAATATATTGCAAATCTGCCTACTTTAGATTTCACCTCTCCGTTAGGGGGGCGGGGGCAAGGCTGACATCACTCCCCCCCCCCCATGGCGTAAAACGGCGTGATTCACAGGCTGCGGAGCTTAAATACTGCAAAATGTTGCGATCACTTCATTTAAACCCCGCCCCCTCAACACGGACGCGTGATTTGCTGTACATAAACCAGCGGGCAAGGGGGAGCGGGGGCTTTCACCAAAAAGCGGTAGACTTGCCCAACTTCCCAGGGGGCCGGGAGAAGGATTTTGGGGAGGCCCCCGGACATTCTGGGAGGGTAGGCAAGCCTGATCTATTGTATGCAATCCCAGTATGGGCTGCGGGTAGGTGGCATCTTCAATTCCTGGAGATTCCCCCCCACACACACACACACACACACCTTCATGTGCGCGTACGCTCCTGGAAAAGTGGGCGTGGCTTTGTAAAACAGGCATGACCTCTTCAGAAAAGTGGACGTGGCCTCTAATACAGACATGTATTGAAGTCCCTATTGTTACATTACTCCTACTGACAACTCCTACACAGAGATACCTCATACATCCTCCCCTCACCCTGACACCAGTGACAACAACTTCACAGCAACCTCCCCCACCCCTTCACTTCTCTAACATGCATATCTGCCCCAAACACTGACCGTCCACACACACAAATCCCCCCTCAACACTGGCCTCACCATTTCCTCAGCTATCAGTACAGACGGCAGAGGTCCCCTGGTATTGATTCACAGTAGCAGACGGCTTATCTCTCCTCTGAGGCTCAGTTTGGGAGGAAGCGCTGCTGCAGCATCCTAAGCTGTTGGCTGCACAGTGCTCCTCCGTCCTCTCCTCTCCCGCAGCCCAGTCTAAATATTTCTGGAGGTAGAGGGAGCTGTGGGGTGGGCAGCAACTCGCAAATGCTGGAGACACACTCTGCATGCCCTGTGGCTTTTCTGGCGCCCGGGGCTCGCACTCCACTGGAACTACCCTCCCTATGCCCCTGACAGTGCGTACACTCATTTGGGAGGTTGTGGAGGCTTTTAAAGTCACCCAGATTCCAGGAGAATCCCTGAATCCGGGAGACTGCAATAACGTTCTGGAGGGTTGCCACCAATTCAGGGAGAATCCAGGAAATCCTGAAGAGGTGGCAACCCTAGCTGCGGGATCTTCCAAATCCTATGTGCAGTCCTTGTGATCTCCTGCTCCGATCCGATAAGCACAGGACCTCATACAATTTGGGCACTTTTCAACCGATTTCTCGGCCCGGTGCATTGGAATCAGGTGAAAATTTACCAAATCGTGTAAGTGTATGTGCACTTAAAAGATGGAATGGGGCAAGAAACAATCTGTCATTTTCTGGACACATGGGGTGTGGCCGCATATCATGGGATAGTTTTGTTATAATATATATTAGAGGTAAAACAGACACGCCATTGCATGCATTTTTATTAGATAACACCAATCTTTCATTGTGCATGTGGATACTGTAGATAAATTCATTTGCAGAAAAAAGTACATCTGAAATAAATATTGACTAGCCAGCAGGTGGCATTGATATTAATACTCCGCTAGCAATTTAAAAGCAAACTAATACTGTACATTATATAGTCAATAAATGGCTAATATTAACCGAAATCCACAAGACAGGCTGGTACTTGAAAAATACAGCCGGTGTTCTACCAATACTGCACTAATGTGTATGTGTTAATAAATACACATTAGCAAGTTTGGCTTTACCCATGGAGTAATACTAGCTGGTGCTCCTGATATACATAAACAGTTAAAATATTAGCTAATCAGCAGGCAGCATCGGTCCAGATGCACTTCAGAAAGCACACTAGCAAATAAATGCCAAACAGTGCAAGAATAGCTAATTAACTGGTGACACTAATAGGGGAAATAGGGGTAACCAATAAAACGGACTGAGATCCAACAGTACAGTCCGGACAGGGGCGTAACTAACTATTCAGCGCCCCCCCGCCGCACATTTATTTGGCGCCCCCCCCCCCTCCCACCTTACCTGCCCCCCCTTCTTACCCGCAGTCTGCGTCTCGCCCGGCTCTCTGTCGGGACCTTCCTGACGTCACGGTCCCGGCCGGCTCCTGCTGCTACAATGAAAACGGACTCTTAGAAAATGGATGCCCTCATACTGCAGACAGAAAACTGTCTGCAGTATGGGGGCAGCCATTTTCTAATTGTCAGTTTTCATTGCAGCAGGAGCCGGCCGGGACCGTGACGTCAGGAAGGTCCCGACAGAGAGCCGGGCGAGACGCAGACCGCGGGTAACTATAGCCCCGCAGCCCCCCCGGCGGCGCCCCCAATTTCTCTGCGCATTCCCCCCGCCACCGCGGGGGCTGCGGAGCTATAGTTACGCCACTGAGTCCGGAAGATAACAACACAGTGATAACACAGATGTTACATACTGTAGTAGATAAGGATGAATAAAGACTTGCGTCCATCGAGTTCAACCTGGGTTTTAATAGCTTATCCCTTGTAAAAGACAGAGTGTGAGTCATTTTTAAAGACAGACTATGATTCAAATGAGTACCCTTGGATGTTTTTATCCAATAAATGTTTGTCCAACCTTAATTAAAATGTATTTATATACCTATACGCAAACAATTGCCCGTTGCTCATACAAAACACTACTTGTCCACAGGACATATACTCCAGTGAAATAGGAGTGGGATCTGTGATAAAATATCTAGCAGAAACTGGGCACTGAGCCAGCATATTCTGTGAAACTATATTGATTACATTAAAAAGAGCAACAGTAACAAAGCTCAGAACTAGGGTGGCCAATCCCGGGATCGGGATCGGCGGGATCCCGGGATTTGGCCCCAAAATGTCCGGGATTTCAATCCCGGGATTGGAGTATCCAATCCCGGGATTTCGGGATTAGACTGCGCACGCGCAGTCTAATGCCGAGCAGCTTCTGAGCACCCGCTCAGAAGCTGCCCGGCTGTTCCCAACCCCGGCGTGCGGCCTGCGCAGCGTGACCTCTGAGGGCTGTTTCACACAGTACGGTTCCTGCCGCACGGTGAAATCCCGTACGGCCAGGGAGCCGTGCCGCACTCAGCAGTTGTGAATGGACACTATTGTGTCCATTCACACGGGACGGCCACGGCCCGGCCGCACGGCTGCAGCCGGATCCCCCCACTGGAAGGGACGGCTGCCGGGCTGTGGCCATCCCTGCCATTATAAAATTCTGAGTGCGGCGCGGCTCCCTGACCGTACGGGATTTCACCGTGCGGCAGGAACCGTACTGTGTGAAACAGCCCTGACTGTCACGCTGCGCAGGTGACTGCTTCCGGCCGCACTGACCTCCCCGCAGCGTCCGCAGCGCTATGTGCCCCACTGCAGCCCGCCTATGTAAGGTAATCTGCGGGGCTGCAGCAGGCACCCCCCGCAGCGCTGCTCTGTCCGACCGCCCGCCCATGTCGATACCCGCCCGCCCTCCCGCCCATGTCGATACCCGCCCGCCCTCCCGCCCATGTCGATACCCGCCCGCCCTCCCGCCCATGTCGATACCCGCCCGCCCGCCCATGTCGATACCCGCCCGCCCCCCATGTCCATGCCCGCCCGCCCGACCATGTCCACCCCCGCCATGTTGAGTGGACAGGGCATGTTTTTCTTTTAGGGATGCCAATCCCGGGATCCCGAGAATCCCGGGATTGAGCATTTTTCAATCCCGAAATCCGGGATTGAAAAAATGCCCCGGGATTGGCATCCCTACTCAGAACTCTTGGCTAGCCTTATACCACTTTCACACTGCCAAAATATTTAAAGAACCGGTATCGTTAAATGGTACTTTAAAACGTATCTAGCCTGAAACCCCTTTCCCACTGCATGTTGTAAACGGTATATTACTGGTTAATTACCGTTTTTGTACCATTCACATTAAACCCGTTTTGAAAGGTGCAAAAACGGTAATTCACCAGTAATATACTACGTGTCCCCTGGTACCTGTCCTGCCCCCCCCCCCGGTACCTGGTACCCCCGCTCCCCCCCCCTCCCCTGGTACCTGCCAGCTGGTACCCCTGCCCCCCCCTCCTGCCCTGGTACCCCCCTGCCCTGGTACCTTGCTCCCTCCCCTCCCCTGGTACCTGGCTGGCAGCAATCCATCCGGGCAGCGGGGTAGTGCAGTAGGCAGCGACATGCCAGGGCTCCTAGTCGGCAGGTCCCCCACTGATGCATGAAAGCATCATGCTGAAGCATGATTCAGGAGGAGGCTGCAGCTGGTGCGCGGCCACTGGGGAACCCGGCAGGTCTGTGCTCAGGAGGAGGAAGCGGAGGAAGTGGGTCTATTAGGAGATTGTCATTTCATCGGCAGGGTTCCCTTCCGCGAAGCCAGAAAATTACATATGCGCATATCTAATGAGCCGCTAATTAAATATGCACGTATTTAATGAACGGCTCCGCTATTTCCCATTCGCGGCAGGGACCCCCGCCGATGAAATGACAATCTCCTAATGGACCCACTTCCACCGCTTCCTCCTCCTGAGCATGGACCACGCTGCCCGGATCCCCAGTGCCCCCTCTGTCTGTGCACCAGCTGCAGCCTCCTCCTGCATCAAACTCCTGCATGATGCTTTCATGCCTCAGTCTGGGACCTGTGGACTAGGAGCCCTGGAATGTGCACTGCCTACCATGCTGCCCCGCTGCCCAGATGGATTACTGACAGGTACCAGGGGAGGGGGCGGTTGCGGGGGTACCTTGGAAGGGGGGGGGGGGTACCATATGCAAGGTACCAGGGGGGGTGCGGTACCAGTTGCAAGGTACCAGGGGAGGGGGGGGGGAACCAGCTGCCGGGTACCAGGGGAGGCCAGGACAGGTACCAGAGGAGGGTGAAGACTAGTGTGGGATCTTAAATACCGTTTCAGAGCCATTCTCACTGCATAAAAAATAGAGATGTGCAGACTCGGATTCCAGAGATCCGAGCCACCACGGACGTCATCATTCCGAGCCCGGTTCCGAGCAGCGCTCGGAGATTCCCGCCTGACTCTGGTCCGTCCGCGTGGTCAGAACATCATCGCCTGGCGCCAGATTTCGCGAGGCTTTAAATAGTGGCTGCTGCGCCCGCCATCTTCACTCCAGTCTAGTAGTGGGTTGGGAGAGGGTGTGTTGGTGCTGCTGCTGGGGCTTAAACTTGAGCTTGAGCTTGACCTTGAACGCAATATTTTTGATTCGCTGGGGCTGTCTCTCAGTGCTGCTGTGTACTCTGTTCTCCTCTCTGCTTAGGGTGGGCTCTCCCTAGCAAGGAGAACAGTCTAACTGTGTACTTGTAGTACTACTGTCTCCTCTGTGCTGGGGCCTACCTCTGGTGCTGTGCTGTAATTTTATATATTATATCAATAATTAATTATATTATATACTATATCATTTAATGGCTACTCTGCCCCATCCGCATTCTTCCCCCATTTCCCTTTTTTTCACTCATCTATTAACCTTCATATTGTTTCACTGAGTAATTCCACGTTATCATGTTTTTCACTCATCATGATTTTTTTTACAGTCATGTCCTCATTATCTACACTTATTTTTTTGTCTATTTAATTGTTTTACTCATGCACTAATATGTAAACGCTCTTTCATCTCCAGCAGCCGGTCTGTCCCGTCATCAAGAAGTGTCTGCCATCCAGCATAACATAGGGATATGCGTTTCACGCTATCTGTTCAACCCATGGCTTGCGTTCCAAGCCAGCTCCAGGAAGTGACGTGACATCACAGCCAGTTCCGGTGCTATGCGACACCGTTGTAGACGGGAAGCCCGCGCTGACTGAACTGAAGGAGGGGCGGTATCACTCACCTTACTTAAGGTAAGCCTTTGTATCGTACACTCATTAACTGTTTTACATCACCTTGACAAAGAGGCGTAAGCCTCGAAACGTTGGTGTCCTGACCTAAATACTAAACGCTTTTAAAGAAGTCCTCGGAGTGCCGCCTATTTCTTGCTTGCTGATATCTCCTACGCCTGGAAGGCACCAGGGCTGTTGTCGGGAGGGGAGAGTGCCGGACCGCACACCCACTGTCTACCCATTGAACTCCCCGGAGTTCCCCGGAGTCAAGGCACCCCCAGATTGAAAGGCAACATCTTGCCTCATTTCGGTGAATGATCCACCACCCCCACCTGCACGTCAATTATTCTACACAGCACGGTGAAGTCCTGCGGAGGCAGCATCGCATCTGCAATTCACAACATTGGATGTCATCCCCGCATATTCCCTCCACCATCCCCATGGGTAGAAGCACCTCAGCCAGTGTGAGCACTCACACCCCAGGATTCCAAGGTCTCCCTTTGGATAAAAAGGAACATTTCAGCTACTCAGAAGATGAGACAGCGAAGGTTCTTTTTGCACAAAGCCTTTCTAATATGGAAGATGGCCCTAATTCTGAGAATTTATACCAACAATGGTATAAAATAAAAAAACGTGAAGTAGACTTTCTTTTACATGGGATATCACTATCTGACTACCTGCGTGACAGTATGATTCCACGAGGATTCCGAATCCGGGACACCCCCACGATAGGTCGACATAATGTCGACTTTTGCAGGAAATGGATTGGAATCCTGAATAAATGTAGTCATGACCTAATGGTTCTCGTCGTGGAAGAATCCGGCAGAGAATTGCAATTAGCTAAGGACCAAGCAGCCAAGTTTGAATTTGAGTATAAAACAACCCTGATAGCAGACAACAGTCCGGATTGGGTTAACAAACTCCAAACCCAAATTGACATGTATCAAAAACAATTAATTCAGTTCAAACGTAATAAATACCAAGTTGTTAAAGAAGATTATGAGCACAATATGGTGTACAGATGGCTCACAGGTACCTCATCAGAGTGCTCCTTTAACCGCTCACAAAAATCACGGCCGTTCCGAGGTGCACATAGTTCCACGTCTAGACACACCGTTCACTCATCAAACAGTGACAGTGATTTCATAGTGGAATCGGACGCCCCAGAATCGAGAGGCCCTTTAGGCCCAGTTACCAACAAAAAATCAACAACCAGAAAAGCAAGCGGCCGACCACCCGTAGGGGAGGCCAACACACGAGGAGCAGCAAAAAAAGCAACCGGAACGCCGAGTCAATAGTGTATAACCTGTCCAAGAGAGAATTCACGGATACTGAGATGCAGGTTCTTAACCATGGGTTATCTTTTGTACCCCTCCACCAAACACAATGACCTAAAGTGGAAAACTGAGTTATACCGTTTTGGACGACATCTCAGATTGAAAGAACACTTCCAACAGCAACCGTCCAATTTGTCCAATCCTGTACCTGCCCATCACGAGTTCCTAAAAAAACACAGTGTTTCTACATTTGATCCATCATCCCATAACGCGTCTATTGCTTCGTACCTGCGGTTATTAGATGATTCCGTCTCCAGATACCACCTTGCACCCCTTCCGACCCATGAGAACCTGAACAGATCTCAACAATTGGCCCTCAAGCAGCTGGGAGAATATAAAGATGTAACATTCAGGCCAGCAGATAAGGGCGGGGGTCTCATAATACAAGATTTATCTGAGTATAAATCAGAAGCATACAGACAACTTATGGATGAAACCACATATGAACTATTATCAAGTGATCCAACGGACACGTATAAAGCTGAAATTGACAACACTCTGGCCAAGGCGACCAAAGAAGGCCTTACTTCACTCAAATTATGTGGTGCATTGACACAGAAATCTCCTAGGGTACCCATCTTTTATACGGTCCCTAAAATCCACAAATCCCTCCGAAACCCGCCAGGACGCCCTATCATCAGCGCACCAGACTCCATCTATCATCCCATCTCGCAGTTTTTGGATTCCATAGTTCAACCGATCATCATGCAACAGCCATCACACATTAAAGATACCACTGCATTTTTGAATTCCTTGTCATCTCTCACGTGGGTACCAGATGGGGCCAGACTAGTCACCATGGATGTGGCTAGTCTGTACACCAGCATTCCCCAAGACCATGGCCTAGCAGTGATGAAAACATTCCTGATGTCACAGAACATGCAAGACATCCAATTAGAACTGTTTATGAAACTTATGGAGTTAACGCTCACAAAAAATTATTTTTTGTTCGACAGAAAGTTTTTTCGTCAAAAAACTGGATGCGCGATGGGCAGCCCGATATCGCCATCATTTGCGAACATCTATATGTTCCAAGAGGAACAGGAGATGTTCTTCACTGATGAAGTAACGTCAAGTACAATTCTCATCTTTAATAGATACATAGATGACCTGTTCATGGTGTGGGACGGCAGTGAACATGAATTACAACAATTAATTGAGAAGATAAACTCCAGGCCTTCACCTATCAAACTCACATACCAGCAATCCACCAGTGTTGTCCATTTCCTTGATGTAACGGTCAAAATCACCAACAATTCTATACAAACAGAATTATATGTAAAACCTACGGACAGGAACACGACATTGAAATCCAATAGCTTCCATCCATTGGCTTTAAAAAAATCTCTAGCCAAGTCACAGATGATGAGGGCAGCCAGAATTACCAGCCAACCTGATCTACTACCGGATGTTTTGGACACGTTTGTCACCAAGTTTGTGGAAAGAGGATACCCGTTAGAACAACTACAAACACAAAAAACAGAAGTGTTAAACATGGATAGAACCATGTTATTGACCAAGTCTGCAAAAGTGGCTAACAACAAAGAAGATGAACCAATGCCATTTGTGACCAGATTAACTCCGGCCAGTAAAGTACTTCCTCGAGCCACTCGGGCCCTATGGCCCATTGTTAAAACGGACAAACAATTAACTTGTTTTCAAAGAAGACGTCCGATGCTCTGTTACACCAGGGGTCGTAATATTAAGGATGTGATAGTACACACAGATATTTCTGGCTTCGACCATCATAGACCAGAGGTACAAGTGAACATCCTCACTAAAGCTAATGGATGCTACAAGTGCATCAAATGCACTACGTGCACTGATATGATCACGGGTCCCGCCTTTATTCACCCTATTACTAGGAAAAATTATAAGATCAATCACATCCTAAATTGCATGTCTTCATATATTGTCTACATTATTTTATGCCCATGTGGGCTTATATATGTAGGCAAGACTAACAGACCCATGAGAGAGCGCATGGCTAATCATCGGTCGTCTATCAAAAAAGCCCTTGCTGGTAGCTCCAAGAATACCGATCTACCAGTTGCAAAACACTTTGCCGTAGCCCACCACAAACTGGCAGATTTAAAACATATGGCCATCGACCATGTACCATCTTCCATACGCCGAGGAGATAGAGAAGGAAAACTGCTACGATTAGAAGCTACATGGATCCATCGATTAAATTCGATAAAACCGTTTGGACTCAATGACAAACTGCCTCTCTCAGTCTTCCTATAACATCATTTTTAGAACCAACAGCAGAGTTCAGGCCATAGGTACCCTGTGGTACTGTGGTTCTTAGTCTCTTGTTTTTTGGATAGGGTCCTTTGATATAGGGCTTTTAGGTCCTTAATTAATTCAGCAATATACCCATCGGGAATAACATCCACTATAATAGATGTATAGCCACTAGAATATAGCTAATAAAGCAGTAAAGAAACTATATAATTTAATGGCTACTCTGCCTCATCCGCATTCTTCCCCCATTTCCCTTTTTTTCACTCATCTATTAACCTTCATATTGTTTCACTGAGTAATTCCACGTTATCATGTTTTTCACTCATCATGATTTTTTTTACAGTCATGTCCTCATTATCTACACTTATTTTTTTGTCTATTTAATTGTTTTACTCATGCACTAATATGTAAACGCTCTTTCATCTCCAGCAGCCGGTCTGTCCCGTCATCAAGAAGTGTCTGCCATCCAGCATAACATAGGGATATGCGTTTCACGCTATCTGTTCAACCCATGGCTTGCGTTCCAAGCCAGCTCCAGGAAGTGACGTGACATCACAGCCAGTTCCGGTGCTATGCGACACCGTTGTAGACGGGAAGCCCGCGCTGACTGAACTGAAGGAGGGGCGGTATCACTCACCTTACTTAAGGTAAGCCTTTGTATCGTACACTCATTCACTGTTTTACATCACCTTGACAAAGAGGCGTAAGCCTCGAAACGTTGGTGTCAAGGGTTTTAACATAGTACAGGTGGGAAATTTTCTTCAAAGGAAAACAAGTAATAAAACACGAGGACATGCACTGAAACTGGAGGGAGGTAGGTTCAGGGGAAATGTTAGAAAGAATTACTTCACAGAAAGGGTAGTGGATAAGTGGAATAGCCTCCCATCAGAGGTGGTAGAGGCTAAGACAGTAGAACAATTTAAACATGCTTGGGATAGGCATATGAATATCCTTACAAAGAAATAAGGATTAAAAAGGGTTGAGTTTACCTGAAGGGTAAAAAAGGGGCAGACTAGATGGGCCAAATGGTTCTTATCTGCCGTCAAATTCTATGTTTCTATGTTTCTATGTTAAATACTAAACGCTTTTAAAGAAGTCCTCGGAGTGCCGCCTATTTCTTGCTTGCTTTTATATATATATATATATATATATATATATATATATATATATATATATATATATATATAGTCCACTGGTGCTGCCTGCACTGAATCTGCCAGTATTATTTACTCAGTCCACTGTTGCCACTGGCAGTGCTACTGCCTACCTAGTGTACCTACCTAGTACATACTAGGCTGCTATATATAATTTAATTAAAAAATAATACTTGTGCTGCGTGAGACTGTAAAAAATAATTCCATGCTGCTGGTGCACTGACGTGTGCCACTGAGTGGATGTTCCTATAATCATTTTGTGAAGAAATAGACCATTATATCGTTCTATTTTCCACATCTTATCTTTTCATGTACCTGCCTTCCTTGAGATGAACAATCAAGCAAGGAGAACCATCAACTGAAAAGATATTTATGAAAAGATAAGTCATATATACTCTTCTTTCAGTAGATTTTCCAAACTTTCTATGGCGCAATCAGTCCAGAAGTTCTCCGACCGTCAAGAATTTTTGTTCAATCTTTCTGTTGATTTGATGGTTTCTCAAAAATAAATCAAAGAGAGCCACTGATTAGATGCAAACTTAATAAACAGTGATTTAGTTTCTACTGTTTGGAGTAAAGCTGGAGGGTATAGATGAGCGTACCCTACTCACAGTGTGGCTGGCAACGTATGTGCACGTAGCGGGTACTTGTTCAGCTTACAGGTCCTCAATAGCCTCCCTCTTGACTCTCAGTATGGCGAATACCGTGAAAATAAAGGTAAACAGCAATGTGTGACTCTTTATGGGTGACCAATAAAGTCACCCATAAAGAGTCACACATTGCTGTTTACCTTTATTTTCACGGTATTCGCCATACTGAGAGTCAAGAGGGAGGCTATTGAGGACCTGTAAGCTGAACAAGTACCCGCTACGTGCACATACGTTGCCAGCCACACTGTGAGTAGGGTACGCTCATCTATACCCTCCAGCTTTACTCCAAACAGTAGAAACTAAATCACTGTTTATTAAGTTTGCATCTAATCAGTGGCTCTCTTTGATTTATTTTTGAGAAACCATCAAATCAACAGAAAGATTGAACAAAAATTCTTGACGGTCGGAGAACTTCTGGACTGATTGCGCCATAGAAAGTTTGGAAAATCTACTTCTTGTATTTCTCTATGTTTTTGGTTATTGGGTGATAACCAGAGATTAGTACGAACTGAAGGCAGCATTGCGCCATAGAAAGGTCTTATCCTATATTTGTTTTGTATACTCTTCTTTCAGTGCCATTTTTTCCAAAACCCAACCCCCCCCCCCCCTTTTTCTTATATACATAATGGATCAATAGGGATTGATCCACGGGTTTTGGAAATACAGGCAGCAGAATTATAGGAGCGCCACACTCGATTCCACCCTTCTAGAAAAAGTGTGCTACTGACTGCCACTGCCAAGTACCTAATAATAATAAAATGTATTATTATAAATTCTGCTGGTGCACTGCATAATAGTGTGCTACTGGTGCTGTGTAACTACCTTTTGTGGTGACCACTGGCAGTGCTACTGCCTACCTACCTAGTAGTTTAGTTTCTCTACCTACTAGGCTGCTATATTATTATTAATACTTAATTAATTTAATTATATATAGTCCACTGGTGCTGCCTGCACTGAATACTGTGAATAGAGGTTGCCAGTATTATTTACTCAGTCCACTGTTGCCACTGGCAGTGTTACTGCCTAAGTTTACCTATATACAGGGCCGGTGTAAGGCTTTTCAGCACCCTAGACAAAACTTCAGCCTACTGCGACTCCCGCCCCCCCATCCTGCCACCAATACCAACCCCTTAAGGCATACTTGCCTAACATTCCAGAATGGCAGGGAGGCACCCAAAAAAATGGTGATCCACCCAGCAACAAGTGGGCAAGTCCCCTTGAGGCCCCCCTTTGCCATCCACAATAAAGTACAAGGGGGAGGGGGCAGCAAAGTAGGACAGTATGCCTCAAGGGAAAGTATGGAGATGAGGTCTTAGAAGTTCCACAGCAGACACCTGCATTAAGTACAACAAAGATCCTCATGGACATCCTTGATTTTTTTTTTTGATAGGCAGACTTGGTGGTGCCCCCCAGATCCTGGCGCCCTAGGCAGCTGCCTAAAGCTGCCTAATGGTAGAGCCGGCCCTGCCTACCGAGTAGTACAACTACATACTAGGCTGCTATATATAACTTAATTAAAAAATAATACCTGTGCTGCGTGGGACTGTAAAAAATAATTCCATGCTGCTGATGCACTGACGTGTGCCACTGAGTGCCACTGCCAAGCAGTACCTAATAATAAAATTAATTGTTATAAATTCTGCTGGTGCACATACTGTACTAGTATTGCTGACGTATCTACCTGTCTTGTGCCTAGTACTGTCTTATCTACCTGTCTGGTGCCTAGTACTGCCGTATCTACCTGTCTGGTCTGGGGCCCACTGCCTAATACTGCCATATCTACCTGTCTCATCTGGGGCCCACTGCCTAATACTGCCGTATCTACCATCTGTTTTGGGGCTCACTGCCTAATACTGCCGTATCTACCGTCTGGTCTGGGGCTCGCTGCCTAAAACTGCCGTATCTACCATCTGGTCTGGGGCCCACTGCCTAATACTACCATATCTACCATCTAGTTTGGGTCTCACTGCCTAATACTGCCATATCTACCATCTGGTCTGGGGCTCACTGCCTAATACTGCCATATCTACCATCTGGTCTGGGGCTCACTGCCTAATACTGCCGTACCTACCGTCTGGTTTGGGACTCACTGCTTAATACTGTCGTATCTACCTGTCTGGTCTGGGGCCCACTGCCTAATACTGCCATACCTACCATCTGGTCTGGGGCTCACTGCCTAATACTGCCGTACCTACCGTCTGGTTTGGGACTCACTGCCTAATACTGCCGTATCTACCATCTGGTTTGGGGCTCACTGCCTAATACTGCCGTATCTACCATCTGGTCTGGGGCTCACTGCCTAATACTGCCGTATCTACCGTCTGGTTTGGGGCTCACTGCCTAATACTGCCGTATCTACCGTCTGGTCTGGGGCCCACTGCCTAATACTGCCATATCTACCTGTCTATTTTGGGGCCCACTGCCTAAAACTGCCGTATCTACCGTCTGGGGCCCACTGCCTAATACTACCATATCTACCGTCTGGTTTGGGGCTCACTGCCTAATACTGCCGTATCTACCATCTGGTTTGGGGCTCACTGCCTAATACTGCCGTATTTACCGTCTGGTTTGGGGCTCACTGCCTAATACTGCCGTATCTACCGTCTGGTCTGGGGCCCACTGCCTAATACTGCCATATCTACCTGTCTGTTTTGGGGACCACTGCCTAATACTGCCGTATCTACCGTCTGGTTTGGGGCTCACTGCCTAATACTGCCCTATCTACCGTCTGGTTTGGGGCTCACTGCCTAATACTGCCGTATCTACTGTCTGGTCTTGGGCTCACTGCCTAATACTGCCGTATCTACCATCTGGTTTGGGGCTCACTGCCTAATATTGCCGTATCTACCTGTCTCGTCTGGGTCCCACTGCCTAATACTGCCGTATCTACCGTCTGTTTTGGGGCTCACTGCCTAATACTGCCGTATCTACCATCTGGTCTGTGGCTCACTGCCTAAAACTGCCGTATCTACCATCTAGTCTGGGGCCCACTGCCTAATACTACCATATCTACCGTCTGGTTTGGGGCTCACTGCCTAATACTGCCGTATTTACCGTCTGGTTTGGGGCTCACTGCCTAATACAGCCATATCTACCATCTGGTTTTCGGCTCACTGCCTAATACTGCCGTATCTACCTGTCTGGTCTGGGGCCCACTGCTTAATACTGCCGTATCTACCATCTGGTCTGGGGCTCACTGCCTAATACTGCCGTATCTACCATCTGATTTGGGGCTCACTGCCTAATACTGCCGTATCTACCGTCTGGTTTGGGGCTCACTGCCTAATACTGCCGTATCTACCATCTGGTCTGGGGCTCACTGCCTAATACTGCCGTATCTACCATCTGGTCTGGGGCTCACTGCCTAATACTGCCGTATTTACCGTCTGGTTTGGGGCTCACTGCCTAATACTGCCGTATCTACAGTCTGGTCTGGGGCCCACTGCCTAATACTGCCATATCTACCGTCTGGTTTGGGGCTCACTGCCTAATACTGCCGTATCTACCATCTGGTCTGGGGCTCACTGCCTAATACTGCCGTATCTACCATCTGGTTTGGGGCTCACTGCCTAATACTGCCGTATCTACCGTCTGGTCTGGGGCCCACTGCCTAATACTGCCATATCTACCTGTCTGTTTTGGGGACCACTGCCTAATACTGCCGTATCTACCGTCTGGTTTGGGGCTCACTGCCTAATACTGCCCTATCTACCATCTGGTTTGGGGCTCATTGCCTAATACTGCCCTAACTACCGTCTGGTTTGGGGCTAACTGCCTAATACTGCCGTATTTACCGTCTGGTTTGGGGCTCACTGCCTAATACTGCCGTATCTACCGTCTGGTCTGGGGCCCACTGCCTAATACTGCCATATCTACCTGTCTGTTTTGGGGCCTACTGCCTAAAACTGCCGTATCTACCGTCTGGTCTGGGGCCCACTGCCTAATACTACCATATCTACCATCTGGTTTGGGTCTCACTGCCTTATACTGCCGTATCTACCATCTGGTCTGGGGCCCCCTGCTTAATACTGCCATATATACCTGTCTGTTTTGGGGCCCACTGCCTAATACTGCCGTATCTACCGTCTGGTTTGGGGCTCACTGCCTAATACTGCCCTATTTACCGTCTGGTTTGGGGCTCACTGACTAATACTGCCGTATCTACCGTCTGGTTTGGGGCTCACTGCCTAATACTGCCATTTCTACCTGTCTGTTTTGGGGCCCACTGCCTAAAACTGCCGTATCTACCGTCTGGTCTGGGGCCCACTGCCTAATACTACCATATCTACTGTCTGGTTTGGGGCTCACTGCCTAATACTGCCGTATTTACCGTCTGGTCCTTACTGCCTAATACTGCCGTAACTACCGTCTGGTTTGGAGCTCACTGCCTTATACTGCCGTATCTATCGTCTGGTCTGGGGCTCACTGCCTAATACTTCCGTATCTACCGTCTGGTTTGGGGCTCACTGCCTAATACTGCCATATCTATCTGGTCTGGGGCTCACTGCCTAATACTGCCGTATCTACCATCTGGTTTGGGGCTCACTGCCTAATACTGCCGTATCTACAGTCTGGTCTGGGGCCCACTGCCTAATACTGCCATATCTACCTGTCTGTTTTGGGGCACACTGCCGTATCTACCGTCTGGTTTGGGGCTCACTGCCTAATACTGCCGTATCTACCGTCTGGTTTGGGGCTCACTGCCTAATACTGCCGTAGCTACCGTCTGGTCTGGGGCTGACTGCCTAATACTGCCGTATCTACCGTCTGGTTTGGAGCTCACTGCCTAATACTGCCGTATCTATCGTCTGGTCTGGGGCCCACTGCCAACAACGTCATCCGCCATGGCCAATGCCAAGTGTGAAAGCAGAGGGCATGTACAATCGAAACCAAAGTTCTGTATAAGGAATCAAAATATTAAATCGTTGGAATAGAAACTTGAACTTGGCAATATGCCATTTACGACACGAAGTGGCAAGGAACGGCTAAGGCCATGGCCTAAGTTTATGACTAGTGGTGCAGCTTCACATGACAATGAAAGTCCTCCTCCTCTCCCCCCCGCCCAATAGGAAATTAAAGAGAGTTAGGCTGACACAGACTCAAAAAACGCTGAAAAAATTTCAGAAAAAAACTCGGAAAATAAATCTGACAAAAACTCTGCCTTCTAAAGACATATCCCAAATCCACAAGGAGAGTCCTAGGGTGGCGGTGGTTGTGATGCCGGACCTTCCCATCACTGTGCGTGAAGAGGTGGCTCCTTCCACCTTTTGCAGTACGCCCTCTGCATATGCTGGAAGGATCACCCACAGTCTAGTTCCAGATTTTATTAATGAAGGTGATGTTGTACACCAGGAGGAGGATATTGATGTTGCTGGCACTGAGGAGGAAGTTGACGAGGAGGATGGAAAGTTGGATTGCTTAAATGACGCACCAGGGGGGAATGAGGCACCTGGGGGTGAAAAAGTTGTTGTCCATGGGATGAAAAAGCCCATCGTCATGCCTGGACAAAGGACCTCTGCGGTCTGGAATTTTTTTTATCCTAATCCGGACAACAAAAGTATTGCCATTTGTAGCTTATGTAAAACTCCAATAAGCAGGGGTATGGATCTAGGGACCCCTAGGGACAACCTCCCTTTGACGTCACCTAAACAAGCGTCATAAATCAGTGTTAAGTTCAGGAACTGCGGCTAGCAGTCCAGCGACACCTAAATCACTTGGTCCTCCTTTTGGAGCCAAGCGCTTGGAAAGCACACCACCAACTCCCTCTTCATCAAATTTCTCCTCGATCCGGATAGGGGGGAGTCCTGCAGGCCATCCCACCTGCATGAATGACTCCATAGATTTCTCCGGAGGATCCTGCAGCGCTACGCCTACTACTACAGACGCTGCTGCTGTTGCTGCTCCTGGAAGTCAGTCATAATCCCAGAGGGGAAGTCGTAAGACCGCTACGTCTTTCACTAAGCATCCAACAGTCGTTTTCCATGAGGATGAAATACGACAGCAGTCATCCTATGGCAAAGTGGATGACTGCAGCCTTGACAGCTATGTTGGTGTTAGACATGCGTCCGGTGTCCGCCATCAATGGAGTGGGATTTAAATGGTTGATGGAGGTATAGTGTCCCCAGTACCAAATCCCAGCTAGATTCCACTTCACTAGGCAGGAGATACCCGCAATGTACAGGGACGTCAGAAAAAGTGTCCTCAGTGCCCTGAAAAATGCGGCTGTACCCACTGTACACTTAACTACGGACATGTGGACAGGTGGATCAGGGCAAACTAAGGACTATACGACTGTGACAGCCCACTGGGTAGATGCATCACCTTCTGCAGCAGCAGCATCTCCTGCACGCCAGCTCCTTCCAAGGCAGGCTACGCTGTGTATAACCGGTTTCAGGAAGAGGCACAATGCCAACAACCTCTTAGAGAAACTGAGGAAAATCATCTCCCAGTGGCTTACCCCGCTTAGACTCTCCTGGGGATTTGTGGTGTCGGACAACGCCAGTAACATTGTGCGGGCATTAAACATGGGCAATTTCCAGCACATGCCATGTTTTGCCCACACAACAAATTTGGTGCTGCAGCATTTCGTAAAAAATGACAGGAGTGTTTTTGCTTGCGGTGGCACCTAAAATTTGCGGACACTTTCGGCATTCTGCCACTGCCTGCCGAAGGCTGGAGCAGGAGCAAAAACTCAGCAACCTGCCCTGCCATCAGCTTAAACAAGAGGTGGTGATGCGCTGGAACTCCACCCTCTATATGCTGCAGAGGATGGAGGAGCAGCAAAAGGCCATTCAAGCCTACACGGCCACCTACGACATAGGCAGAGGAGCGGGGCTGCACCTGACTCAAGCACAGTGGAGGCTGATTTCCATGTTGTGCAAGGTTCTCCAGCCGTTTGAGCTAGCTTGACGTGAAGTCAGTTCCGACATTGCCTGCATTAGTCAGGTGATTCTCCTGATCAGGCTGTTGCAAAAGCAGCTGGAGAAAGTGAAGGAGGAGCTAAAGCGTAGCGATTCTGCAAAGCATGTCGCTATTGTGGATGAAGCCCTCCATACGCTTTGCCAGGATACGAGGGTGGTCAGTCTGTTACAGTCAGAGGAATACATTTTGGCCACCGTGTTCGATCCTCAGTTTAAAGCGTATGTTGTGTCTCTGTTTCCGGCAGACACAAGTCTACAAAGGTGCAAAGACCTGCTGGTCAGGAGATTGTCACCTGAAGGGGACCGTAACACGGCCCCAGCTCCTCCTTCATTTTCTTCCCCACCTGTGCCTGTGAGGAAACAGCTGCGATTTCCCACACAACCCGCTGGTGGGGATGCAGGGCAGGCAGGAGGGAGTTTGGACCTCTGGTCCGGACTCAAGGACCTGCCAACGATTGCTGACATGTCTACTGTCGGTGCATTGGATGCTGTCAACATTGAAAAAATGGTGGAGGATTACTTTGGTGACAGCATCCAAGTAGACATGTCAGACAGTCCTTACCTGTACTGGCAGGAAAAAAAGGCAGTTTGGAAACCACTGTACAAACTGGCTGTATTTTACCTGAGTTGTCCCCCCTCCAGTGTGTACTCCGAAAGAGTATTTAGTGCAGCGGGGAACCTGGTCAGTGAGCGGCGAAGGAGGTTGCTTCCGAAAAATGTTGAGAAAATGATGTTTATAACAATGAATTATTCAATGAAGACCAGGAATTGCCTCCAGAGATTATAACGGGACCAGTGATTGTGGAGTCCAGCGGGGATGAATTGATAATCTCTGAGAATGAGGAAGTACACACTGAAGGGGGTGAGGAATCAGAGGAGGAGGAGAAGGATGATGAGTGACAATGACATCTTGTCACTGTAGTGCCAGTTTATACAGGGAGATATTATGAATTGTTTTTTTGTGTGGGGGCCCAAACAAACCAATCATTTCAGCCACAGTTTTGTAGGCACTGTCGCTGAAATGTTTGGTTTGGTAAAGTGTGTATGTCCTATTTTCGCAACATAAGGGTGGGTGGGAGGGCCCAAGGACAATTCCATCTTGCATCACCATTCATTATTCCTACTGCTGAGAGTCATTCATTTGTGGGACTTGTCTTTTCAATTCATACAACTGTTTGCATTCCACTAATGAGAGTAATTAATTGCTGCATCAATGGCCCACTGCTCCATGGATGGTCGCAGCTCTCACCCTTTTTTAGCCTTTATACTTTTAGGGATGCTGTACTAGCCGACACCACTGCGTTGGCTATTGTTTGCAGGACTAGTGCATTTGGGTTTTTCCTGTAGATGACCACCATCTCAACTGTTTTGGTGGAGTTTAGATCGAGGTTGTTTCTGCTGCACCACTGTGTCAGCTTCTCCACTGCATGCCTGTACGCGGTCTCATCACCATCCTTGATTAGGCCGACGATAGTGGTGTCATCAGCAAATTTGATGAGTTTCACTGCATTCCAGTATCCCAGCAGCTGGCAAGTTTGGTCATTTCTCTTAGTTTTAAACGTGCTCATTATCAATTGTATCTTCTCAGTCAATGAGGAATTGCTCAGAATAAGCCCATTCACATTTTTAGAAATATGGCTATCCACAGGTTGCTCAGTCTGCCATTTGAGATTGGGATCTTTCAGCTCGGAGACAAACTGCACATTAGGGTCAGGATCAGACAAGGTGTTAAATGGGGTTTCTACCATGAATTTCTAAAATAATCCCATTGGGCTGCAACAATCAATTTTCTTTGTTGAAACGTCAGAGTTAGTGGGATCCACGTGGTATTCCATCTCCTGACTTCCTTTCATGCCGCACCGCTGTCTCCGGGGCTGTCACTCAGCACCAAAAAGCTGCATTAGCGACCGCTGTTCTTGTCACGTGGATACATGGTGACTTGAGTCCATGGGGTCTTCCTACTTCCCAAGATTACATTTAATAATAATCAATCATAATCACAATCAAGCCAGATAGAGGTCTTGTTAAATATTAAACTGACCAAAACAGATACACACTCGCAGGACAACTCAGTGCAGCACAAATTTATAATCATAAAATGAAACAATCAGATCATTAAATTAATTAATAATCAACCATAATCACAATCAAGCCAGATAGAGGTCTTGTTAAATATTAAACTGACCAAAACAGATACACACTTAACAACTCAGTGCGGCACGAATTATTAATCATAAAATGAAACAATCAGATCATCAAATTAATTAATAATCAATCAATCATAATCACAATCAAGCCAGATAGGGGTCTTGTTAAATATTAAACTGACCAAAACAGATACACATTCGCAGAACAACTCAGTGCGGCACAAAATAATAATCATAAAATGAAACAATCGGATCATTAAATTAATTAATAATAATCATAATCACAATCAAGCCAGATAGGGGTCTTGGTACTTGTTTTGAGGTTGTAGCAGGGGAGTGCAGCTACTCGAAAAATCTTGAACGAAGATCAGTGCTTCTCTACCGGTAAAGGACATCCTAATCGACCAAGCGCGCAGCTTCGGTAGGGACGCGCATGTGAAGCACGCATGTGACAGCCAGATAGCTGAATCCACCCTAGCGATCAATTGAGTGACAGAAGTAGCACAAAGAGAGGGGGTGTGGATCCGCACAGACTTAAAACATGAATTTAGTGCATTTTACGATAAAAATCTGAGTGACCAATATGTTGGACTACTTTGTTAAATTATTGTAGTCTTGGATTGGTGGTGCACCCAACACATTCAGTATTTGTAACTGAGTAGAAGGGGGTTTGTTTGCAAGAAGCAAACAGAAAGACTAATGGCACATTTGTCTTTCTGTTTGCTTCTTGCAAACAAACCCCCTTCTACTCAGTGACAGAAGTAGCAGCCAGATAGCCATCACATACCAGATAGGGGTCTTGTTACCTGTACATGTACGGTTAGGTTGTAAGACACCGGTTGCTGAAAGCGATACATCTCCAACCCAGGGGTCCTAGAGAGGTGGAGGAACTCTTCCATCTGCCACCTTTAAATTGATTAGTCCCCTCCCCTCCACCCATTAGGCAATGATTTAAGAGATGACTGGTAATAAATAATAATCAAAAGATTAAACAATCAGGTTAAATGAATTAATAATAATCATAATCACACTGGTACTAAATGAATAATAAAATTAAACAATCAGATCATTAAATTAATTAATAATAATCATAATCAAGCCAGATAGGATGCATGCGGTGGGCCGCAAAATTTGCGGCCACTTTTGACATTTTGCCACTGCATGCCGAAGGCTGGAGCGGCAGCAAAAACTCATCAACCTGCCCTGCCATCAGCTTAAAGAGGTGGTGACGCGCTGGAACTCCACCCTCTATATGCTGTAGAGTATGGAGGAGCAGCAAAAGGCCATTGAAGCCTACACGGCCACCTACGACATAGGCAGAGGAGCGGGGCTGCACCTGACGCATGTGAAGCGGTGAGGGAGGAAAGGAAACACCCGCCTAGCAAGCCAGATAGCTGAATCCACCCTAGCGATCAATTGAGTGACAGAAGTAGCAGCCAGATAGCCCTCATATACCAGATAGGAGTCATGTTGGCTGCTTACCCGTACATGTACGGTTAGGTAGTAAGACACCGGTTGCTGAAAAGCGATACATCCCCAACCCAGGGGTCCTAGAGAGGTGGAGGAACTCTTCCATCTGCCACCTTAAAATTGATTAGCCCCCTCCCCTCCACCCATTAGGCAATGATTTAAGAGACGACTGTTAATAAATGAATAATAATCACAAAATTAAACAATCGGATTACATTAATTAATTAATCATAATCATACAATCAAGCCTGATAGGGGTCTTGTTGGATGTTAAAGTGATCAAAACAGTTACACACTTGCAGACAAACTCTGTGCTGCACAAAATGCCCACCGCTTCTTGGCTGCACATGGTAAACAGTGCATGATCAAGCCAGATAGGGGTCTTTTTGGGGCATAGTTTTTTAAACTTCCATCCTGTCTGCTGCTGCAGTGCCACTCTTACATGAGCCACGTGTTTGTGCTTAGCATAGTTATCCAGCTACCTCGGTGCAACCTTTTGCCCTAAAAACAATATTGTGAGGTGTTCAGAATAGACTGGAAATGAGTGGAAATTAATGTTATTGAGGTTAATATACAGATGGGGCAGGCCTCTTCCTTGCTGGCGAATCGCCAGAACGTCAGCGCTGGCGATCCGCCAGCAACCTGCCTCACCATCTGACTGAGACGTGCGTCTCAATCTCCGTCGGCGGGGTGACGGGAACCCTGTCCGTCTCCGCCTCAGGGAGATGGACAGGGTTAGGGGGGGTGCGGGCAGGCGGCGGGGACCCCGGGTAACCGCCTACAAGCCGGCAGTGACCCGGGGGAGCGGCTGGAAGCGCCGTCGGAAGGGGACGCGCGCGCACGAGAGGCCCCTTCTCGCTATAGATATGGCGCTGGCGGGGGATGGCAGCTGGCGTCACCATCGCCATCCCCTGCAAAGATGGGACCTGCCCCATCTGTAGCGTAGGAGCAAAAAAAAAAAAAATTCTGCGATTTTAGCCGTTTTTATGCTTTTTTAACAAAAAAATCAGAACCCAAAACCCAAAAAATCCAAACACAAAACATTTAGGAGGTGTTTTGGCAAAACCCATTAGAACCCAAAACGTCAAGGTCATCAGGACCCAAAACCCAAAACACGAAAAGTGGCCGGTGTACATCCCTAATAAAAAACGGCTCTGAAACCTGTAGCACTCTGCTTTTTAAACGTTTTGAAATACCGGTTATCTTTAACCGGTAAAAGAACTCTGGCGCTTTCCCACTGCAGCCTTAAACGTTTTGAAAAAAAAAACGGCAATACAGGTTGAGTAGCCGGTATCCGGACATCCCTTATCCGAATTATTCCAAAAACCGTGGTTTTTGGAATCATTCGAATTATTATTATTATTTTTTTTTAACCCCCTAACCCTCTTTTCATACTTACCAAGTCCCCGGGCGTCCACAGCAGGCCTCCGGCATCTTCTCCAGGGTCTCCAGCGGTCCCAGGAATGCATTGCGCGAGTGTGCGCGCGTGCCGGTGACGTCACCGGTGCGCGCGCACACTCGCGCAATGCATTCCTGGGAACGCTGGAGACCAGGAGAAGATGCCGGAGGCCTGCTGTGGACGCCCGGGGACTGCGCGGACGCCGAGGGACGCCCCGGGGACCATCAGGGGACAGGTAAGTATGGCTGCAAAAAAATATTCCAAAAACCGGAAAATTCCCCTATCCGAAATGCTCGCGGTCCCGAGCATTTCGGATAGGGGATACTCAACCTGTATACCGTTTAACAAGTGCAGTGTGAAAGGGGTATTAATAACAACTAAGTATCTAATCAAAGTAAATATATACTATAATTATTCAGGTACATACCAAATCCTATTGTTTTTGTGACTAAATAATACCCCTTTTACACCGCCTCAAAACCCCGGGTCTTCAGCGGGTCAGACCCGGGTCAGAGGTGGTGTAAATGGGACATGGCATGTCCCTTTACACGGGACTTCTACCCAGGTCCTGACCTGGGTAGAACACAGCTAGGACCTGGGTAGAGGGCGGTGTAAATGGGTATGCTGGGTCGGATGACCCGGCTCCCATTTACATCAATGGGGACGTACAACCTGTGGACTGCAGCGTCCGCAGGTTGGACAGGGAGGGGGGGACAGACAGCCTGCGCTGCTGTCTGCTATACGGCGGCAGCGTAGGAGGTGAATGGATGCCTGTGTGCGGCATCCATTCACCTCCCGGACGATGGCTGGGGGGTGCACGGGGCTGGGGGTAGCCCAGCAGCTTACCTTGGTGCTGGTCTGCCCCCAGCACAGCGATTGGTGTATCCAGCGGGGATCACTGCGGTCCTAGCACTTGGAGATGATGTCATCTCCAAGCACCGCCTCCATCTACACTGCGGGTGGGCACCGCAGTGTAAATGGAGTAAATCTCGTTTCCGACCCGGCTTGGATCCTTCTTCCAAATGCCGGGTCGGATCCGGGATTTTTGGTGTAAAAGGGGTATAAGAAAGGAAATACTGTAATAAAGAAAAGACACAGACACCCAGCCGATTTGTACACAGTTTATTTTAAACATATTTTTTCTTCACACTTTATCTACGAACAGTTTGAATAAAAAATTGCTGTGGCAATAGAATACAATTTTACTACGAACTAATAAAAGTTACATTTTAAATATTTACTGTTACTTCCAGTGCGCCACTAACAGACTCTCTCTCCAGACTCTCCAGACTCTCACTTTGCTCTCTCCTCTCCTATATCATGGGAGCATGCCTTAGGTCTTATGGCATTCCCCTGTCTCAGCATGCTGGCCAACCAGGACCCAGGAAACACAGCAGCTTAGCCAGGCCATTAGGTAGTCAGACTGTCCTATCACACTATTAACCCTTCTGTCCATTTAGCAGAAGTGCCAGGGGGTTGGTCAGCCCTTGGTAAAGCAAGGATTTAATAGGACAGCTTTGCTACTGTAATGTTAGTGGTGCCCTGATCCAGTGCTTAAAGTGCTCGCGGGGAGGTGGTGTAACTTATTTATTACTGCCAGGACCCTCCCCTTCCATTAGTGAGGGCCGGTCCATGTGGTGATCCAAAATAAATCATGATGCCCCATTTATCGTTCTCCCTGACTCATGGGAGAGAGGATAGAAATCTACTTACGTTTTTCTCTAAAGCTACATGGGGCATAAAATGATCACAACTGGTTATAAGGCTTACCTACCCTCCTGGAATTGGCTGGAGGCTCTCGAAAATTGGATCCCCCTCCCGCCCCCCGGGAAGGTGGACAATGCTTGCACATTGCCCAAGCAGCCCACGCACCCCCCTTTCATGCTGGCAGGGGTGCCGGCTTACGTTTTTGCCCGTGGGTGCTCCCCCGAGTCCTGGCAGCACCGCAGGGGTCCTGGCAGTGCCACAGCGGGGTCCTGGCAGCGCCGCAGCTTGGTCCCTGTGGAAGATGGGAACGAGCAGCGGTATTAATACCGCTACTAGTTCCCATCCGCCGCAGGGATCCCCGCTGCTGACGACATATCCGCTGCTGGGACCCCGCTGGGGCGCTGCCAAGATCCCCGTGGGTGCTCCTCACCTTCAGTGGGTGCTCGGGCCCCGAAGCACCCACGGTTTCGGCGCCTATGCATGCTGTACGTAAATTGGTACATTACCATGGTTGACTACCTGCCCCTCTCCTTCAGGGAGAAAATGCTCTGTTCCTGGACTTCCCTGGTAATGTATGATTACCATCACCTGTGGTGAAACACCTTTCTTATCAATTACCTAGCTCCCCACAGGTGATGGCGAATCGCGTCATTTTGCGTAATTTTAGCCCCTCCCCCAATTCGCCGATCCGCAAATTGCTTCCTTTGACTGCCATGGGGGCAGGGCTTGTGACACCAGCCTCTCCCCACCCCCCTGACATACCATTATCGGGTTTCCACTCTGGTCTTCCACCGGAGAGGACAACAGAAAAGTCGACAAGCATGCATATTACTATGGTCTGCTGAGTGTAAAACCCCTATATACTGTACAGTACATGGTGAACAGATGCAGATCCATACTCACACAGCAGCTGTTGTTTACAAACTGAGATGCGACTCTCAGAACTCCTGTAATGATGTACTGCAAAACAGAGCAAACAGGATTAAATTTTGCATTATGTACAAACAATATGGGGGAGATGCATCATACCTACTAAAAGGACAGGTGGACAAGCTGCCGAAACCAACCAATCAGCTTCCAGCTTTCGTTTTACAGAAGGTTTAATTTAGCGACAGACTGGGCCGCAGAATCGGCCCTGGCATTTGTGCATGTGTGCAAACTTTGTCGTGTGCGTGCACACATCGGGCATGCGCACACATGTGCACGCATACGTGCGCTGCCTCTCCTGGCTTGCAGGAGAGAGGTGAGTAGTGGCATGTGATGCTAGTCCCAGCAGCTCTCTCTGTGCGCTGATCGGGAGGAGGATCTTCCACCTTGCGGCAAGAAATCAGCCCACCTGGCCATCGGCCCCTCTGGCATTTGCCAGAAGTGCCAGATGGCCAGTCCGGCCCTGGTTTGATTCCTTACTGGGGGCAAGATGTACTAAGCCTTGAAAAGTGATAAAATGGAGAGTGATAAACCACCAACCAATCAGCTCCTACCTGTCATTTTTCAAACAAAGCCTGTGACATGGCAGGTAGGAAATGATTGGCTGGTTGTTTATCAATCTCCATTTTATCACTATTCAAGCTTAGTACATCCGGCCCATTTATCTGTCCATGGTAACAGTTTTCAAAAGAAAAGTATTAGTGTTTGTGTATATGCATTTTATTGTCTCTTATCTGTCAAGATTCCTTTATACAGTATGGGGGGTGATTCTACTCTGATTGGTCCCCGGCGTATTTGTACCGGGGATGTGCGCATGTGCAGGACTGCTTTGTGGACTTGCATAGTTGCCGGGGCATTCGCACAGGGGGGTGGGGAGGATCGAGGTGGGCAGGAGGCAGTCACATGGAGACGACCAGCATTCCCTGGGTGTACCCATGAAAATGCTGGGTGTGCCCAGGAAAACGCAGGCGTCCCCATGCAAACGCAGATGGGCAGCTGCATGCTGGGGATGGGCGACTGATGTCACAGGACCAGGGCTGTCGAGAGGTAATCCGGGCCCTGGTAAAATTTTGGGGCGTGAACTTATTGTGGGAGGCGCACACCCCACACCGCCGGTGCCCCCCCCCCCCCCCCCCCCCATCGCCGCAGGCTTACCTGTCTGCGCGTCCCGGCTCCCCTCCTGGCTTCAAATAATAATTCTATGCAGACGGGCCACGATAAAATGGCCGCCCCCATACCGCAGACAGTTTCAGAGAACTGTCTGCTTTATGTGGCGGCCATTTTATCGTGGTCCGTCTCCATAGAATTGATTGAAGCCAGGAGGGGAGCCGGGACACGCAGACAGGTAAGCCTGCGGGGGATGGGGGGCGGGGGCATTACTATAGCACCGCACCCTCCCCCCCCACGGCGCCCCCACATGCACAGCGCCCCCCCAGGGGCGTAACTATAGCTGCGGTGCTATAGTTACGCCCCTGACGCCCAGCGGGCAGCGTTATGTGCCTCGCTATGCAGTAAGTTTATGCTGCTTAGCGAGTCATGCAGAATCGGCCATATTTCCCTTTATAGTGGGGATGGTGCTTCCTGGACCCTGTTTAAATCTATGTCATCAAAATGAATAAGAAAGAAGGGATGAGAATTATAGGGGTTAATTTACTAAGATGGGATGTTGCTATGGGAAACCAAAGTCTACTTTGATTATTTATCACCTTCTAGAAGATAATAGATATCTGTAGTATCTGATTGGTTACCCATGGCAACAGCCCATCTGAAATAGAACTCCAATCTTATGCCCCTTTCAGAGCGCGCTTTTTTCCCGTTATTATGCCGTTTTTTTACCGTTTTAAAACAGTAATTTGTGCAGTCTGAAAGGTGCAGAGTGAATTTACCGGTTCTATAGAACTGGTATTTCTAAACGGTAATAAAGCAGGGTCCTACCCATTTCAGACCCATTTTTTTTTTCATCCACTGTTTTCTATGGGTTAAAACGGGTTCAGTGTTGTGAAGGGACAAAAATGGCACTAAAATACCGTTTAAAGACATGCGGTGTGAAAGGGGTTTTAGCTGGCAGACCCGTTTTTAGAAACATTTTAAAATACCGGGTCAAAGACAGTCTAAAAGCAGCATTAGTAAATTTCCCCCACTGGAATCTTCCAATGACACTCTACTAAAGCGATTATTAGATGATTATTAAAACAAACATTTTTTTTTATATTCCCCATAAAAATATACATGAAAAAATTCCTCAGATTTAACCGCCAGTGTGTATATGTATATTTTTGTAGGCGCCCCTGTCAGGGACATACATCTCGCCTATAGGATCCCATATTGCAATGCAATCCTGGGCAGTAGGTTCCGCCCAGATTGCATTGCATGCTGCTGCATAGTCACTGTCTCTTCCTTGGTGTGGAACCTCCTGGTGCTGAAGAACCTCTTGTATCTTCTACTACTACTGTTATCCAGGGTTGCCTACTTCCTGGCTGCCCTCTTCGGGAGAGTGCAGCCAGTTCAGTTAGGCACTGGGGACACTGACAGGGTGGGACGGGGGCGGGGCAGCCACTGGATGAACAGTGTGGGGGTGTGGCCAACACTAACGCGTCCTCATGGCCACAGCCCCCTCCGTCCAATGCCGGTATTGCAGGGGGTCGGGGCTACAAAGGCGCAAATTTCGGCATTTGCTCCCACTGACCTGGGTGTCGCAGGAGGCTGCCCGGATTCCGGGAGGCTTGCTTACCTATGCCGGGACCCAATTTCCAGGACCCTTCCGGCCATTCCGGGAGGGTAGGCAACTTTGCTGTTATCATCTGAATACTTAACCCCTTGAGTGGTGGGATTTGCTGGGGCAGGACAAACCGACCAGGGCAAGTTTGTCTTGCCCAAGCAAAACCTTCATATTGGTGGTGTGCATGGAAATTTTTAGGGACAGCTCACTGCGGCAGCGCAGCTGAGCCCAGAAAACTTCCGGCCATACCACTAAAGTGGTTAATAAACCAATGTTGTGATTATATTCTGTTGTGTGGATTAAAATCACCCAAACACCGCAACACTCTGCCAACAATATTGACCATTTATAGGTGTCGACCTATTAACTGTCAACCATTAGTAGTTAACCTACAGTAGTAACTAACGACCTAGACATTGCTGAACCAGGGACCAGATACCCTGTATACTGCTTTATTTTGTTTAGTAAGGGAAAACCAGATTGCACCAGGTACCTTCCAGAACACGTCCTCAGCTGTAACAGAAGCAGAACACAATGGAAATACATACAGTACAGTAGAGTATGTTAACATATCAGCAGTTTCTGTACTTACTATTGCTGGTCCCCAGAAGACGATGGCACTTTCAAGAGACAAACAGTTTATGTTAAACAGCAGCACAACGCCTATACCAATCTCTGCGATGGCAGCACCAATCATCAAGGCCTAAGAGGAAAGAGAAAATAACAGTTATGATTTAAATAATCAGTTCCCTTAAGGCCCACATACACTGGGGCGATTTGTCCTAAGAACAAGTCAGACCATTTTTCCCTTGAGAGCCCCCGGCAGCTCCCCGGGTGGATCACATGCAATCTGGCACTTGATGTGCCTTTTTTACATGTAATAAACCGCTACAAGCTCCCAGCCACCTCTGCTGCTCGGATGGATCCCCGCTGCCCGCCACTAGGAGCTGCTGGCCCCCCGCCACCACCACCAGCTGGCCGGACCCCGCCACTAGGAGCTGCCTGACCCCCACCAGTCCGCAATACAAGGTCATCCCCGCCTCTCTAAGGTAAGAGGTGGGTCCCTCAGGCAGTATGGCCCACCCTGCTCCCTGCACTGGTCAAAATGGTCTGTGAGAGAGCCCGGGGATTACTCAATGCTGGTTTGAGGGCCCTGGTGCAATGCACCTGCTGCACCAATGGTATTTCCACCTTTGCCCATCATCATGACAGTCATGTCAAAAGTGTGTTTCTAATTTCCTCACAAAATTAAGATTTTTTTTTTTACTTTTACATATTTATGGAGACATTGGTGCGGATAGTTTATTAGGTGTACATGTCCACATGGCTCTGGACACACCAACACAGCCCTGGCCACACCTCCTTAAATTATTACAATAAGCACGTGATAGCTTTCTTGACGCATTTCTCCGTCCTTATTGTATTGACGGTTTCCTCAGAAGACGGTATCTTAAGGACAGAGAAACGCTTCATGAAAGCTATAATTTGCGTCTGAGCTATCCACTAATCCTTCACCCATCTCAACTACAATTGGGATCGCCTCCCCCCCTCCCCTTGCCTTCCAATTGGAATTTCTGTATGCAGCATTGCACTTGCTAAGGAGACATGCGGCAATCCATAGTGCACCATTACCGGCACCTGGACGGTGAGTGACATTTCACCTTCTACAAGGCATAGAGTTACACCTCACGGCGGCTCCCAGCATTGGCTCCCTTTCCATCGGAGTCACAATTGTTGTTAGCGAGTCCGTGACCTGCTCACCATCATCTGCTTCACTGCAGTGTCTGCTCCCAGCACCGGCTCCCCCTCCATCGGAGCAACGCCGGTGGAAGCGGACACTATAACAGTGATCTCACCACCGCATCTCTTCATCAGCTGGCAGTATCTTACCACCGCATCTGTTCCTCAGCCGGTAATATGCAAACTATCTCCTGTGCAGACTGTATTCAACTGCCATTAGCCAATTAGGCTAACTTGTAAAAGGACACATACATTGTCTTCTATTAATATTGCTACAAACTTTTATGAAATTCTTTGAAAGTTAACTCTTTATTCCTTTCAATGGATGGGTACAATATTCCATAAAGGGCTTGAGGCACCTAAAATGAGTTACATCTGATTAATTGGATAATTTTAGTGGATGCTGCTGACCATTATCAATATATTTTTGAATGAATCATAAAATGTCTTTTTAATATATATTACATTTTTATGTGTATGTCATTAGGTTATATATATATTTTCTATTAAAATTTATAATTAGATCAATACAGTGCGCTCTCTGTTTTTTTTAGTTTTGTTTTGGAAAAAGTGGTTATAAAAAAATATGTTTCAGTTGCCCTTACCCCCAAAAGCTTTATCCGGCATTTTACATAAGGGGAGGGTGTAGCTGTAGGTTCCGGCATTTCTGCAATAAGCTGCGGTGGCTCAGGAAGAGTACTGTTGTCTGGTCCAAGAGATATAACATATGGTGGCAGGGGTGGTATGGTGTCATTCTGGACAGAGGCTCTTCCTGGGCTAATAATACTGGGACGAGCTGTGGTATCTCTAGCTGGTATCGTCTCATAGATATTTGGTGGGATTTCGCTGTCGGCATACATGATGGACACTGGGATAGAAAGAAAGCAATAAATAGCATTTTGTTAAATAACAATCCCAAGAAAAGCAAAACTCCGTTTATGAGCCTGAGGGGTTTAAATAAGTTGTTGCTCCCTGTAATTTTAATTTTAAGAAACATAATGGTTGTTACAATTATATTGTAACCCACCCCTAAACAAACTGATACAAACTGATCAAGCAATATATCTAAGGGTGGACTGCAGCGCCGGTTATATATGTCTCAGACTTTTTCTAGGATATGCAGAAAAAAAAGATATTTTTCAATATGGATTTTTTGAAATGGACAATCTCCACAAATGTCTTAAAAAGAATAATAGTCTCTTTATTTCCACAAACCGACAGATCAGAAAAAAATCTCTTAAAAAACAATAAAAAATACACATAAAAACAGTTCTTTCTCGTTAAACAAGAAAAAAAATTATTTTAAGCTCACCGGACCTCCCGGGGACGTGATATTATCCTTATTTTATTTCTTAGATGTTAAATGATCCACTTTCACATTAGGATTCCTCTTCTGGACACCACACTGCCGCCGCGGCTATCCTTCAGATTACCTCCGTGTGTTGGGACTGAATAGAAAGGAAAGGCTGGTATCCCCAAGCTAGGTGTACGGCATTTAGATTTTTTCAACGCACGTATCGCCCTTCCATCTGACTCCTACTAGCACCTGCAGATCGATGGGGTCTCACAGCAAGAATGTTTATAATGCCTGTGTCGCTCAGAAAAACCAGCCAGGCTTTTAGATCTTATAAAGCCACCCGGTACCACGGGTGTCACAGACTCACGCTCGTCGGCTCCGGCACTAATCCCCTTGTGTCCGGTGGCTTTCTCCCACAAGCTCCGGTCTCCAGCTGCTCACCAACGCATTTCTACTTAAGATAGCTCTTTCTCAAGGTGCAGCTGGAGATCGTAGCGCTTGATCATTTATACCTCTCCAGGAAGTCCGGTTCACCTGTTCCTGGGTGGTTCCTATGCCTTATACATCTTTCAGTGTTTTCTTAAAGTAATACCTACATCTAAGAAAGCATTAAAAAATTACATAGAACTACATACATTTCTGTCTATTTTTGGGACAATTTTACTTTTAGGCAATATGATTCATTCATCCAAATCAAACAGTGTACTTACTATACACAAAAAATCTTATTCCTCTAAAAAACATCTTTAGCAATAAAAACAAAAGGAAAACCACTTGACTTCAAATTCCCCATTTGGTATCTAGCTCGTAAATCCATCGCATTTCTGCGCGTGCCGGATCACTTTTCTTATCCTCTTTCCTCCAGTTGCCTTTAATCAAATCAATAAGTTTAAAACTCACTATACTATTAGCTGAGCATTTGTGCTGACATACAGTGAGTTTCAAGACCTTTTTTAATATTGTTAAGGTGTTCCCTTAACCTAATTTTAAATTGTCGGCCTGTTCTACCGACATACTGTTTATTGCATGTACACTGAATTAAATAAATGACCTCATAACTGTTACATGTAACAAAGTGATCTATTTTATATTCTTTCCCAGTAACAGTCGATAAATATTTTTTTTATTTTGTTGCCCTCTATACTTTTACATTGTTTACAACCAGCACACATTCCACAACGGAAAAAACCCTTGTGTGCATGGTTGTTTTTGGTTCTACGGCACTTTATCACAACCCAGTTTTTAATATTCGGTGCTCTCTTGTAGATTATATCCACTTTATCTGGGATGGACTCCTTTAAAATTGGGTCAGATTTTAATAGACCCCAATGTTTGTTTAGAACTTTTTTTATTTTCTTAGTCACTGTTATATGTTGTAATAAAGGCTAATCTTCCATCTTTTTTTTTCCTTTCTCCTCTTATTTACTAGAAGTGTGTCTCTTTCTATTTTATTCACCTCTAGCAATGTATTCTGTAGGTCAACTTCAGCATATCCTTTTACTAAAAATTCATTTTTCATTTTTTCTGCTTGTTCTATATATGTTTTTTCTTGTGTACATTTTCGCTTCACCCTCCGGAACTGACTCACAGGTACACTCTTCAACCACTGTGGGTGGTGATTGCCCTCTTTATCAATGTAGGCGTTACTGTTCCGTGGGCATATAATATGTTTTTGTTAAAATATTATTATCCTCTATATCAGGCATGCCCAAAGTCAGGCCCGGGGGCGAAATTGCGGCCTGTCCTGTCATTTCAAGCGGCCCACAGCCTCCAGCTGGAAGCGGGCAGAGCATCAGATGTGGGAAGCACAGCACAGGACACTAAAGGTGGGGCACCGGCGAGCGCGCCTTTACCTTGCTGTCTGCTGCAGTGAGGAGGTGCCGGCCGCCACAGTCAGATGTGTTTGGCGTCCTACCCCTGCTTCTGCAATTGTATATCACCCTACTCCACAATCACAGTGACAGCAGTGTTTGGGGAGAGGGGCAGCAAGGGGGAAGCTTGCTCCCGTAACATGCAGAGCGGAGGAGGGCAGCAGGAGCCCAAGCATCTCCTGTCCTTGCAGTGCCTGCTTTGCCTCTCCTTACTCTGGCTCACACAAGGGGCAGGGAAATATACAGAGAAGGGAGGGGGCAGAGTGGAGGACATACAGTTAAGGAGGGTCAGGCTGGGGGACATACAGTGAATGGAGGCAGTGATGGCCATTCAGAGAAGGGGGAGCAGGGGCAGGCTGGGGGACATACAGTGAATGGGGGAAGAGTGGGGTACATAGTGAATGGGGGTCATACAGTGAATGGGAGTCATACAGTGGAGGAGGGTCAGGCTTGGGGACATACAAAGAATGGATGCACAGATGGACATTAAGAGAAGGGGGGCAGGCTGTGGAACAGAGTGAATGGGTGCAGAGTGGGGAATATACAGTGAATGGGGGACATACAGTAAAGGAGGGGCAGGCTGGGGGAAATACAGTGAAGGGGCAGGCTGGGGGACAGAGTGAATGGGGGCCATTCTGATGTGATTAATGATTCAAAGAATGTCATGCTGAATGGTCGGCCCCCACACATTTACACTTCACCAAATCTGGCCCTTGTCGCACAAAGTTTGGACACCCCTGCTCTATATAGACTGTCAGATCCAGAAAATGTATACATTTCTCACTTGATTCCAATGTTAAGATTATTCCCATATTGTTATTATTTAAAGCTGTTTGAAAATCTTGCAAAGCCTCTCTCCCCCCTCCATATCATAATGACATCATCTATATATCTCTGATCCGCCCCCAATTTCTGACACACACATGACTCCTCCCATACTTCCATAAATGTATTGGCGAAACTGGGGGCGAATTTCATCCCCATCGCCGTCCCGGCGCATTGCAGAAAAAAACATTATTAAAATAAAAATAATTATTTTCTAATATAAATTGTATTCCTTCTAATATGAAGGTTTTTAAATTTTCTTCAAATTTTCTCTTATTAGGACCGTCTTTATGTTGTATAATCGTGTATAGGGAGGACACATCTACGGACACTAGAATGTCCCCATTTTGCCATATTACAGTATTTAATTTGTTGATAATATCCGTCCTGTGCTTTAAATAAGCTCTACCCTTACACACTATCGGCTGTAAATATTTATCTATCATTTCAGATAGATTTGAGGTCAGGTCTCTTTCGTTTTTGTGGATTTTTGGTAATCCGTATATCACCGGTAATATAGGGTCCTCTATTTTCAAATAATCCTTTTCTTTATCAGTTAATGTTCCATTTGTATGGTGTTTTTCAATAAAGGCATATCATTTTATTTTTATATCTTCTGTGGGGGGGTTTCAAACTCTTATATGTTGATTTATCTGTGAGTAACATTTTTATTTTATTGTTATAATCTGTTGTGTCCATAACGACCACTCCCCCCCCTACCTTATCCGAGGGTTTGATCGTTGTGACCGGACGCCTGCCCTTAGCTCTGGCTACGCCCTTCGGGTCCACAGATAGCGGTTCCTGGTCTCACAGGACCTGGCCAATAGGGGATTCCCTGTTACCGTCAGTAACCGCCTATTACTGACTCCACCCACTATGCAGTGGGCGGGGTTATCGCTGCCACCACCAGACTCCTCCTACGTGGCGTCTGGAACCACGGATACCTCCTCAGGCCCAACCGCGGGCACCTGAGTACTACCTGCGTCGACACACTGCTGGTGTCGACTAGTCCCCCACTGGTCACGGACCAGACCTCTGCTTTGGTAGCTGGCAGAGCGGAGACTCGGAGACGCTGGATGCTATGCCCAGAACAGCCGGAGAACGGAATTATTGTAATTAATTCTGTTGGTCGCAGATGAAGCAGACTTCTTGGGCAAAAGATGGTTTATTTGCTCAAGTTGAAGCTCTGAAGAGAGCCCTCTCCTAGGTCCCTAGGAGGTACAGCATACAAGTGATGTTACAGCATTCAGATACAGGCAGAAGTACCACAACTTGGGCTCACAGGCCCTGCTTATAAAGACAGAAAACACACTGGCATTGTCAGATCCTCCCCCATACATTTACAATTTGCATCTCAATCTGACATGTTACTTCTAGTGCATAAGGAACCAAGATTACATACTACAAAGGATGAGTCCAATTTCCTTAGAATATATAACTTCCAGGAACAGGGTAGATATTTATCTCCTGGACATGTTTACATAAAGAAACACAAATGTCTGCATTACCAACACCTGGCACACAGGATGGCCTGGGTTCAGTGACCCATCACATATAGTACATAAATTTCCTTATCACCTTTTACACAGGGCTTCAGACACAGAGCCTACTCCCTGCTGTGTATTGGACACTCACAGACCTTCTGACAGTTTAGCATCTCATTTCCTCATCACCAAGATTTGCTAAATTCCTTCCCCCAGAAATGTACAAAGTGCATTGTAAGTCCAGAATGCATTCCTCAATATTCAATACAATATACACAATATATGATGCAGTCCTAGCTCAGTGCCAAACATATATTACATAAGTACATATAATCTGTGCCTGGTGCCCACAGCAGGCTACAACTTACATCAGCACTGCAGAAGGGGTCCTGTCCCAGCTCAGTGCTACTCATACAGTTTAAAACATGTCAAGTGCCCTTGTTCTGAATAACGGCAAAGCACGGAGAGTTAACCCCTTCAGTGCTGTAGCCGCCATTAACCCCGTGTGCCGGGCTCTCCGGCCACACTTCTTCCCCCCCCTTCAAGCGGGAAACCAGAGGGCCATGTCCCAACGACTTGGCTCCTGGTCCCGCAGCCCATTTGGGGGTTACTGGGAGTGCCTGGGGGTGTTGGCCCCCAGCCTAGACAGTTCCTCCAGACTGCAGTGGGCCATATCCGGTTGGTGCTGAAAGTCCACACAGTCACCACAGTGTCCAAGTCCAAGGCCCCACAACAACAGTCTGTCTGTTTCCCCCAATGAAGGGGGCAAACCTTCATCAGGTGGGTGTTCCTTCACCCCAGTGGGGTGCCAGTGGCACCATCTGTGCCAAAGCTGGTCTGCTGCATACACAATTGCCACCCAGTGTGTCCAAATTGTGGCATACCCCACCTCCCACCATAGCAGTATTCTGCTCACACAAGCCACAGGGTGCTCCTGCCCACATGGCTCCTCCTGGCTCAGTACTGCTCCCAGTCCGTGCAGTGACGCAATAGTCCGTACCACAATGTCCTGGTAATAAATATGCATCATCAGCACTGGAGCTGGTACCGGAGCCTCCTTCAGCGACTGGAATGCCAACTCACAAGCAGGTGTACAGTCCACTGTCTTGGGAAGACCCTTCCTAGTCATTACTGTAAGGGATGTCACTACCAAACTAGAGTCAGGGACAACTGGTCTGTAGGGCCTTACAGTTTCTAAGGTCAGTACCTGTCTGGGGGTTGTGGGCCGGGGACAGCCTCTGGTCGCCTCTACCTTCACTGGTCTGGGCCTACCCCTGTCTCCTCCCACACTATCCTCCAGGCACTGCACCCCTGTCACTTCTCCCGGGCACCCGTCTGCAACAACCGTCAGACCTGCCCTCCTGTCCTCCTCAAAGGACCTACGTCTTGGGGAACCCACCCTCTCTGGTGTATCCCCTTCTACCTTCCTGACTACCCTGGGCCTGAACCCTTCCTGCCCGGGCACACTCCCCACCCCCATCCCATCAAGGACGCTGCGAGCTTGGCACTGTATGCCTGTCAGGGATGGGTCAGAGAGCGGAGCCTCCTGAACCCCCTGCCAGTGCCCCGCACTTTCTCCTAAAGGGGGACACTCTACAGGGCCATCTAGGTTGAGATGTCTAGGGTCATTCTGGTTTGGGTCAGTCATGTAAAGGTCAGTGGGGTCACTCATACTCACCGCTGGAGTTGGCAAACCACTAGGAACAGGAGCATCGCTGGGCACCCTCACAGGATACAACAAGCTGGCACACACATCCTCTGCATAGCAAGGGGATGTAGGCACTCCAGAGGCCAAAGGCATGCTGGGGAGATGCGCTGATCTAGCCGCTGTGGTCTTTTCCTCTGGGCTGGTTGATGCTGTGGTTGGCTGTGCTGGCAGTTGTCTGGCCGCTGTGGTCTGTTTCTCTGGGCTGGGCTGTGCTGGCATTGATGGTAAGGACTGTAGTCTGGCAGCTTGACTCCAGACGATGGCGTTAGCAAATGTAGTAACGATTCCACCCCCAAGATCATTTCCCAGGACTACATCTGTTGGGAGGCCATCCATGACGGCAACATCTCGCAACTCTGGTCCAGTCCCCCAATCCAGGTAGACTCTGGCCATGGGCACCTCTCGCTCCGCTCCATCTGCCATTGTAACTTTGGCAGTGCGACCCTGCAAGATTGCAGCAGGATCAATCAGTCTGGGGCTCACCACAGTGATTAAGGGCCCAGAGTTTCTCAGGCCTTCTCCCTGCAGGGGCCCCACTTGGACCGCCTGTAGGTGCCGCCACATATTCTGTAGAGGCCGCATGGCCATGCAGGTGACTCTATCAGCAGAGTCTGCCTGCTTCTCACCACACTCCATCGGACTGACTGGAGGGGGTACAGTCTCTGTGGGCTCATCTCCACGGGTCAAGCAAGCAAGCCGGGCTCCAGCATTCGGATTTGTAGCGCGAATCTGGGGTGCCGGCAGTGTGGGACAGTTCATCCTCAGATGTCCGATTTTCCCACAGCTGTAGCACTTCTTGACCAGGTGTGGCTCCGATGATCCCTGATTACTCGCAGGGACGCTGCGGGGCGATTGCTGGCCAAGAGCACCCGGGTTGGAAGATGCTTGCTTTGGGGGGCGATGAGCTGAAGAGGGGTGTCCCCCTGGTGGTACAGTCCTTTGTAGTGGGCTGCTACTTGGGCGTTTCAGCCCCTGTGACCGAATTGCCACATACTTGTCCGCTAGCTGGGCAGCCATCTTTACGCTCGGTGGCTCCCGATCTAGCACCCACTCCTTCACTTACTGGGCACACCTGCGGTAGAACTGTTCCCTGCAGATCACATCAATCAGGGTGTCCCAGGTTGTGGCCTTTGATTCCTGCACCCACTTCACCAAGTACTGCCGCAGCTGGGTGGCAAACTGCTCGTGGGTGCTGCCAGGATTCTTTGGCAAGTCCCGAAACTTTTTCCTGTAGGACTCAGGAGTTACAAAAAACCGTTGGAGGAGGGCCTTGGCGACAACATCATAGTCCCCACAGTCCTCATTAGCCACTCCTTGATAGGCCTCCAAGGCCTCTCCATGCAAGGTGGGCACAAGGTGTCTTACCCACTCCTGTTTGGGCAAATCATGGAGTTTACAAGTCCTCTCAAAAACTTGCAAATGTCCATCAATGTCCCCATCGCTGTCGGCAAACTTGGCAAACTGAATCCGTCCCACTCGGGGGGTAGCAGCTGACAACGGTCCTCGGGGTACCACAGCCTGTGGTGCCCGCTCCGCATGCCACATCCGAATGATGAGCATGCGTTCTTGTTCCGTTGCCCTCTCCCCTAATTCCGCTAGCCGATCCGCTAGGCTATCCGCGCCGTCCACCCTGGGACGCGGGGATCCTGGCCCTGCTAGGGAATGTTGGGAAACATGGCTGCTGCTAGAGGGGGCGGGGCTTGTGAGTCTCACCAGGTCCAGATGAAGGTCCTCTGTGTGGCTGTCCTCCTGGACACGGTCACCATCAGCGTGCTGCACCTCCTCCCGACTCGACTCCTCCAAGCGCTTGAGCGCCGCCCTCATTTCGTTTACAGTTGCTTTGGAAGGGATATCCACACCCTTCTCCCGACACACGATCTCGAGGTCATCCTTCGACATTCCGCTGAAGTCCGCCATCTTGCGCGTTCTCCTGGCTGCAGTTACTCCTCCCTGAGTAACTTGGCTTTTCCAATCGGGTGACTGAAGAGCCGCCTGGGTTATCCCACCGGCTTGCCACCAATTTCTGTGACCGGACGCCTGCCCTTAGCTCTGGCTACGCCCTTCGGGTCCACAGATAGCGGTTCCTGGTCTCACAGGACCTGGCCAATAGGGGATTCCCTGTTACCGTCAGTAACCGCCTATTACTGACTCCACCCACTACGCAGTGGGCGGGGTTATCGCTGCCACCACCAGACTCCTCCTACGTGGCGTCTGGAACCACAGATACCTCCTCAGGCCCAACCGCGGGCACCTGAGTACTACCTGCGTCGACACACTGCTGGTGTCGACTAGTCCCCCACTGGTCACGGACCAGACCTCTGCTTTGGTAGCTGGCAGAGCGGAGACTCGGAGACGCTGGATGCTATGCCCAGAACAGCCGGAGAACGGAATTATTGTAATTAATTCTGTTGGTCGCAGATGAAGCAGACTTCTTGGGCAAAAGATGGTTTATTTGCTCAAGTTGAAGCTCTGAAGAGAGCCCTCTCCTAGGTCCCTAGGAGGTACAGCATACAAGTGATGTTACAGCATTCAGATACAGGCAGAAGTACCACAACTTGGGCTCACAGGCCCTGCTTATAAAGACAGAAAACACACTGGCATTGTCAGATCCTCCCCCATACATTTACAATTTGCATCTCAATCTGACATGTTACTTCTAGTGCATAAGGAACCAAGATTACATACTACAAAGGATGAGTCCAATTTCCTTAGAATATATAACTTCCAGGAACAGGGTAGATATTTATCTCCTGGACATGTTTACATAAAGAAACACAAATGTCTGCATTACCAACACCTGGCACACAGGATGGCCTGGGTTCAGTGACCCATCACATATAGTACATAAATTTCCTTATCACCTTTTACACAAGGCTTCAGACACAGAGCCTACTCCCTGCTGTGTATTGGACACTCACAGACCTTCTGACAGTTTAGCATCTCATTTCCTCATCACCAAGATTTGCTAAATTCCTTCCCCCAGAAATGTACAAAGTGCATTGTAAGTCCAGAATGCATTCCTCAATATTCAATACAATATACACAATATATGATGCAGTCCTAGCTCAGTGCCAAACATATATTACATAAGTACATATAATCTGTGCCTGGTGCCCACAGCAGGCTACAACTTACATCAGCACTGCAGAAGGGGTCCTGTCCCAGCTCAGTGCTACTCATACAGTTTAAAACATGTCAAGTGCCCTTGTTCTGAATAACGGCAAAGCACGGAGAGTTAACCCCTTCAGTGCTGTAGCCGCCATTAACCCCGTGTGCCGGGCTCTCCGGCCACAATCGTTATGGACTCATTTTTCTTTAAACTCTCCAAAGCTTCTTTCTCCACTTTTGTTATATTGTATTTTTTAATTATTTTTTTATTTTTACACATTTTTTTCAAATCATCTGTTACTAATTTACCGTATGTTTCTAAAAAAAATCCTCGAATGAATACTGGATTAAAAATAGATTTTTTTTTCTGAAACCATTATATTCACCAACCTCTGAGTTTTGGTCATCCCCTTGTGCTAAAGTTTTTTTGTGAAAAAATCTTTTTAGTCAACAAATAATTCAAAAGATTTAGCTGTATTTGTTGGGCAGTATTTCAAGCCCTTGCTCAAGACATTCTGCTCATCTACAGTTATCTCATGAGTGCTGATGTTGTGAATTTAAATTTTTCCTTCATCTTGTGATATTTTGTGTGTATATTTTTTCTTTTTTAATTTTTTTAAGAAAATCTTATTCCTTTCTTTATTTCTTTCTTTCTTTTTGGTTTCAACGCCCCTTTTACCTCTTATTGATTTTTTATTTTATTATTATTCTTTTGGTGTTTTTATTGTGATTTTCCCCATAATCTATCTTCTCCAATATTTCTCTTGGTGATATGTGTCTACTTCTAAAAAATCTTTAAATTTATTTCTCCTTCTACAGTATAATGGTAATTGTCCCTATTGTTTTGATCTGTGTTCCTTCTGTAAACATATTGTGAGTATTGAAAACCATTTTTTCTGTGGTTATAAAGGTCCCCCATTTTCCCAATTTGGTTGGTTGTCATAGGTTTCTTCTCCCAATATTTCATATCTGTTCTGTGTGGGGAGTTTATATGTTCTCCTCCTTCTCCTAGATCTCTGTCTTCTCTGTGTTCTGGTTTCCCTATATATACTCCTTTCTCTTCCTTCCTCAAACTCACATGGTATATTTTCCCTCAGACTTTTATCTTTCCTAATAATCTTACGCTGTTGTTTATTTTTGGAATTTTTCTCTTTTTTCTTTTTCTTTTACTAATAGTTTTCACTATTTTTTCTTCCATATCTTCTAAGTCACTCACAGAAATTTCTTCCAACAGATCCACCAAACTATCGTCATTTGAATTATTTGTTATGTCATCAGTTTGGGTGTATATACCTTTAATTGCATCTTCCCTATCTCTGGAGAATTTCTTTTTTTTTTTTTTTACTAATTAAATTCTGCTCATTCTTCTTTACTCTATTCACTATTTTTTTTCTCCATTTCTTTAGATTCTTCTAAATCTCTATATGGATAAACCAAACTTTTCAACAATTCAAACTCTTTTTCCACTTCCTGCAAACAATTTTTCCTCTCTTCAGCAATACTCTGCATTAAAGCAACAGAACATGAGTCCAACATTTTATGCCACTCCTGTTTAAATGGTTCTGATCCTGTATTGAAAGAAGGCAACTTTTTCAAATGTAGCCCTCTAGGGATCAGTTTGTTAGCAATATACATCTCTAGGGTGGCCACTTCCCACCATAGGCTGCATTCCTTTATCAGGAGTTTCTGCAGTCTCTTCATCATACCCTCCAAATCCTCGTCCATGATGTCATTATCTGTTGTTTCCATAGTATCAAACAAAACTATTTATATATTGTGGGCAATAATAGGTAATAAACGGGACTCCCTCCAGTGCTGGATTTAAGTGTCAGGCTGCCCCTAGGCACAATATTTGTGGTGGAAACTGTTGCGCGGTCCCAGATAATGATAGAAGGAGTTCTCACATCCTTTTCTTATTTAGTCTGTGGTGGTTGTAACCTTGATGCTCAGACATGAAGCAGGGATAAATTAGCCAGGAGGTCTTATAAAGAGAAAAAGTCCATACACAGTACCCAAATCTGTGTTACTGACCTGTCTCCCCTGCCCTATTTGCACATAAAGGTATCTTTTTGGATCCACAATAGGTCCCTCATTCCCAATTGAATCAGGCTTACCTTTTGGCTATGCCCTATATGCATATATAGGTATCTTTAGTCCTTACTCCTGGATATTTCGAGCCCTGGACAGATTAGATACTCCTGGAGTTTTGACAGTAGGTCGGTGGATCATAATCAAGCCATGTTAGGATCCCTGAGTAGTCCTGATATGTTGCTTAACCCTGCAGTTGGTAAGGAGTCTGAAGAATATTCAGGGCAAAGGCAATGTAATGGGTTGTCCTCTGATGAATATTGTATTTGCAGGAGGTGTAGCCCTGATATGGAGGAAACTTGTATCCATACCTGTCAACATAACTTGACAGCTGATGTAAAACAAAATCCTTTGGGCGAGTAACACTCGCTCGTAGGAAGAGTTTTAAATCAGACAGAATGCTGGGTATGTTTGCAAGTACCCCAGAAATGGAGTAGTGTGGGTCTAATCCCATACCCTGTAACTCTGGCGGAAATACAGGTCTCCTGCACTAAGATTGCAACCATACCAGGTAGACAAGTCCCTTATATGTTGTAACTTCACTAGTTCAAATGTACCAGGGACATGGGAAGCAACATGGTATATTCAGACGATATCCTATTTGCAGAATCCAGATGGAGAGCCGATAGACCAAGAAACACTGTTAAAAATCCGGAAGGCAGTATAAATATATCTTCATGGTGAAACAGAAGAAGTTTATGGCCAGTAGAGTGCCTACGGAATATTGTGCCAAAGTACTACAGCCGGACACTTGTGCAAGTAAGGTTGGGGAGGAGGGAATGGGAATGTTCATGTGGATATTGTGTGACAAGGTTATGAAATTCTCTGAACCTCACTTCCTCCCAGATGCCGTTTATTTTATTTGTGGCAGGCGGGCATATAAATGTGCTCTATGAATCATATTGGACGGTGTTATTTAGGTGGAGAATTGCCTGAAGTGACGACCCTTACACATGACTCAATAATAAAAATTCACAAAGGTATACCCTCTCCTTATACTCATACACACTACAAATAACTCCATAGAAGAGATCTGAGTATCAGAAAGGAACCTCTAGCCTTAGATCTAGTCAATGAGACCTCCGGGAATCAAATTCCCCTTGCATTAGATATCACCCATACTGCCAGGAAAATAATTAACTTTAAATACTTACAAGTATTGACAGACATAATAGATAACATAACGGAGACATACAGTTATTATGACACATTCCGATACACCGGAAAAGAGCTATAGGCATATAAAGGAATTGGTTCTGCACAAGTGGTTATGAACAGATTAATAAGGGGATCTCCTGGTAGAACCCAATGCATTGGTTTCCAGGATTAGAAGAATGGCCCCAGGGCATCATAGACAACATAGGGAAACTGTTGCACTGTATCAGTAGTGCCATCATACTATTCGGCTTGTTATTTAAGAATATGAAGTGGGTAACCCGGGGCAGACACAAAAATACTGAAATAATGAGTATAAGGTCAAGCGGCCCCATGGAAGACCTAGGGCTTGAATACAACCCAGAAATAGAAACCATTACCCAATAAGAGATACCAAATCCAGAGATACATGTCTGTAATATTCCCTTTTACTTGCTGTTGATTATTTTAGTATTTTAATATTGTCTCTATGACCCCTACTTTCATTCCCCAAAATAAAAAGCAATTGCTTACCTCCCCCAAATACACCACCTGGTAAATGTGTCTCCCCATTTATCCATAGTCTAGGACTAGCCCATGTGCATGATGATGTATTTCTCCAAATGTGTACCCATCCCCATTTCTTCTTTTGATAATAATTGTTACTGTTTTTATTGCTCTCTCTTCGTTTTGTATTTTATAATGTTTAGAAAGTTGATAGTTATGGTTACTATCAAAGGGTGGACTGTGAAAAACAAAATTGCACCACTATGCTATTAATGTATTGCGACCATCCTCTACGTCATTTTAACTACGCTATTTGCGTAGTTCTAGTTTAAATCAAAATAATCTTTAATCGATCAAGGACTGGCATAATGCATTAAAGTATAAATCATAGTGATACTCCTGATATTTGTACATTATGTATTCCCCAAAGTATTGGAATATGATCCTCCAAACTTTTAGTATATTAGGTACTTGTTTCCTAGCACGGCCACAATCACGGGCATCGTGTGTCATTTTTAGTGGTATACGACGCGACCGACGCGATGCCCCCGATTTTCCCATTGAAATGCATTGAAAATAGTCAAAATCGCGTCGGTCGCGTCGTATGCAACTAAAAAAGCCTTAAATGGTCCAGACGCGATGCCCACGATTTCCCCATAGGAAACAATGTTAAATGGCTCAATGTACCCGCGATGCCCCCGATTTCTCATAGGGAACAATGTTAAATACCTCAATGTCACCAAATCTTCATAGGGAACAATGGTAAATGGGTCAGAAAGCCCCAAAAACACCCCAGAACAGTGAAATGTCCCCCCAAAAGTACTTTACGCCACCCCACGATCAACGTGAACCCGAAGCATGGCGAGCGCAGCGAGCCCGCGAGGGGCGGCGGTACGCGTCCTCCGACCTTTTCATACCCCCACTATCCACTAGGGCGTGGAGTTGAGAATAGAATAGTGTGGCGAGCGTAGCGAGACACCGAACCTGAAGCATGGCGAGCGCAGCGAGCATTGCGAATAATATAATGACTGTGGATCTGTGACAGCGATTACAACAATAATATACGGTACTTGTTTCCTAGCACGGCCACAACGATCATGATCGTGGGCATCGTGAGGAAAAATCGGGGGCATCGTGGCCATCGCGGCCATCGCAAGCACTAAAAAATCGAGTGCGATGGTCTCGACGCGACGCGAACATAGGGAACAATGTTAAATGCCTCAATTTAGCCGCGATGCCCCCGATTTCCCATAGGAAACAATGTTAAATGGGTCAATTTACCCAAATCATCATAGGGAACAATGTTAAATGGGCTATAAACCCCCCAAAACACCCCTGAACAGTGAAATGTCCCCCCAAAAGTACTTTACGCCACCCCACGATCAACGCGAACCCGAAGCGTGACGAGCGCAGCGAGCCCGCGAGGGGCGGCGGTACGCGTCCTCCGACCTTTTCATACCCCCACTATCCACTAGGGCGTGGAGTTGAGAATAGAATAGTGTGGCGAGCGTAGCGAGACACCGAACCTGAAGCATGGCGAGCGCAGCGAGCCCCGGGAGGGGACGCGAATACCTTCACAGGTAAACGCGTCCCTTCGCAGGCTTCACAGGTATCCGCGTCCCCTCGCGGGCCTCGCTGCGCTCGCCACGCTTCGGGCACGGTGGCTCGCTGCGCTCGCCACACTATTCTATTCTCAACTCCACGCCCTAGTGGATAGTGGGGGTATGAAAAGGTCGGAGGACGCGTACTGCCGCCCCTCGCGGGCTCGCTGCGCTCGTCACGCTTCGGGTTCGCGTTGATCGTGGGGTGGCGTAAAGTACTTTTGGGGGGACATTTCACTGTTCAGGGGTGTTTTGGGGGGTTTATAGCCCATTTAACATTGTTCCCTATGATGATTTGGGTAAATTGACCCATTTAACATTGTTTCCTATGGGAAATCGGGGGCATCGCGGCTAAATTGAGGCATTTAACATTGTTCCCTATGTTCGCGTCGCGTCGAGACCATCGCACTCGATTTTTTAGTGCTTGCGATGGCCGCGATGGCCACGATGCCCCCGATTTTTCCTCACGATGCCCACGATCATGATCGTTGTGGCCGTGCTAGGAAACAAGTACCGTATATTATTGTTGTAATCGCTGTCACAGATCCACAGTCATTATATTATTCGCAATGCGATTAATTACATAACCCTAGATATACATATATATATATATATGTGTATGTGTATAGAGACATGTGTGGATAACCCCAGACAAAGGACCGCATAACAAGGAAGCTACACTCGTGAACAGGAAGACACCCACGTGGAATGAAGAACCAATGAGAATACACCTGGTCTCTTTGCCTTACCCAATGACCACCAAGATTGACTCTCCCACCCCTTTGCTTTAAAAAGGAACAACACTGTGATCCCTGGACAGAGAAGGAAAATGTGATCTTACAGAGCACATACCTGGGATCCTGGGGAGAGAAAATGTTCCATCGCAACTATGCGTCTGTGACGGTAATTGATATTCATATATGTGTGTCTGTTGCATCATGATAACTGTGCCTGCATTCGTTTAATATATATCTGTAATGTAAGCTTTGTATACCCTAAATTCAGTGGCGGATTCAGGGGGGGGGGGCACCCGGGCACGTGCCCCCCCCTGTCATTAATTTTGTAGATGAGGACCAGAGCTTTCCAACGAGCCCAGCCCCATGTCTCTAGCCTCCTAGGAACCGGAGATATCGCCTGGCAAAGCTGTAACATTTTTTCCCCATAGAATAATATTTGACCCGTCAATTCCGACCCACACCCGGTTCCGACGGCTGCCAGTTCCCCCCCTGGCATCACAGGAGCTTGTGGTTGATGTCATTCAATTCCAAATCGCTGGGCCTTCAATATGATACCAGGATGGTCCATATCAGTCAATCGGTTCCAGAGATAAAGGGTGTAAATCAATTTTTTTATTTTTGAAATGTAATTTCATGGCTGTTCATGTTCTTTGAGGGCAGATTACTCTGGAACCAAACGATCCAGTTTCACTGGACCAAAGCCCACTCAAAAGTTCTTCAATATGATACTTGTCTCATGTAAATGGGTCAGTTGGTTCCGAAGATAAAGGCGGTTAAATGAGATAACTGGTTAAAGGGGGGAGGGGTGGTTTTCTCTCCCCCTCACACCAGAAAATGCAGGGACTAGGCTGGTGTAAAAGGGGCCAACCTGGGAATGCATTTTCTGGTGTGAAAGGGGTATTATTTCAAATAGCCGGGACCTGCAGTGCTCTGAATACAGCCTGGCTCTGCCACTGTCAGTGGCTATCACTTCTGCCTGGCGGCGGCTGTCCCCCATTCACCATGAGTATGTATTCCCCCTTGGCAATGAGCATGTAATCCCACATGGCAATGAGCATGGAACCTCTGGCAATGAGCATTGAACCCTTGGCAATGAGCATGTAGATAAGCAGCACTTATGTAGCATAATTTTTAATAGGCATTATGGTGTTTGGCATAATACATAATGGACATCATGCCGTGTAACTTAACGTGTAATGGACATTATGGTGTAAATGTTTAATGCGCGCCTTTGGTGGACAATGTCCCTGTTTATGAAGCGTATTGTGAATTATGGCTCAATCCGTGTGGCATTATGTGAATTCTGGCTCAATCCGTGTGGCATTATGTGAATTTTGGCTCAATCCATGTGGCATTATGTGAATTTTGTCTCAATCCGTGTGGCATTATGTGAATTCTGGCTCAATCCGTGTGGCATTATGTGAATTTTGGCTCAATCCGTGTGGCATTATGTGAATTTTGTCTCAATCCGTGTGGCATTATGTGAATTTTGTCTCAATCTGTGTGGCATTATGTAAATTCTGGCTCAATCCGTGTGGCATTATGTGAATTTTGTCTCAATCCGTGTAGTATTATGTGAATTTTGTCTCAATTCGTGTGGCATTATGTGAATTTTGGATCAATCCATGTGGCATTATGTGAATTTTGGCTCAATCCATATGGCATCTTATGAATTTGGCTCAATCCGTGTGGCATTATGTGAATTTTGACACAATCCATGTGGCATTATGTGAATTTTGGCTCAATCCATTTGGCATTTTGTGAATTTTGGCTCAATCCGTGTGTTATTATGTAAAATTTGGCTCAATCCATGTGGCATTATGTGAATTTTGGCACAATCCATGTGGCATTGTTTGAATTTTGGCTCATTCCATTTGGCATCATGTGTAAGGGGCAAGTATAATGGGGTCTAGTATTTTGTAGCATAATGTGTAGAAGTTGTATACGGTGTTGTACACTACACTCAAGGACATGCCCCCTGTTGAGTGGCCACACCCCCTTTTCCAGATCGCGCCTTCGGCGTGCACAACTACATCCTTCACTTTTGTTGCCATGGTGGGCCTATTTTTAATCCCATTGCCACCCTCTCTCTGCCGCTCTCTTATCATGTACACTGGCACCACTAACACTGGCCCTCCCCCACCTAAACAATCTTTTATCATGGTGCCCCCCCTGTCATTTTATCCTGGATCCGCCCCTGCCTAAATTGTATTGTGGAAACTGTTTCCTTTAAGTGTCTGTTGCCCTTTGTGAACCATTGTCCATTAAGGACTGCAATATACTAGGACACGGGGTTAGATCTGTGATCCCACCATAACTGATTGTCTGTGCGTATCAATTCCTTTATAAGTATATAGCGTATGAGACGCTTTAAAAGGTTTTCTTATTCTCAGTCAGCAAAAGGTTAAAACAAGATAAGACACAGTACAATGGTTTGTGGTTGCATCTATTCATATGTAAATGTATTTTACAACCTTTCACATTGTCAGTAAAAGGAGATACCTTAAACAGGGCTCTATTGCTGGAAATGAAATGATGGCATGATGGTTGCTAAGGATAATGACTGATAGGTTGAAAGGTAAACAGCATAACTGCCTTTATGTCCACTGGTTTATGAATTATTGAACATTCATAGGTTCGTTAATGATGCTCATCTGCACATGTAGCTCAATCTTCACTTTATCGGCAATGACTACATTTCCGGAGCGGGGACTGGATGACATCACTGAACAATATCATTCAGCATTTCCGTTTTGTTTTTTTGTTCTCTTTGCTTGAAGCCCAGGTGCCTGACCTGCTAAAGGGTCCACAAAGTGCAGGTACACATTGTGCTGCATGACCTGAGTGTGGGCCACCGAGGACAATGTGCAACTGGAAGAATTTACGGAGGAAGCGGGCAGATACAGTGTGGAGTGTCTGCAGACTGCAAGGCAGCCGGTAACAGCAGGAGACCAGAGGACCGAGATAAAAGCCCTACTGTCGCTTCTGCAGACACATCAGGTGTGAGGACACCAGGAGTGTGACACAGCTGCAGGAACAGATAAGTATCAACTTTCTTATATTTTGATAGAAATTAACTTGAAGTGTGTAATTGCATTGTAATTTAATTTTCTATTGTATACTAGGGGATATAGTCGCAGGGAGGTAGATAAAATGGGTGGGGCCCAGATTGAGAATCTCACTCAGTGCATGTCGTGCAAAATGTATGCACACCTGGTGCAAAAGTCCCAGTGGGAATACATCTGCAGGAGATGTGAGCGAACGTCCACCCTGGAAGCCAGGGTCACTGATCTAGAGCGAACCGTTCAGCAACTGAGGGATATTTGCAATCTCGAGCAAAGCTTAGATAGAATGGCGGAGGAGTTGCAGATGGGGTCACCGGTAGATGAGGTCGAACAGGTAGCCAGCTGGGTCACGGTCAGAAGGAGGAAAAAGAGGGCCAGGAGGGACAGGTACGACATCTCGGATCTATCACACCCGAAACAATTTGCCCGGTTGGACTAAGTTTCAGTGGAGGATAGCGACGAAATGACAGAGCTGGAGGAGACTAACAGGGAGGTGCAAAGTCAGATAGTGGTGGTAGGGGATTCTATCATCATGATAACAGACAGGGCAATCTGCTATTGGGTCCGTGATCGCCGTACAGTCTGTTGTCTCCCGGGTGCTTGGGTACGGCACATTGCGGACTGAGTAGACAGATTGTTAGGAGGGGCTGGGAGCAACCTGGTGGTCTTGGTACACATCGGTACCAACAACAAAGTTAATGGTAGGTGGGATGTCCTCAAGAAAGAGTATAGGGAATTAGGTATGAAATTAAAGGCGAGGACATCTAGGGTAATATTCTCTGAATTTTTACAAGTGCCACGCGCTAGCCCAGGGAGGCAGAGGGAGATGAGGGAGGTAAACCTGTGGCTAAAGGACCTAGGAAGGAGGGATTTTTGTTCATGGAACACTGGGCGGACTTCTCGGTCAGGCGCCATCTTTTTTTGCCATGAAGGATTGCACCTGAACAAGGAGGGGGCTGCGGTGCTGGGGGGAAGGAAGATTAGAGAGTTGGAGGAGATTTTAAACTAGGCGATGGGGGGGTGAGGGTAGCTAGATACTATGGGACCCGTAGTGAGAATAGTAGGATTTTTGGGGAGGAGGAGGAGGGGAGGACATAGTAACAGGCAATGTCCGGGGAACTAATAAGGGTAATATCGTGGGTAATTCCCAGGGTGCTCCAGGAATACTATGTAATAACAGTAATCTTACCTCATTACAGCTCTTAGGTACAGATGACCATAGGGCAGGGCTGGGCAATAGTGGCCCTCCAGCTGTTGATGAACTACACATCCCAGGATGCTTTGCATCAGTTTTGCTATGTGGCCATGCTGAAACTGAGGCAAGGCATGCTGGGATGTGTAGTTCATCAACATCTGGAGGGCCGCTATTGCCCAGCCCTGCCTTAGGGTATGGGAAGGAGTAAACGACATAGGAAAAAGTTTCAAAACTGTAAATAGGTCGGGCAGTGAGCATGGTGGGGATGGCTGTAGAGAGTCTACTGAGGGGTAGGGGGGTACGAGGAAGTTAGTAAGGAATACAAATAAGTCCAGATGAGAAATTAAACACAATGTTAGGGACGCAACTAAAAATAAACATAAATTAAAATGCATACTGGCTAATGCAAGAAGCTTAGCAGGTAAAATCGGGGAACTGGAAACTTTGGTCACTAGGGACGATTATGACATTATTGGTATTACAGAAACATGGTGTAACGAGTCGCACAACTGGGCATTAAGCATGGAGGGATATACACTCTACAGAAAAGAAACGGAAAATAGAAAGGGCGAGTGTGTGCCTATATGTAAAAAATAACTTAACATCGTGTGAGAATGAAATGAGCACAGGTACAGAGGAAGATTACACGGAGGCCATGAGGGCAGAGATAACCGACAATAACAAAAAACGAATAACAACATTTTAATAGGGGTATGCTATAGACCACCGAACACAGAGAAAAGGGATGAGCCTCTTCTTTTAAACCAAATCAAACAATCATCAGATCAGGGTCAGGTATTAATTATGGGGGATTTTAATTTACCGGATATTGATTGGAAAAACGAAACATGTAAAACAGCAAGAAGCAGTGGGTTCCTAAGCTTACTTAAAGACCAGTTTATCACACAAATGGTAGAAGCTCCAACTCATAATAAGGCATTATTGGATTTGGTATTAACAAATAACATAGATCTAGTTTCAAACACAAAAGTAATTGAACATCTAGGGAACAGTGACCACAAAGTGCCCATAATATGGTTTCACTGGAAATCAACTTCAGTAAATGATCAGCAAAAATACTAAACTTCAGAAAATCTAACTTCGAATTATTCAGAGAAGCCCTAAAAAGTGTGGGAAATGTGTGGGAAACGGTTTTTGAGGGGAACAATGCTGAGGAAATGTGGGATACTCTAAAAAATGTACTTGAATCATTAACGATACTTATGTAGTAGCCGGGCACCCAATTAACAATACCCAGGAACTACAGCAGGCAGGCTACGAACATTGCAGGGTGAACAACAGGTGGACCCTGGCTCAGGGGTACACACCCAAAATATAGAGCACCTGTGGGGGGCCTGTAAATGGCGGAATAAAAGACTGAGAGGCACCACAAGACACCACTTGGAATCCTATCTACAGGAGTTTATGTGGAGGAAAAGTTTGGGAGTTGAAAATCCTTTCCAAAGAATTCTGCATGCGCTGATCCTACTGCCAAAGGCTACTTCTGTGCCCTCACAGTGACTGCTTTTATTTTATTCTTTACTCTTTTATTATTCTTATTATTGTTCATGTTATTATTCATAATCATTATTCTTATTGTACATATATGTTATTACTTATTTATTAATCATTATTGGAGTTGATTTTATATAGTGTGGCAAGCACAGCGAGCCACCGAGCCCGAAGCGTGTCGAGTGGACGCGGAATACATGTAAAGTAATCCGCGTCCCCTTGCGGGGCTCGCTGCGCTCGCCACACTATTTAGCATCAACTCCACGCCGACGTGGATAGTAAGGGTTTGAAAAGGTCGGGAGGACGCATTCCACCACCGCTCACCACGCTTCGGGGTGGCGTGGATACTGGGGGTGTGCAAAAAAAATTAATTGCATGGGTGCTTCCACAATGAAGCACCCATCATATCTCATTGCTTGGGTGGCCATACAATGAAATATCTAATCGCATTGGATCGCACGGTGTGTATGGTGCCATGCTATCCCATGCAATATTTCATTGTATAAGCTAATTTTAACTACATGGGTGAGCATACAATAAAATATCGCATCGCATCGGATCGCACGCCGTGTAAGGTGCCATGCGATCTCATGGGATATTTCATTGTATAAGCACTTAATATTAACTAAAGGGACATCGCATCGCATCTCACGGCTCCATACACGGCGTGCGATCCGATGCAAAGCAATTTCACTACGGAGAATAGCCAAGTATGCTCCCGGGAAATACATAAGTACCTCATTAACTATTAAATACATTCCTAAACTAAATAAGGGTAAATTACTAAATTCAATAAAAAAAGCCACCATGGTTGGACAAAAAAGTTAGGTTAGCAATCAACAATAAAACAAGAGCAGGAAAAACATGTAAATGGATCACCCTCAGGTGCAGCCGCTATTATAGTCTCAAAACACTTAATGAGGAGACACCACTCCCCAAAATACACAACAATCCACACAATTTTTAAGTGGAAACCTACCAGCGCTTACAAGAATAACACTATACTTCCCTTATTAATATGATGTTTGTTAATCAGGTAGATGTAAATGAATCCTCATGGCCAAATTTTCATATATATTTGTCCATGTAAAAATAGAAACAAATAGAATGTAGTGAAGTACGTCCCCACAAAGTTTTGTTTTAACACCCGTGCAGGTAGTTGTGGGCTGTGATGCTATTCCTTTCACCCGATGTATTCTGAAAGTGAATCGCGTACCCAACTCACATCAATGATATGATTAATGAAGCATATCAAGGTATCTTTACTTAATTCGTACCCCAACTCACAGTGTGCAGATGTTATACTCTCACATCAAGGTATCTTTAAGTTCACCGAAAAGAAGGGGGGTGACACCACAGTAGATATACAATGCGTACCCCAACTCACTGATATGAATGCTATGACGTTCCCATAAAGGTTTCTTTGAGACCACATGATAAAGGGTTCACACAAACTTTTAATGGCTTCCATATTCAGTTTCCAAAACATACAGGATAAAATAAGCAAAATATGGTGAGGGTATCACTAGGACTTTTAGATTCTAGGATGGGATAGATGTTGAAAGCAAGGTCTACAACCTGGAAGGGTTTCCGGATATTCAAACCAGGGAGTATATCTACCTGATGAACAAACATCATATTAATAAGGGAAGTATTGTGTTATTCCTGTAAGCGCTGGTAAGGTTCCACTTAATAAATTGTGTGAATAAAACAAGAGCATTTAAATTCTATAAAAATAAATTAAATTAGGAAGCGTTCACCAAATAGAAAGAATCAAACAAAATTTGCAAAGGGGCAATCGAAGTAGCTATAAGGGATTATGAAGAGCGCATAGCCACCGAAAGCTTAACTAACCCCAAGAAGTTTTTCAAATACATAAATAGTAAACGTATAATTAAGGACAACATAGGCCCACTAACCGGTATCACTGGAAAAAGTTTTACGGAGGACAAGGGAAAAGCAGAACTGTTAAATGAGTTCTTCTCATCAGTGTTTACTAAGGGAGAGCAGACTGTGGAACGCACACATACCACAAATGGGATGAACAAGCCGGACCTCAATATTGATTTCTCTACCGAGGAAATAATATTGAGGCTCAGCTAAATCAAAACAAATAAATCACCTGGGCCAGATGGGATTCATGGAATTAAGGGAGGAATTGGCTTCCTCTCTATATTATATATTTGATAATTCACTATCATCAGGAAAGGTACCAAAAGACTGGAGAATAGCAGAGGTAGTGCCATTATTCAAAAAAGGAAAATAGGAGGATCCCGCTAATTACAGACCTGTTAGTTTAACATCAATAGTGGATAAACTATTTGAAGGATTTTTAAGAGATGGTATCCAGGAATATTTAGACCTTCATAGTTTACTCAGTAATAACCAGCATGGGTTCGTGAAAAATCGTTCATGCCAAACTAATCTACTTGGTTTCTATGAAGAGGTTAGAGAAAACCTTGATAATGGAAATGCTGTAGATGTGATTTTCCTAGATTTTGTTAAAGCCTTTGACACAGTAACACACAAGAGGTTGATGAATAAAATGGAGGACCTGGGATTAGGGGCAAATATCTGTAGATGGGTAGGGAACTGGCTGTGTAATAGAGAACAACGAGTGGTAATGAACAGTGCCATATCAAATATGATACCAGTACTTAGTGGAGTGCCTCAGGGTTCGGTTCTAGGACCCATTTTATTTTACATTTTTATTAACAATATAGGGATGGGGTTACTTAGCAATGTATCCATCTTTGTGGACGATACAAAACTGAGCAGAGTTATTAAATCATCAGAAGATGTCACCACGCTTCAAAATGATCTTGACAATCTAGATAAGTGGGCAAAAAAATGGAAGATGAGGTTCAATGTGGACAAATGCAAAGTCATGCACCTTGGGAGACATAACCAGTGTGCTAGTTATAACCTAAGCGGGGATGAATTGGGTAATTCAGTACTCGAAAAGGATCTAGGAGTTCAAATAGACAACAAACTGGGGTGTAGTGCTCAATGTAATATAGCAACAAAAGAGGCCAATAAAACTCTAGCACGTATTAAAAGGGGCATGGAAACTAGGGATTCAAAAGTAATTATGCCTCTGTACAAATCATTGGTTAGACCGCACCTCGAATACAGAGTACAATTCTGGGCCCCACACTATAAAAAGGACATCATAGAATTAGAAAAAAATCCAAAGAAGAGCAACAAAGCTTATAAGGGGAATGGAGAATTTAAGCTACGAGGACAGATTAAGCAATCTGGGACTATTTACACTAGAGAAGAGACTTTAAGTGGGGACATGCTCAACATGTACAAATATATCAGGGGCCCATATAAGGAACTGTCAAACACCCTTTTTTCTGCTAGACAGGAATCTAGGACAAGAGGGCACGAGTTTAGATTAGAAGAAAAAAGATTTTGTTCATCTAGAAGTAAAAAATTCTTTACGGTCTGAGCAGTCAAACTTTGGAACTCTCTTCCTGGAGAAGTGGTGTCGGCAGACACTATAAATAAGTTTAAAATAAGGTTGGATAAACATTTATTGGTTAAAAACATCCACAGGTACGAAGTAACATAATCTGTCTTTAAAATATCAGAACATACTATACAACAAGGGATAAGATACTATAAACATAGGTTGAACTAGATGGACGCAAGTCTTTATTCAGCCTCACCTACTATGTAACTATGTGTATCCTTGACGACCTATTTAATGTGTCCACCTACAGTAAGCCCTGTCAACCTTTAATGGTTAACCTAAAGTATGTAGACCTTCATAGTGTCAATCTAACGACCGTATCTCACTAAACAATGATAATTCCATTCCAGCATAAAGAGAAAACATGTTTTATTCATTCATACGTGCAGCCAACAAAAACTATTTATATATGCAAGATGGCGCGGTGGTCGTTATATGTAATTCATCTGTATTGAAAATAGGGACTTTATCAGGGACATAACTATCCCATTTTTAACTATAAAATTCAAATCAGTAAAAATATATATATATTTTGGTACGAAAACAAGTTTTTCTTTAGCTTGTTTTTCCAATTTAGCTGAACTGCTGGTAAATCACTGCATGTCTTAAATAAATAGATAGATATGCGTGGTAGACTGTTCTTACTGAGTGCTACATAGCCCATCCTGCTGTGCCCATACGGCACAATATGTGCATCTTATCATAAAACAACTGGGAAAGTGCCAACTGGCAGCGTACACTGACAACTGGGGCTTGTGACCTTTGTACACCTGTGTGCGACGGACTCTGAATCTGTGTAAGCATGGCTCCGATGAAGTCAAAGACGCTGACAACTCTCAGTTGGCACCATATGGCATAAGAATGTATGGAAGCATCTGTACTTACATTCTGCGGTGTCCGTCCAGAACCTTCGGTGCTGATACCAACAGCTTCACACTATCTATTGTCTGGTGCGTGGCTAACTTCTCAGGTTACACTCGGTAACACTTACATATATCTGTATTGAGGAAATGTCTATGTAGAGTTTTACCAGTTCTCCCACATACTTAGCTATTTTCTGCTGTACAGTGATACTGTATGTGTCATCTGCTGCTTCTGGTCTCCTCGGCTCTGGTATACAGTAAAAAGGTCAAACACTCTTAGTCAACATGGTCACAAGCGAATGGTTGACATGGAAATAGGTCAACATGAGTTTTTCATGAGTTTTTTTTTAAACCGACTTTTTCATAGTTTACCATCCCAGTGGGCATAGAGGGATAATATAATACTGTGCCAGTCGCAGCATGCAAGGGGACACGGTGCTATAATATGATGTCCAAGTCAACCTATGTCGACATTGATACAAAAAACATGAACCTGCATGTTGACCTTTTTCATTGTTGACCTATTGCGTGTGTCAACCTTTTGAATATGTCAAACGGTACTTGTTTCCTAGCACGGCGCCCATGATTTCAATTGTATGCCATCGGGTCTGAAAAATCGACCGACCCGAATTTTACATTGTACCAGGGGCGGATCCAGAAGAAAATGACAGGGGTGGCACCATAATAGGGGGAGGGGGGATGTTAGTGGTGCCCACACCCCGTGTGCCAGTGGAAAGGAGGAGAGCAGAGAGCCCTGGGATATAAAGTACACAGACCCACCTTGGTGTCAAACATGAAGAAACAGTTTTGCGTGCTCCTAAGGCGCGCGCGCTCTGGAAAAGGGGGTGTGGCCACTCAAAAGGGGCGTGTCCTTGAGTGCAGTGTACCACACCATATACCACTTCTACACATTATGCAACAAAATATTAGACCCCATTATACTTGCCCCTTACACATGATGCCACACGGATTGAGCCAAAATACACATAATGCCACACGGATTGAGCCAAAATTCACATAATGCCACACGGATTGAGCCAAAATTCACAACATGTTCCACGAATAGCGACATTGCTTGAAAAAAAAATTGCACCATAATTCCCATTACACGTTAAGCCACACGCCATAATGTCCATTACAAACTATGCTACATAAGTGCTGCTTACCTACATGCTTGTTGCCAGGGGTTCCATGCTCATTGCCAGGGGTTCCATGCTCATTGCTAGAGGTTCCATGCTCGTTGCCATGTGGGATTAAATGCTCATTGCCATGTGGGTTCCATGCTAGTTGCCAAGCATTGACAGCTGGGTAGAGAGCGACAAGCTGCCCAGCTGTATTCAGAGGCTGAGCACTGCATTGCAGCAGCCTAGGTCCTTTTTTAAATCTTGCTGCCGCCAGGAAAAAAGCTTTGACAGCCGGGCAGAGAGCTGTGAGCTGCCCGGCTGTATTCTGAGTCAGAGGCTGAGCACAGTGACTGCACTGCAGCAGCCTAGGTCCCAGTAGCGCACGCAGGGGGGGTTTCCGAGTACCCAGAAACCCCCCAGGAGTCTAAGGGCCCTAGGCTGAAAGCTGAGGGTCCCCTCTTTCCATGAGTACAAGAATTTTTAAAATCGGACCTTGGGAACCGGAGATATCTGACTTCAAAGAAGTGGTCCCCATCCAAGCCTTTTAATTGCTCTTCCCAGTCAGATATTTCAGGTTCTGTCTGAATTAGAGTTTATCTGAGGGTATATTACAAAAGCTGTCACTCTCCCCCTTTGATGGACACTAGAAGTTTGTCTCTCCTATTCCCAGAACCAGAGATATCAGCCTTCCAGCAGCTGGTTACTGCTCCAGCTCCACACACCTGGGCCTTTATTCTGATCTGTGCGGAAATTCCCGCATTCTTACGGAGCGGTCCGCACGCCACGGTGTTTTGCCGCATGCGGCCATCGTCCGTAGAAACGCCCACGTGTCCTCCGCATTCGGACGGACTCACTCTTTAAGAACAGGGCGTGTTTACGGACGACATACAAATCATGCGTGTGCGGGAGAAACACTCCGATTCGGCACGGTATTACAGAGTATTACAGAGTATGCTCGGGAATACCGCATCCGAACGGGAGCCAAGCGGTGCTACCGCACGTAAGCGGAGTATTTACGCCAAACAACCCACTATTATATATCTTCTGTATTGCTAGTATTAATATTCAGTCATGTCCATTGTTAGCAGTTTTTAAGTGTGGGACAAGTACAGCATATGTGGGGGATTACTAAGGTTTCCTTGAAGCAGCAATGGTTTCAATTAAAGCACTGACAAGCGTCCTATTAGTGAGTAATGAGTAAAGGAGTAGATTCTATTGGGTTCAGGTGTTAATGGTTGTAGTCATTAGGCGTACGTTCGCCTACCGCATGAACGAGTGGTGTCCGCAAAGCAATAGTACACTTGTGGACACCGCACATTTCTGCCCTTTTTTCATCGCGTGCATTCGGAGTGGTTTCCGAATGTACGCCCCCCAACATAAGTGTACTCCCCCGTGTCCGCCCATGTTTCCGCCCCGTTTTGCCCACTTTGAAACTACGCCCATGTGTCATTCCGCATGACGCCCATAATACGCCCCTATTTCCCGACTGATAGCGGTGAACAGTTTTGGACGGGATTTGGCCGAACTGGTACCGAGTCAAGGCGTGGCACATGCGCGTAGCGTTCTCCACGCATGCGCAGACGTCATAAAGACGCGATCCGTAAGTACGCGGTAAAGTCCGCATCAATCAGAATAAGGGCCCTGGTATGTAGTTTTATATACTCGTTGGCAGATTGCTCTGCCTCCTGAACTCTGATCCCCTAGTCCCTAATACCATTTGGTAGGTGGGATTCTCTAGTTTTTAATTCCATTAAAATCTAAGAAATCTATTTCCGGGAACTGGAGATATCTGCAGTCAAGCAAGTTGTCCTCCCACCAGAAAATTATGAATAATAAGCCCACTCCACTATACATCCCTCCTCTGCGTATTAAACATCCTCTACCACCCTGGAAGTTATGTATCAGGGGCCCTTCATTCAGCCCAATGCCCCCTTCTCCCACCCCATCTCCCACCATCTGTGCAGTAAAGGGGTAATTAGTGGAAATTACTGATCCAGCCCCTACATGCTGAGCGGTTGATATAATACCCCCTACCACCCGCAGGACATCAAAGCTTCCCCCACCCCTACCGCTGGAAGATCGGTAGGTGCCCCAATACATTGCTATGCCCAGGGGTCTACACGGCTGTTGACACCCATGTATGTATGTATGTATATTATTATTTATATACATTTGGTCTATCTATAAAGTAACTGACCCGGCATATACTGGGTCACCTAAGTGTCCATCTCCGTGCTTTGCTCCGCCCCTCTGGAAACCCCCTTCTGAAAATCCTGCGTTTGCCCCTGGGTCCCCCTGCAGTGGTGTAACTATACATTTTTCTCCCCCCTGCAAAAAATGTTTGTGCCCCCCCAATGCTATTAATAAAAAAATATATACTGTAAAGTTCATTTTTGTCTGTCACTCTCCTTGTGTGCCAATATCTTCATTCCAGGTAACGCTTTCTGTAACTCCCCACATCCTCTCCTATGTATCTCTGTACCTCTCACTTCTTACTTCCCTCCCTCTCTTGCCCCTTGCTACCCGCTCCCTCATGTTGTCCATCCCTTGCTTCCTTTCTCTTCCTGCTTCCCTCTCATCAGATGCATTTCTCACTCCATCACACAGTTTAAGCACCGCTCATAATCTCCATCCCTTGGACAACCCCTGGATTTCTCACTCCCTGCTACCCTCTCAGGGCCTGCTTACCTCTCACCTCTTTGCATTATTCCCTCAGTGGACAAGGAAAAAGTGGCAGCGTGGAAAGCACACTCTCGCTGATCTCCACCTCATCCTCTGCACTGAAGCATGCTGTTTAGTCATAGTGCGTCCTGAGGAACCCAGATTCCCAGATTGATGTGGTGGTATGACATACGGCCCCACTTTGACAAACTCATATACACACTATCCCACACATATGTGTATGTGTATATATATATATATATATATATATATATATATATATATTTTGTAGGAAAAAGATAGATAGATAGAGCGCACAGTCAAAAAACCATATAGAAATGTGTAATAGTTTTTACTGATATTTTTAGCAGGGATAAAAAATGACATACATGGGATATAAATAGATAAATTGCCACAATACGGCGTTTGTCACCAGCACAGCGGGGTCGACCAGATTTTCAGGAACACGCGGGGTGATCAGCCCAGCGGGGTTCGTCCACCCGCCGCAGTCAGGACAGAGCCGAGAAAGTCTTTTCACCGGACCAGAGGACGTCAGCCGTCAGCAAAGGAAGGTAGCCACTCCCAACGCGTTTCGACAGAGGTCTTCGTCAGGGGGTGTATACATACACACACACATATATCTCCCCACTTTATCAAACACATACTGTATACACACTGCCCCCACTTCAACACACACACATATATGGCTGACCCTAACCCTAATACCATAACCTCCCCACTTTACCGCACACATTTATACACACCTTCTAAGTTTATCACACACACATATACGGATGACCCTACTACCCCAACCCTAACTTCTAACCCCTAACCCCTTTCCTAATACCCTAACCCAAGTACCCTAATCCTAACACTTACTCTAATACCCTACCCCTAAACCCTAACCCTGTATCTTTAATATTATAGAGCCCCAGCCTGCCCCCTGCCTGGCACATCCCATTATTTAAAGGCTAGAGCAGCAGCAGGAGGCAGGCAGCAAGCAGTGACGGGTCTGACTGACTCTCTCTGATCCTTACCTCACTCACTGCAGTGAAGAAGATCAGTAGGATGCTGGGCCACTGCCTCCAGCTTCAGCACTACATCACTTGATTAGTGGGTGCCACTGCCCGAGACCGAAGCGTGGCGAGCGCAGCGTGGCGAGCGCACGTGCATTACTTCACACGTATTACGCGTGCACTCACCACACCTCGGGCTCGGTGGCTCGCTGCGCTCACCACACTATATAAAGTCATCTCCACGCCGACGTGGATAGTGGGGGTATGAAAAGGTCAGAGGACGCGTACCGCTGCCCCTTGCGGGCTCGCTGCGCTCGCTACGCTTCAGGTTGACGTTGATTGTGGAGTTGCGTTAACAATGGGGGGGCATTTCACATAATAATTAACCATCAGGGTGGGTATAAAATAAAAAATCGGGTCTGGGGGCATTTAACATTGGATCCAATGTAAAATCGGGTCTCAGGTACAATTTAACATTGGGTCCAAGGGCAAAATCGGGTCGATCACATCGCATCGAATCGCATTCCATTATAATGGCATGCGATGTGACCGATCTTTTAATTGTACGGGAAACGTCTTTGAAGGGCTAAAATCGTGTCGGTCAGGTCTGATCGGGTCCCATTGCATACCTTAAGTTATGGTATGCGATGGGACCCTAAGGGCGCGGTGCTAAGTAACAAGTACCTGTCAAACTTTTTCGTGTGCCGACTTTCTGCATGTTGACTTATAGCGGTCGACATTGTCAACCAAATGATCCACACCCCTCTATTACATCGGCGACTATGGGGCTGATTTATTACTCTAATTTGCCCTACGCACTACTTAAAAAGGAAAATGTGATTTAAGTAACTAAGCTAGTGCCCAAAGTACAGGCAATAAGAGAGATATCCTGCACTAGGCCATAGGGGTCGCAGGCTGGGCCAATGGGCATGGCAAGCGCTTTATTTGCAGTCAGGGCAGCAAGAGAAATCTTCAGGCCTGGTACACTGATGTTTCTGGGACCCTCCAGCCCTGCCCCCACATTGCATAGTCAATGTTTATTATTTTTTTAATTATTATTATTATTATTATTAGTAAGTTATTTTCAACCATGTGGTGGCATCTCTAGACGTGATAAGTGGGGCTAAGACATCGAGACATGTGAGAAGCTAAAATAAGTAGGGGTTAAAGTGGAGGGAATGAGGTGGAACTGATTTCCACCCCTTGTAAATAGGAGTGAGCGGCAGCGATACGGGAGAGACCGTAAACTATCAGTCTGGTCTCCCAAGGCCAGGAGGTGCTCCCATTGTCTTGCTGGTATTAGGAGGGGGGCAAGGAGATAGTAGTAAAAGGATAGGGGGAGGATAAAGGGGGAAGGGAAGAGTGGATAAAGGGAGTAGGCTCTTCTCCAAGGGAGTGTACCCATACCTAAGGACAGGACAGGTAAAGGGGAGGATCAGAAAGAGCAAAAATAAACGCAGTAAGGATTAAACCAGACGTCCGGCTGCATTGCTAGGGGGAGAAGGGGTTTACCTTCCAGGGTCCAGGAGGACCTTTCAGGAAGGTAAGCCCAAGGGAGAGGGGGGGTCGGCGAGGCGGCGGGGTTGCGGAGGAGGCGGCGGGCGGCGAAAAGAAGCCCATAGGCTTCTATAGGGTATCGCCACCTACCCGGTGATATCGGTGCAGCCGGGTTTTAGTACATATGAAAATGCGGTAAGTGGCGGTTTTACCGCATTTTCATTTTAATACATCTCATAATTAGTCTCTTTAAGGGTAAAAGAATGGCGGGAGCATCGGATGCTCAGAGGTTTATTATAGGTAGAACTAGATCCACATCCACCACAGTCCTGCACATTAATTCCAACAGAAAAACATGCCCCACCACCAACAGCCAATAGCTGATGCAGGTGGCACCAGTGTCACTAACAATTTAAAGCTGCCTCTCCTCCCCCGGAACTGTTGGCTCCATGGTTCTCCTCCACTTGCGATACGAAGCAAATGTAGACAAAAAGGCAAAGTTGTAACAACCATACAGGCGTCCCTGGATCCGTTGGAATGGTGTTTGAACAATATATATAAATATAGGGTGTAGGGGATGCAGCTGTTTTGCGGCCTGGCAGCTTGGGGGGGGGGGGGCAAAGACCCAGCAGGCTATCCCCTGCACCCTCTAAATAAAATGTTCTCTACATTTTTTTTTATTTCTAATTCTTCCTACCACCTGCTATAGCGCCAACATTTGCAGTGCACATTTGCAGAGGCGCTGCACCGAGGAGATGGCTCTCCCTGCACTGTTGATGCTGCTACTGTGATCCAGAGCTTCCTGGCTGCTGCTGCTTATGCCTGTTACACTATGATAAGCAGCGGCGGCACCAGCCTCCTTACCAAGGGACGAGAGCGGGCCCTGCAATCTAAAGACACGCGTCTGCAGGCCGCTCCTCCAAGCTTTATGCAGTGTAGCATCCCAGCCTCCGTACCTCCCTGCTGCGGTGGCCACAGCCAGTAACACCCGTTTCCCCGGACCCCTGTACTATGGTAAGTTAGCATACCCCCTCCCCATAGTGTGCTCCCTTGAACAAGCCCCATACGCCCTCCCCATAGTGTGCTCCCTTGGACTATCCTTTGGACTATCCCCATACCTCCTGCCTACAGTGTGCTCCCCTTATAGCCAGCCCCATCCACCCTGCCCACAGTGTGCTCCCCTTATAGCCAGGCCCATCTACCCCTCCCCACAGTGTGCTCCCTTTATATCCAATCCACCCCCCCCTCCCATAGGCTCTTATTCTAGTTGAATCGTACGGATGCATATTTCGGACAGGAACCGAGTGTTCTTAGCCCTGAATACTGTACAGATCACACCGTCCGAATGCGGTAAGACGCCGACCAAACGGACCACGAGTGGATGTTTCATGTGAACACCTCCTCCATCTGTGGGAACCTCCCTCATCCTCCGATGGTCGCCGACCATCGAATGATGGACCGAGCGGTCAGACAGCTCCGAGTGCTCCAGACCACTCAGACATTTTTTCGTATGAAAGCAGGGAAATGGGCGGGCAGCTGACATCCGGCTTTGTCAGCTGTCCGCCCCCCACACGTGCGTCATGGCCGCATTACCAAACGTGCGCCCAGCGTTTTCATGGGAACGCCCATGAAATGCGGGGATCCGCATAAGGTAATGAGCCCAAACAGCCCTTTACGCCCCTCTCCACCCCCTGCTCGGATGGTTCCGTACGATCATTTTCTGCACGGACCTCACGCCGTGTTCCTACGTGTGAGGTGTTCGCACATGCGCAGATACGCCTCTGCACATGCGCAAACACCAACCATCGGCTGTCCGGCCGCACTCGGAGCCATCCAACTTAATCAGAATAAGGGCCATAGTGTGCTCCCCTATAGCCCCAATATATATATATATATATATATATATATATATATATATATATATAAATATGTAACCTGATGAAAATTTATTCTATAAATTGAAACGTTGTTGCCCACTGGCGCCTTCGTGTTTATTTGAACAACTGCTACGAGTGCTAAACCATCGCTTCTGTATATATATATATATATATATATATATATATATATTTAAGAATCTTATAGTAATCTATATATACTGTATATATAGATATAGATAATACTGTATAATTGAGATATTTCTTTTATCACAGTATTAAATCACAATATACAAATATACATAAAAATCACTAAAGCATATATACAGTACATAAAATATTCTTAAATGGATACAGTTAAGGGACTCAGTACAATGTATCTTATAATGTCACACTTACAAAAAATATCTCCATTTAGATACAATCACAATTTATATCTGTGGCTTTATTCAGCTGTATTTCGACAATTATATACGTGTACTCAAACCAAATGGTGCATAATTCTCCAGAAATCTAAATCAACCAGAATTTTGTGTATCCAAATTGAACCAAAACCAGTCCAGATCACCCCGAGGAATCCAATCCAAAGCGAGTCATGGTGCGGATCTTTCCATGATTTAGAATTCAGATTGTAAATCTGAATTTCGGATTTACGATTGCAAAAATTACATGATTTTAGGTGTTTGTACATTTTTATTGCTTAGCAAACTTTTTATCACTTAAAATCCAAAACAAAAACATTTGAGGGCAGATTTGCCAAAACACGATGATGAATCTGCTCAAATCTGTAAAGAGTTATGATAACATTTAGAGCTAAACTGCAGATATCAACTGTTATGGAGATTATGACTACACATAATTATATCACAATCAGTTGAGAATATAAATAAATGTGCTGAAAATATAAATGAGAAACTGCATCTTAATTTACTTTTCAGGACATGATATTGGGCAAATAGTTTTATTGGTAAGTCAATTAACAGATGGTCATGCAGTTCTTTACATTTTGCCATTCTTCAAATACATTGTACACAGTTTATGATACCTGTAAATAACATTTTAAAATCAATGGTATGAGTTAATTATAAGATTGGGATTTCCATGGACTCATTCATTAGCCTTATTTGTAGAATACAAAATTTGGGAAAACATTTCTATAATCTCGATCTCAAGCAAGAAGATGATTTTTTATCTTACTAAATATGGTAATTTTTAACAGAATAATTGCAGAATAAACTCCTGCTTTAAAGATGAGCATAAATACTATTGTATCATGTATGTATTGCAACTGACTTAACCTGTATAACACTGCCCATGTGCCCCTAAAGGGCCTGTATTTTGAGTTAAACATTTCTAATACTTGTGTGTACTGTACTTGCCCTTGGAGAACCTTTCACATATAAGATCAGTATAGTAGGGTTGAGGAGACACCAGCCAACCATGCAACTTGCTTATGTGGATGTGCTTACCCTATAATCCTGTGGCAAGTGTGTGAATTGATGATGATGACACGTATACATATTTAGATAGGTACAACTAACTAGGAGTGGTGCTTCTGTGCCTATGATCAAAGATGTGTTTTATGTGTAACTATAAAGACGCGAATGTGAATGGATATTCAAATTGCAAACCATCAATCCGATGGGTTTAAATGAAGCCATCAATTATAGTTGCTTTTTGTGATTGAGTGACTAGGTCCATCTCTAACACAGGCTGCTTGTTGCCATGATATCTGCGTTTTCAAATTTTTCTGCACATTTTTTCATGTCTTTTTGCCAATAGTCTTATGTTATTTACGTTTAGTTTTGTAAAAAAAATTTTTTTATATATATATTCTTATATATATATGTGTTTTTGAGTATTACCATTGAAATTAGATTGTTTATCTGAGCTTTCCCGTTCCCCAGCTTGTCGGGGGAAAGATGGACTTAGCCCTATTTTACATTTTCATGCAGCCACTGGGTACCAGGACCATCTGGGGCCCTAGACGGCACACATAGAATTTTAAATTTATATTTTTTTCATCTGTTTACTTAGTATATATATTATCACTATTGGGGAGATCTATTCTTATATTTACACATTTTCTCAGTTTCCTTTTGAGTCGTGAGAACATACACAGGGGTATGAAAGCCCTTATATCTACTATTCTTCTATAATATTATTGCACAACCACGACCATAAATTGAACTGACCACCTTAATTTAGGTTATCACACGATTCTGTACCTGTTTTATTAGATGTATCAATTTTAGAATATATACACTCACGTTGACAGTGTTTATTACTGTCTTACGTTAAGTGTTATATTACACTGTCTTGTACTAATAAAGTTGTTCTTGTTCTTCACACAGTGTCCCCCCGGCTGCCGGTTTGCGTTCCACCGCCGGAGTAGCGTCACTTCCGGGCTACAACCCGGAAGCCAGGGCGATGACCGGAACGGAGGACCGCCGACGGAGGGGGAACACCCACACGCTGGTATGTATTTAATGCATTGTTTTTATTGTATGTGTTAATGTCCTGATGACGAGTTATTCTCGAAACGCGTTGACATAACGCCCTAATAAACATCTTTTGCTACGCATTAAGCCCCGGAGTGACACCCTTCCTTGCTTGATTATATTTGTGAGCCCCTTGGCTCTCTGAGTGGGCACCCGGGCAGGATTATCAAGGCCATTTTCCCTGGTGGCAGAGGAGTGCCGGGCTACAATACAGCTGCATATTGGATTACCGGAGCGCCCATATCCTGGACACCGGATCTACAGCCAAGGCACCCTGAAACAGGATTATATCATTTATTGCATCCAGCATACAGGATTATTCCTCACAGTGTACGGATCTCGCTACAGGACTCTCTTGTTCACACTGCGACCGTCACCGTGTGATAAGCACATAGCACTTTGCACGTGCATTTTCTCCACTCACGCAGGAGAAATCTCCTACCAATTATCCTATTGTGCACTGGACTTTCTTTGTTTACACTTTGCACTTTTGCACTTTTTTTCAGCTTTTTTTGCACAGCAAACGCACTTTATTATTGCAGCATGGCTGCCAGCGCGGGAGATGAACCGCCTCAACTCAATCAGAGTGACAACAATGATGTGTTCAGCTATTCAGACAGTGATGCCACCAGTATTATATACACTGAATCTGCTTTCGACATGACGACACAGACCCCGGCCGAGGACTTATACACAGAATTGTTCAGGCTGAAAAAGAAAGAGGTCGATTACCTCATGCATGGCATCACGTTGTCGGACTATTTTCGCAAAAAACTTATTCCCCGAGGCTTTAGGGTCACTAATAGCCCAACTATAGGGCGATACAACCCGGCCTTTTGTTCCCGTTGGATAAGTATACTCAACAAATGTTCGATGGACCTAATACTTTTAGTGATTGAGGAGTCCACGAGGGAACTTAATGACATCAGGGAAAAGGTTGCCAGTATTGAATTAGAGCACACAGTCACTTTAAAGGAAGAGGCCAGCAAACAATGGCTCTCCAAGCTGTCTAATGATGTTGAAGCCCATAGAAGAGAGATCCTGAAGTTTAAAAAAGAAAAATTCGTCAAGGTGCAACAAGACTACGCACAGCATAGAGTCTATAGATGGCTACAAGCCGGCACTAATAAACCCAACTTTGGTGGTTCTAAATACCGAAGGGACAGACGACAAGAGACTCCAGAAGACGGGCATACCAGCACTTCAGCAAGTGACGGCGAAAATCCCACAGTGGTCAAAAGAAGGAACAGAAGACCAGTCCTCCCTTTAGGCGTAGATACCCGCTCGAGGGCACAGACATCCAACCCGAGGGGAAGAGGCACCCCAAAAGGACCAGACGCGGGGGTCAAAACAAGAGGGGGCAACCGCTACAGATCCCAGAGGGGACGCTGAGCCCCATCTTCAACCTCTCTCAAACTCCCCTTACTGACACAGAAATTGCGGTTCTCAGTAAAGGGTTGAGTTTCACGCCGACCACCAGACATGATGCCTTCAAGCAACGTGTTGATAACTATAAGTTTCAAAGAAAACTGCGCCTACGCGAGTTTTTTGACAAACAACCACCGAAAACCATTATCACCACTCCAGCCATGTTACCTGAGAAAATAAAAACCACTAGTACTTTCGATCCACAAACGTTTAATTCATCCATTAAATCATTCTCTCGGATGATGGACAATCCATGTACCAAGACCGACAGAAGGACTTATTCCAACCTTACCCCTTCGGAAAGGTTGGCTTTGAAACAACTGGGGGCTAGAGATGACATCACAATTAGAGGAGCAGACAAAGGGGGATCCATTGTTGTCCAGGATATCTCGGACTATCGATCTGAATGTGACAGACAACTATCGGACATTAACACCTACCAGTCTCTCCCAAGAGATCCCACGTCACAATATCTGGAAGAATTAAACATCATCCTGAAGAACGCTGTGGATACTCAAGTCATCACCAAAGAAATGAAGAATCGCCTATTGAAGACGACCCCCCAAGTACCATTATTTTATACATTGCCGAAAATGCATAAGGACGCACAGAGGCCTCCTGGTCGCCCTATCATCTCGGCCAGGGGATCTCTGTGTGAGCCTTTGGCAGTCATGATAGACTTTCATTTACAGGCATGTATACAGAACACAGAGACATATTTAAAGGACACAACCAGCCTGTTGCAAAAGCTTGAGTCTTTCTCACAGGTAAAAGAGGGCCTCATTATGGCATGTATTGACGTCAATAGCTTATATACATGCATCCCGCATCAAGCGGGGTTAGAGGCGGTTACATGCTTGATTACTGACAATGCTCATTATCAGGGTCCGGAAATCAATTTTTTTATTGATATCTTAAGATATACATTAACCCATAATTACTTCATGCATGATAAAAAATTCTACAACCAAAGTAAAGGTTGTGCCATGGGTTCTGCGGCAGCTCCGGTCTATGCCAACTCGTACATGTACAAAGTGGAGAAACAATTATTTTTTACTGACCCAGAGGTTCATCGATGTATCGATTTATATCTTCGATACATCGATGACATACTAATATTCTGGTCTGGCACAAAGGAGACCCTCACTGAGTTACTGGATGCACACAACGCATCACCCAGTCCAGTTAAATTGACCTACATACTGGACACTGAGGTCATCCACTTTCTCGATGTCCAAATACGGATCGAACAAAATAAAATCCTTACCCAGTTGTATGCGAAACCAACTGATAGGAATAACGTACTACATTACCACAGTTTTCACCCCATCCACACTAAAGCGGGGCTCCCTTACTCCCAGTTCTTGCGAGTTTGTCGAATTAATAACAACACTGACACTCGAGATAAACAACTAGAGGAGATGACCCTGAGATTTGAACAGAGAGGGTACCCAAAAAAAGACCTAGAACAAGCGAGGGCCAAGGCATGCAGTAAGCCCCGGCAAGAATTACTAAAAACTAAAGTGCCCGACTTGAAGAATAGTAAAACCACCACATGGGTTACCCAATATTCCACTCAAACTCCGGAGTTGGTTAATAGGGTTAAATCCCTATGGCCAATCATTAACACCGACCCTGAATTGAAAAGCTTACATTTCTCTAAACTCATGCCAAGCTATAAGAGGGGTCCGAATATCCGGGATCTTGTAGTAAAGATGGACATCAGTGGGAAACCCAAGAAACAAACTGAGCACTTCTTAACTAGAAAACCGGGATGCTATCGATGCACGGGATGCGCCACCTGTGGATATCTGATCCCAGGGGACCAATTTACCCACCCACATGATGGCACTTTTTTCAAAATCAAATTCCCGCTTACATGTAGCTCACGCTATGTTGTCTATTTGCTATCTTGCCCATGTGGGTTAAACTACGTGGGCAAGACGGCTAGACAATTTAAAGAGAGGATGGCCCAACACAGGACGGCCATAAAAGCCGCCCTAGTGTCAGGTAACAGTGAACAGGCGGTGGCCAGGCATTTTGCCCAGGCACGCCACAGCTTGGCTGGTCTCAAATACCACATGATAGACCATATTCCACCCCTAGTGAGAGGGGGGGATAGGGATAAATTATTACTGAGACGCGAATGTGAATGGATATTCAAATTGCAAACCATCAATCCGATGGGTTTAAATGAAGCCATCAATTATAGTTGCTTTTTGTGATTGAGTGACTAGGTCCATCTCTAACACAGGCTGCTTGTTGCCATGATATCTGCGTTTTCAAATTTTTCTGCACATTTTTTCATGTCTTTTTGCCAATAGTCTTATGTTATTTACGTTTAGTTTTGTAAAAAAAAAATTTTTATATATATATTCTTATATATATATGTGTTTTTGAGTATTACCATTGAAATTAGATTGTTTATCTGAGCTTTCCCGTTCCCCAGCTTGTCGGGGGAAAGATGGACTTAGCCCTATTTCACATTTTCATGCAGCCACTGGGTACCAGGACCATCTGGGGCCCTAGACGGCACACATAGAATTTAAAATTTATATTTTTTTCATCTGTTTACTTAGTATATATATTATCACTATTGGGGAGATCTATTCTTATATTTACACATTTTCTCAGTTTCCTTTTGAGTCGTGAGAACATACACAGGGGTATGAAAGCCCTTATATCTACTATTCTTCTATAATATTATTGCACAACCACGACCATAAATTGAACTGACCACCTTAATTTAGGTTATCACACGATTCTGTACCTGTTTTATTAGATGTATCAATTTTAGAATATATACACTCACGTTGACAGTGTTTATTACTGTCTTACGTTAAGTGTTATATTACACTGTCTTGTACTAATAAAGTTGTTCTTGTTCTTCACACAGTGTCCCCCCGGCTGCCGGTTTGCGTTCCACCGCCGGAGTAGCGTCACTTCCGGGCTACAACCCGGAAGCCAGGGCGATGACCGGAACGGAGGACCGCCGACGGAGGGGGAACACCCACACGCTGGTATGTATTTAATGCATTGTTTTTATTGTATGTGTTAATGTCCTGATGACGAGTTATTCTCGAAACGCGTTGACATAACGCCCTAATAAACATCTTTTGCTACGCATTAAGCCCCGGAGTGACACCCTTCCTTGCTTGATTATATATATATATATATATATATATTTAAGAATCTTATAGTAATCTATATATACTGTATATATAGATATAGATAATACTGTATAATTGAGATATTTCTTTTATCACAGTATTAAATCACAATATACAAATATACATAAAAATCACTAAAGCATATATACAGTACATAAAATATTCTTAAATGGATACAGTTAAGGGACTCAGTACAATGTATCTTATAATGTCACACTTACAAAAAATATCTCCATTTAGATACAATCACAATTTATATCTGTGGCTTTATTCAGCTGTATTTCGACAATTATATACGTGTACTCAAACCAAATGGTGCATAATTCTCCAGAAATCCAAATCAACCAGAATTTTGTGTATCCAAATTGAACCAAAACCAGTCCAGATCACCCCGAGGAATCCAATCCAAAGCGAGTCATGGTGCGGATCTTTCCATGATTTAGAATTCAGATTGTAAATCTGAATTTCGGATTTACGATTGCAAAAATTACATGATTTTAGGTGTTTGTACATTTTTATTGCTTAGCAAACTTTTTATCACTTAAAATCCAAAACAAAAACATTTGAGGGCAGATTTGCCAAAACACGATGATGAATCTGCTCAAATCTGTAAAGAGTTATGATAACATTTAGAGCTAAACTGCAGATATCAACTGTTATGGAGTTTATGACTACACATAATTATATCACAATCTGTTGAGAATATAAATAAATGTGCTGAAAATATAAATGAGAAACTGCATCTTAATTTACTTTTCAGGACATGATATTGGGCAAATAGTTTTATTGGTAAGTCAATTAACAGATGGTCATGCAGTTCTTTACATTTTGCCATTCTTCAAATACATTGTACACAGTTTATGATACCTGTAAATAACATTTTAAAATCAATGGTATGAGTTCATTATAAGATTGGTATTTCCATGGACTCATTCATTAGCCTTATTTGTAGAATACAAAATTTGGGAAAACATTTCTATAATCTCGATCTCAAGCAAGAAGATGATTTTTTATCTTACTAAATATGGTGATTTTTAACAGAATAATTGCAGAATAAACTCCTGCTTTAAAGATGAGCATAAATACTATTGTATCATGTATGTATTGCAACTGACTTAACCTGTATAACACTGCCCATGTGCCCCTAAAGGGCCTGTATTTTGAGTTAAACATTTCTAATACTTGTGTGTACTGTACTTGCCCTTGGAGAACCTTTCACATATAAGATCAGTATAGTAGGGTTGAGGAGACACCAGCCAACCATGCAACTTGCTTATGTGGATGTGCTTACCCTATAATCCTGTGGCAAGTGTGTGAATTGATGATGATGACACATATACATATTTAGATAGGTACAACTAACTAGAAGTGGTGCTTCTGTGCCTATGATCAAAGTTGTGTTTTATGTGTAACTCTAAAATCAAGCCATAAATTATATTTATATATATCTCTCATGTCTTATGTCGCAGAATTCCCCTCTTATGAGAGCAGTTGCTAAGAAGAGTTAGCACAATTGTTCTTGGTTTTGCTTTGCCCTTCTCAGCTGTACAATGTGTCGTGCAGGTGGAGGAAATTCTGGAAATGTTGTGGAAGGCTTCACGGAAACCATAACTTTATTCCACGTCACAAATATCTGCAAGCAGAGATAACAAGTGACAGTGGATCTTACAATAACATGGCATACTGTATATTAAGGATGGTATTTATCTGGGCCACTATTAATTCCTGATCGCTGGGCGGTGGTCACATCCTGTAATGCTTATTGGGACATTGTTGAACAGGTGACTGGACTATGCTTCCTTGGCTGGTACACACCGCGGATCTGGTACTCTGTACCCACCACTCTAGACACCTCTGCATATCACTGTTCATCTCTTATATATTTAGCCAGATCTGTCACTCAACCCCTGTGGAGAACGTTCCTGTGTAAAACAGTTTCACTTTCATGTGTCTGACGTTCCACCCCCTTGACATCACCTCCCCCCGCCCAGCCAGGGCTACAGTACACGCCCACCATCCACCATTAATCCACAGCCACCATCCACCATTACTCCTGCACATCCTTACCCTCTGCCAGGACCCCCGCGACCCCCCCTCCCGCCATTCGCGGGACCCCCCGCGACCCCCCTCCCGCGAATCGCGGGACCCCTGCGACCCCCCTCCCGCGATTCGCGGGACCCCCGCGACCCCCCCTCCCGCGATTCGCGAAACCCCCGTGACCCCCCCCTCCCGCCATTCGCGGGACCCCACACACACACACCCCCCCCCACGCGCGATTCGCGGGACCCCCGCTTTCCACCCTCCCGCGAGTCGCGGGACCCCCGCGAACCCCCCCTCCCGCGATTCGCGGGACCCCCGCGATTCGCGGGACCCCCGCGAACCCCCCCTCCCGCGATTCGCGGGACCCCGCGACCACCCCGGTATCCGGACTATTGTTAGACAGCACTTACATCGACAGCCATTACATCGACACCATTAGTTCGACAGCTCAATAGGTCGACATGGTTTTAGGTCGACATACCATTAGGTTGACAGCTCATTAGGTCGACAGCTCATTAGGTCGACATGTTTTTAGGTCGACACTGCCATTAGATCGACAGTGTCTATGTCGACAGTCAAAAGGTCGACATGGGTTTTTTCAATGTTTATTGAGCCGACATGTGCCGACAGGCGGTATTTCATGCCCTACTATCCACACTAGGGCGTGGTGGGAGAATAAAATAGTGTGCCGAGCGCGGCGAGGCACTGTGCCCGAAGCATAGCGAGCGGCTGCGGTACACTTCAAACTGTGTCCATGTCGACTGTGTCGACATTTCGGCCAAAAAACAGTGAAAAAACCCATGTCGACCTTTTGACTGTCGACAGAATGACATGTCGACCTAATGGTATGTTGACCTAAAACCATGTCGACCTATTGAGCTGTCGAACTAATGGTGTCGATGTAATGGCTGTCGATGTAAGTGCTGTCTAATATCCGTCCCAGACCCGACCACCCCCTCCCGCGATTCGCTGGACCTCCGCGACCACCCCCTCCCGCGAAACGCGGGACCCCCGCGACACTCCCGCAAATCGCGGGACCCCAGCGACCCCTCCCTCCCGCGAGCCCCCTCCCGCGATTCGCAGGACCCCTGCATCCTCCCCTCCCGCGATTCGCGGGACCCCCCCTCCCGGCATTAAAAGGGCCCCCCACGACCCCCCCTCCCGCGATTCACGGCACCCCCCCCCCCCACTACTGTGATTTGCGACCCCCCCTCCCGCAATTCGCGCCGCCCCCTCCCGCGATTCACGGAACCCCCCGTAGCGCCCCCCTCCCGCGATTTGCGGGCCCCCTCGGCACTTCTCGCGATTTGCGACCGCCCCCTAATTCACACATTCGGGGACCCCACCTCCTGCGATTCATGCCCCCCTCACGCAATTCACGGCACCCCCCACACCCCCCTTCCTGCGATTCGCAACCCCCCACGACCCCCCCACGACCCCCCCTCCCACGATTCACAAAACCCCCCCCGTAGCGCCCCCCTCCCGCGATTTGCCGGCCCCCTCGGCACCTCTTGCGATTTGCGACCGCCCCGTAATTCACACATTCGGGGACCCCCCCTCCCGCGATTCATGCCCCCCTCACGCAATTCACGGCACCCCCCATACCCCCCTTCCTGCGATTCGGAACCCCCCACGACCCCCCCTCCCGCGATTCATGCCCCCTCCCGCTATTCACGGACCCCCGCACCACCCCCCTGCGCCCACCCTCCCTTGATTCACGCCCCCCTCATGCAATTCACGGCAACCCCCCCCACGACCCCCGCCTCCTGCGATTCATGACCCCTCCCGTGATTCACGGACCCCCGCACCACCCCCCCTTGACTCACGGCACCCCATGCGCCCCTCCCGCAATTCACGGACCTCCGCAACCCCCCCTCCCGCAATTTACTAACCCCGACAACCCCCCTCCCGCAATTTGCGGACCCCCCTTCCCACGATTTAAGCCACCCCGCGCCCCCGCCCATGATTTGCGGACCCCCGCCCCCTCCCGCTAACCGCGGATCCCCACACACCACCCCCCCTCCCGCAATTTGCAGACCCCCCAGGCCCCCTTCCGGCAATTCCACCCCCCAGCGGACCACCGCGGCCCCCGCTCCCGCATTTCACGTACCCCCGTGACAATGGGGGATCCTGTACCACCACAAGCAGGTACCGCCTCTAGGTGGGAAATCCGGCCCTGGCTGCCGCACTGCAGGTTTCCCCACTGCCCTCTGCACCAGCGCCACAACTTTTATCAATGTCTTGCCCACATACCACTATTATACAGCCTCCTGCTCTCATGCACGCTCACTCCCTCCCAGTGGGAGGAGACGCTCACCCACTGCCGGGAGCTGCATACTGTCCCCCACCCTCCTCCAGTTCTAGGGATGCCCATCGACCATCAATGATTTTCAAATAATCGATGGTTTATGGCCAATGTTGAATACTTTTGCCATCAATGTGGGAGGACACTGCCCTGCCTCCTGTTCTCCTGCCCCGTAACTTCCGCCAGTGGAGACCCGCTCACCCTGTGTTGCCCACATTCCCCTATCATGCTTTACCGCCCAGCCTCCTGCTCTCATGCACCCTAACTCCCACCCAGTCGGAGGAGACACTGACTCCTGTATTTCTGTGCTGCCACGCTGGACCCTCACCCACTGGCAAAGGCTGCACAGTGTCCACCACCCTCTTTAGTCCCCCGTATGCCCACACACCCCTATCACTACCCAGCTTCCTGCTCTCCTGAACCGTAACTTCCACCACTGGGTAATCGCTGACGCTGTGTTGCCCACATACCCCTATCATGCCTCATATCCCAGCCTCCTGCTCTCATGCACCCTAACTCCCACCCAGTAGGAGGAGACACTGACTCAGGGCCACCGTCCGGTACTCCTGTGCTGCCACGCTGGACCCTCACCCACTGCCAGAAGCTGCAATACAGGGCATCTTTCATACAATTCTAACCATATTTCTCACAATACAAATGTTCACAAATTAAGGGGCGTAGCCCCTTACGCCGGTGTGAAGAGCGCCCGTAGGGCGCGATGAATCACCTAGTGCTGATATAAATGATCCTTACATGTGTGAAGCCGGGACTTAGCTGCTGCTTACACTGCATTTTACCAGGTTCAAAGGGGAAACATGCTTGTTATTTACTAGGTTCAAAGGGGAAACATGCTTGTAAACATGCTGGTCAGCAGTGCTGTATGCTGCCAATCCCAGGATAAAAGATGGAGAAGGTGGGATATCCAGATGGATCTTGCAAGTGGAATTGTATGTAGGTACTTGCTTTTAATATCTAAAGGTGCCCATACACTTAGAATCATAGAAACATAGAATGTGATGGCAGACAAGATCCACTTGGCCCATCTAGTCTGCCCCTTTTTTAAACATGTTACCGCAAACCATATAAAAAGGACAATTTTACCCGATTCCGATGGATCAAGTCGAGAAATCGGCCCATATCAGATGTGTTTGATGTCCTCCTCTGGTCTAATGTATGTTCCTGTGCACCTCAGACCAGAGCCAGATGTTCGACCTCCCACTAAGCCCCCTCCCGGCGGTGGGGAGAAGGGTCACATGCAATACATGTAAAAAGGACCGCAAGCAACCTATTGAGAGGGAGGGTCCCAGGCTGCTCAAAAGGGTCGGATGGCCCATACACTGCTGCGATGCATTGAATTAGTGTATGAAACCACCTCTACACTTTTACTTGAGCGGCGGAAAAGTGGGTAATGGCGGCAATGTGGGGTCGGGGGCAGTAGTTTGAAGTTTTGCCTAGGGTGCCACCGTGCCAGTCCATAAGTTTTTATATCTTTAAAATTATGTGGGTGATTATGAGAATACTATAAAGGATAAACCAATATTTCAAAGAAGCATTGCATTTGGGAGCAAATAACTGCTACTTGGCCCATTTGGTCTGCCCCTGAATTGTCCACTACTGGCACAATATGGAGAACCCTCGGCCTCTTGCTCTATGACTGTGTTTATTGGTTTTGAATCTGGATTAGTCGCGGGGTTTTTGGTTTTGGTTTTGCAAAGCCACCCTGAATTGCTTTGAACATCAATTAAAAAAAGGTAGAATCATGTAATTTCTGCAATACACAACCAAACATTTTGATTTAAAATCTGAATTCTGGACTGCAGGAAGGGTTTTGGTTCAATTCAGACTACCAGTCATATATAGAAGAACGTTAAAGTATTTAATCAGTATTAACTACTATGTAATGACTGTACAGTATGTAACATATAGTCGTTACATAGTAGTTAAGGCTGAATAAAGACTTATGTCCATCAAGTTCAACCTTTTGTTAGAGGGTATGGTTTATTTGTTATATCCCTATATATGAATTGTGTATTCTGACTTAATTTTCTGATTATTGGTTGTACCCCTGGATATTTTTAACCAATAGATGTTTTTCCAACCTTATTTTAAACGTATTGATTGTGCCTGCTGACATCAAGTCTCCTGGAAGTTGACAATTGAACTGCCCTGACTGGTAAGAATTGCCACAGATTTAATGCGCTCAGCTTCCTCAGGAGTAGATCAATAGTTATATTATGCTTCCACGTTTATTGAATGACAGGCATAAATGAAGCTGATTCCTTTCCAACTGAAGTACAATTTCATAGTCCATCTTATGTGGGTTGTGTAAGTTGTGAATGAGTACCTAGCAGTGGCGCTTTTTACCTCCAAGATTTCTCAATGGGCTGCTGCAGCTACTGATGCAGCCCATTGAGGCTGAGGACCAGCGCATGCGCAGTACTGAAGAAGCTACTGTGCATGCATCGGTCCTGCAACAGTGATGGTGGTCGGGACCAGCAGCAGAGGACGGGGGGCCCGGCATTGTAGCCCCCTCCTCCACTGAGGTAAGAGCCACCACTTGTATCTAGCCAGTGGCCTGACACCTACAGGCACATCAGCTGAGTAACCATACCCATGGCCTGAGAGCATGCTGATTGGTCTATACATTTCCCTGTAACTACAAAATATTTCCACTGTGCCATAACCTGTATGTCCCTTCCACATTCCACTCTACATGACACATGGTATGCATAAAGGAAATATTTTGTAGTTACTGGGAAATGTAATACTAACAGTACTAAAACAAGCATTGGCCCAGCACGTGGTACCCATGGCTAATGGGGAATTCCCCACTATCTAAGCTTAGTAATATATTTGTACTCACATCCCTCCTTCTCTTATAGTACCTGAGGAGAAGGTACACATGATTAGGAACGGCAATAGGGACGTATTCCACATACAAAGGCAGAAATGGATGCAAAGAACAGCAGCAGATTTACCACAATGTCTACAGTCCGTGTGTAACCGATACACTGCCATCTGCTGGCAGCGAGTGAAAACAGAAAAACACAGAAGCTCTGGGCCCCAGCAGCTGCACCCCTTGCACCTATGGTAGTTACGTCTTTGAGTATGTACATTCTATGTAAGGTCTCTTGATTAGCCCTAGATAGCCTTAAAGAGAATCTCACTGTTTGAGTAAAGAATGCACATCGGAAGTCCATAAAAACAACTTTTATTAAAAGTCTCTATTCCATACAAAGTTGGTGGTGCGGTATTTCATACAGTTACAATTTCATTTTGCACTTTAACTTTTGTACATAGGGAAATTCTGCATCATTCGATGTAATCAATACTACAATAGTAAATAAAAACAGAAAAGAGTAGAACAAGAAGAGTGATGAAGTAGATAAGAAGGGGGGAGGGTTTGGATGAGGAAGAGAATCACTGTGTACTGTAGTTATAGTACTAAGAAGAGAAGGAAGTTATATAAGTACAATAATCGGGATGCAGTCAATTTCCCGGCAGTCAGAATCCCGGTGTTCAAAATCCCGACTCTGGAATCCCGCCTGCCGAAATCGAGAAACTTTCTCCCTCCGTGGGTGTCCACGACACCCATAGAGGGAGAATAAATTAGCACGCCAAATGTAGCGAGGCACCGGGCCCACTGCGTGGCGAGTGCAGCGAGCCCGCAAGGGGGGGGGGCGATCCACGTCCCCCCCTTGTCGGGATTTCGGCGGTCGGAATTCCAGCGTCGGGATTTTGACCGCCGGTATTCCGACCGCCGGGATTCCATACCGGTTCCCAATAATCATGTGTCTTCTTAAAGTTTTGCCAGCACTGCCAAATGGATGTAAAGTTAGCTGAGGGCCATTTCATGTAAACGTCAGATCTTCCATCTCTTATATATTTGGCTACATCTGTCACTCAAAGTGTGTCTGGAGCTGTAACGCTGGGTTGTGGACTTCCATCTTAATTTATGATTGTCATCACCTGTTTTAAACAGGGTAATTGATAAGAAAGGTGTTTAAGCACAGGTGATGGTAATCCATAAATTAAGAAGAAAGTCCAGAAACAGAGCAATGTGTCCCTCCTGGAGAGGGTCATGTTGGGAGGTATGCACCTCCCTCCCTCCTCCCCCCCCCCCATTCACGGCATCACCACGATTAAATGGCACATGCAAAACACTGACATGGCTATGGTCGACAATGAAAAAGGTTGAAAAGATTTATTTTTCACTTTTTCAATGTTTTCATATTCATTCTCATGTGTCGACATGGACACCGATGAAGTGCCACACTTATGTCAACATTTACATGTGTTGAACTTTCTGTGTTGATTTTTTCTTGTGGCGATTCGCGGCACCCCCCGCGACCCCCCTCCCGCGATTTGCAGCACACCCCGCGCAATTCGCGGCACCCCCGGTGACTCCCGCGATTCGCGGCCCCACCCCGTGACACCCTCCCCTCCTGCGATTCGCGGCACCCCGCGACCCCCCCCTCCCATGATTCGCTCCAACCCCCCGGGCCCCCCCTCCCGCGGTTCACGGTGCCCCCCACGACCCCCCCTACTGCTATTCCCCACCCCTGACCCCCCCTCCTGTCATTGCGGCAACCCCCCGCCCCCGCGACCCACCCTCCCGCGATTCACTGAAACCCCCCGCGCCCCCCCCCCCCCTCCCACAACTCGCGGCACCAACACCCCACACCCCCCGCGACCCCCCCTCCCGCAATTCACGGCATCCACCCACGACCCCTCCTCCCGTGATTCGTGGACACCCCTCACCTCCTCCCTCCCCCCCACCCCCGCGCGCGATTCACGGCAACCCCAGGATTAAATGGCACATGCAAAACACTGGCACGGCTATGGTCGACAATGAAAAAGGTTGACATGAGTTTTTGAAGATTTTTTTTTCTTTTTTTTTATGTTTTCATATTCATTCTCATGTGTCGACATGGACACCGATGAAGTGCCACACTTATGTCAACATTTACATGTGTTGAACTTTCTGTGTTGATTTTTTCTTGTGGCGATTCGCGGCACCCCCCGCGACCCCCCTCCCGCGATTTACAGCACACACCCCGCAATTCGCGGCACCCCCGGTGACTCCCGCGATTCGCGGCTCCACCCTGTGACACCCCCCCCCCCCACCTGCGATTGCGGCCCCACCCCGTGACACCCCCCCCCCCCTCCTGCGATTGCGGCACCCCGCGACCCCCCCTCCCACGATTCGCTCCAACCCCCCGGGCCCCCCCTCCTGCTGTTCACAGTGCCCCCCACGACCCCCCTACCGCGATTCCCCACCCCTGACCCCCCCCCCCTCCTGTCATTGCGGCAACCCCCCGCGACCCACCCTCCCACAATTCGCGGTACCCACAGCCCCCCCGCGACCCCCCCCTCCCGCAATTCACGGCATCCACCCACGGCAGCACCCCTAAGCCCCTCTTTAGTCCCCCGTATACTCACACACCCCTATCACTACCCAGCTTCCTGCTCTCCTGAACCGTAACTTCCATCACTGGGGAGTCGCTGACGCTGTTTTGCCCACATGCCCCTATCATGCCTCATAGCCCAGCCTCCTGCTCTCATGCACCCGAACTCCCATCCAGTAGGAGGAGACACTGACTAAGGGCCACCATCCTGTACTCCTGTACTGCCACGCTGGACCCTCACCCACTGGCAGAAGCTGCACAGTATCTCCCACCCTCCTCTTTAGTCCCCCTTATGCCCACACACCCCTATCACTACCCAGCCTCCTGTTTTCCTGTGTCGTGACCTCCGCCAGTGGGGAGCCGCTGACTCAGAAACACCCTACTATACTATTGCACACACACACCTAAACAACACGCACACACAGCCCCCCCCCCCACACCCACAAATGTCACTGTACCATCCACACTATCAATGTACATCTTACTCTGTAACCGCTTTTTAATTAAACAAAACAATACACACCCCCTTCCACATCATATGCTCTCTATTTAACACATTTCACCTATAACTCAAGTTGCAATACAGGCCATCTTTCATACAATTCTAACCATCTTTCTCATATACAAATGTTCACAAATTAAGGGGGCGCAGCCCCTTACGACGGTGTGAAGAGCGCCCGTAGGGCGCGATGAATCACCTAGTTAACATATAGTTATCTATCCTCTGGAACCACTGAGAGAGAGGAATCGACTGTCTTTTAATAGCAGGGTATATTTGTTTAACTTATACTGTTGTTGCTCTTGCAGTATTCACCAAATGTCGAAGTAGCGATTTCTTATATATCGAAATAGGTATGTCCATTAAATTAAATAGCCAAAACTCAGGTGTGTTAGGCCAGGGCCGGATTAACAATGGGCCTGATGGAGCTACAGCTCCAGGCCCACTCTCCAAATAGGCCCATTTTGTAGAGGAGGACTGAGGCTTTCCAATGAGCCCAGCCCAGCGCCTGCATGATCCTGGGACCATATTCCCGGGTAAGTCCCTGCTGCATTTTCTGGTGTGAAAGGGGTATTATTACAAATAGCCGGTTCCTGCAGTGCTCTGAATACAGCCAGGCAGCCTCGCCGCACTCTGTCCGGCTGTCAATGGCTGTCACTTCTGCCTGGCAGCGGCTGTCCCCCAGTTACCGCGAGCATGTATTCCCCCTTGGCAATGAACATGTAATCCCATATGGCAATGAGCATGGAACCCCTGGCAATGAGAGAGTGTGTGGGAGACCCGCACCATATATTAGGTTTTCATGGAGTGTGGATGGCAAAATTTTCAGTCAGAAAGGGTTTCTTTTAGTTATATCCCCTTACTGGCTTAGGGTGCTGTCTACTGATTTAGATATATGATACACAAAACAAGAAGAACAAGAAAAGAAATCAGTTTGATTCAGACGCACTCCTCATCCACATAGTCTCTAATGGACTTAAAAATTACCCGAAGGTATATATTTTATTAATGCAGAATAACTCAAAAGCTAGCAGGCCATTTTTAAATATTTTGTAATTTTTATTATTTATTTAATTATACGTGACCTGATAGTCTGTTCCCTGTGACAGGGATCCAATTGGCGAAATATATTAAAAACAGTGATATATATATAAGAAAAAAGAAAAATTAGAAAGATTTAAAATAAGTCTCTGTTATCCGTTCACAGATATTACAATGAAAAGGCTTCAAAGATGCCTTGTTATATTGCATGTGCCAAATGTGCGTATTATTATATAGGCATTGTGTTGCCTTTATTATCTAATGCGTGCTGATCAATTCTGCCCTCAGTCCACAACTATTGATGCAATTTTTATACAGAGTTATCCTCTCCTCTGACTAGTGTGTGCTATTAAGCAGTTGCAACATAAAGATCACTAAATATTCCAATTATGTATCAGCATATAAATTGTTGCAAGAAAGTATCTTCTTGTGCACTTGTGTGCTGTGGATATCAATAGCTGATCTTTATTCTCTGGCTTGTGTTGCCTTTCTCAGCATCCACACCTAAATTTCACTCTTACTAAAGCCACAGTGATTTAACGACAGATTTGTCTTTATGTGTCAGTTTTGTTCAACGAGTGCTCACAATGTCACTCTACCGAACAGCAACTCTGTTGGTGTTCATTAAATAATTATACAGAGTGGGATTGTGTTTGCCGCATAGCCCTACACCTCTCCCTCTATATCTGGTGTTTCACCCCTATATTCACATGGTCCAATCTCTGGATTGTGTCGTACATATGTCCGCGTTATACAGTTCTTAAGTTATACAATACCAATATTTATTATAGTATATAAAGTACGTCAGGGGTGTTGTGTTTGACAAATTAGTTTACACACAGAGTGCAAATGTTGATTAGATTTATTGTGCAATCTTGAGTTGCCCTACACACTGGGCAATTATTGAGTGAGATTGGTTTTACTTTCTTCTTTACAAATTCAGTTGTACATATGATCTTTATTCATAGAGAGATACATTCCCCATAGGAATATTAGTGTAATCACTGATTGTTATTAATCATTGCGAGGTCTCAGAGTTTTACCGTGCTATACCGTTTATATTGGGCACATAATGCAGCATTTTACCATACTATGTCTCGATGCTATTTGTTTACGCACCTCAAGTAATGAGGCAATGAGGACATGTAATAGGGCACTGGTAAGTATATGCACGTAAAAGATGATATATCTCCGGCGGGGTATTAACTGATATCGCTGCCCGGCTATTGAGAGCACTCTCCGGCTTTCTCTGTACAGCCGGCAGCTTGCGCCCGCACTGGCCGTGTGCTGCTACAGATAATCTGACATTCAGCGTTTCCCGATAAGGTGAACACGCTGTCAGGCGTTCTCTGTGTGGCAGACGGCGTGCGCCCGCAATCTCTGAACGCTCCACTACAGGGATTCTCTGCCTGCTATACACACATATATGACTGAGGTAAAACTGACCATATATAAACACATAAATTACATTGGCTACATGGGTGAACGGATTATGACAGGAGACATTAGCCGATGCGCATTTCGCCCTACTACAGCTTTTTCAAGGCTTAACCTATATGTCAGACCCGCCCTCCTTTGGCTATATTTATGGGATTGACTTTTCCATGGGCGTTTTTTTACACGGACCAATCCAGTGTTTTACATGTCTTTTTCAAATGGTACTAGCGCTATGATAGGTTCTCTGTTTGACAGATATTTATCGCAGAGCTTTATTTTAATGTTTACATAATAATAGATCTGTGATTATCCACTTCTTTTTGTACAGGTTTATCCACATACATCCGTCTTAAACCATACTGTACTACCCTTGTTTAAACATTAAAATCTTCAACATCTCCTATCATGTTATTCTTGTTATTGAAGAAAATACATATTATGTAATTTTACTTATGCAATCACATTGAAAGCATGTGCATCCACTGCTATTACTCTGGAAATCATTATTTTCGAACGGTTCTTCTGATGGTCCTATAGATATGTTCCTATATACCATATATATTGGCATACTGGAATCTATTATAAATATTTATAATATTTTTATTTTTATTTTGTTTTTATATCTTTTTATTTTTATTTTTGTGATGATTTTTACTAGCATCCGTGATTGTGTGTTGCGTGGTTATTATGCGTTATATACATAATGAGTTATTCTAGGTGATAATCATTAAAGTGTGAACAGGTGAGTAAAAAAAAAATTATATTAAAACAGTGAAAAGAAACGTGCAAAATAGTGCAAAAACATGCAGAATAAAATTATAGTCTAATAATCAAATATGTGTGATAATGGTATAGTGGTGTCATCTGTTGAATGAAATCCATAAACGGTGTGAGATCATTAAATTGTGATTAAAGTAGTGTAGATGATCGATAAGTGTGCTATGTTAAGATATGACTGGTGACATTAATGTGCTAAATCATAAAGTAGAAGGATGGGTAATGGTCCATATTTTGTGAGATATGTTATAATTTACCACAGTGACATACGTATAGTGTATTAATAATAACGTGACATAACAGTGTATACTGTATAACATGTTGCATAATTGAATATAGTCATTGCGATATAAATAGGTGGATGGTTAGAGAATGGATAGGTATATCAGTAGTATCAGTACAGTTAATGTGTCTGGTGGATTACGACACATGTATCCTATCCCTGTTATATAGGGTCAGTACTTCTGGGATGGATCTGAAGGGATATTATAATCGTGATAGTATTAGGTGAAATAGGGTCTAAGCCCTCTCCATCTTTGTAAGTGACAGAGATGTAAAAATCACATCTGATATCACAGGTACCGTGTGATATACATTATTGAACATAGGGTACTGGGTGGTCTTATTATAGGAGTGTCCTGGAAAGGAAATTCTTCCCCAGTGTTATCTGGGTACTAGATCATCTAAATTGACTGTTGAGCCAATATTGGAGCTTAATGTAGATGGCATTGGAATTTTTGATGGTTATCTTGTTCCACTGTACTTATAGAAATGCAGAATACTGAATCTCTTCATTGAGTCCATGTGGTTTCAAGCTGTTCATTAGGAAGATGTGTTTAGATTCTTTTTTTTTTTTTTTTTTTTTCAGGAGCTCCTGGGTTATGTTGCCTCCTCTAATTCCCAGGGTTACTTTTTCCAAGCTGATGGCTTTGAGACCTTTGGGGTTACTCTGATGATATCTTATAAAATGTCTGGCCACACTGGTAATCTTCATCTTCTCCAGATCTTTTTGGGCATTCTTGATATTACCAACATGTTCCAGAATCCTCTTCTTCCAAGGTCTTTTTGTCATCCCTATATACTTGAGATTGCAGGGACATGATAGGCAATAAATTATTCCTTAGGATTCACAGTTAATGAATTCCCGGATCTTAGTTGTTTGGCCATATCTGTTGGTAAATTCTTTAGCATGTATCACGTATTCACAGGCTTTACATTTGCCACATTTGTGACATCCTGTCACACTTGGTGTCTTCCTGTGTTTTCGAGTAAAATGGCTTTGTGTTAGCTGGTTACGTAAATTCGGTGCTTTTCTCCAACTGCTCTGAATGCGCTCTCCAATTGCTACTTTGAGATCTTCATCTGTTGTCAAAATGTGTTGATGTTGGGTCAAGATTTTATTAATATCTTTCCAGTCGGTGCAATATGTGCTTATAAATCTGGGAGCTGGTTCATCCATTTTTTTGGGCTTAGGTGTAAGCAACATTGTTCTTGGGTTTTTTTTCGCTGCCCCATAAGCTTGTTTTAAGAGATTATTGCTGTATCCTCTCAAAAGCAGTCTATCTCTTAGTTCTTTGGCCCTTAGTTCGAATGTGTGGTCTTCAGAACAATTTCTTCTCAAGCGGATGTATTCCCCTTTGGGTATCCCTTTTAGAGTGGCTGGAAGATGGGAGCTGGTTTTATGCAGAATACTGTTTGTGGCCGTCTCTTTGCGGAAGATGTCCGTAGTCAGTTTGTTATCTTCTGTTTTGCTAATTTTGAGGTCTAGGAAAGAAATTTCATTATCGCTGATACATGAGGTAAGTCTCAGGTTGAAACTGTTCTGATTGAGACATTCGATCATTTCTTTCAGGAGATCCACACTCCCTTCCCATATTATCAGGATGTCATCTATGTATCTATACCATCCTACAATGCAATTGGTGTATTTCTCGTTTTCGCTATTAAATACCCATTCCCTTTCCCACCAACCCAGGTATAAATTTGCATAGGTTGGCGTACAGGTACTCCCCATCGCGGTCCCGCGAACTTGGAGGTAGTACCTGTCATCGAAAGTGAAGAAATTATGGGTCAAGACAAACTCGAGTAGTTCCAGGACAAATTCATCGATTTCTTCATACTTCCTCATTTTTAGGAAGTACTGAGTCGCCTGGATCCCTTTCTGGTGGCTAATGCTCGTGTAGAGCGATTCAACATCGCAGGTACAGAGTAGTGTGTTCTCTAGTACATGTACCCCATCCAGTTTCCGTAAGATGTCCATGGAGTCTCTGGTATAGGAGGGTAGTTCTACCACAAATCTCCTCAGATAGTGATCGATAAAAGTACTTGCTTTTTCAGTGAGGTTGGAAATGCCCGATATTATGGGTCTCCCCGATGGATTGGTTCTGTGTTTATGTATTTTGGGTAACATATAAAAAGTAGATGTCTTTGGATTGGTTACCTCTAAATATTCGGCTTCTGTTTTGGAGATTATGCCTCTATCAAAGGCTATCTTGATCATCTTCTCATATTGTTTGAGAAAATTAGCAGTTGGATTGAATATGAGTCTCTTGTAGGTTGTAATGTCGGATAATTGCCGGTTAGCCTCCTTCATATATAGCTCAATGTCCCATAGCACAATATTCCCCCCTTTGTCTGAGGGTTTGAATATAGTATCTTCCCACTTCTGCATCTCTTTGAGTGCTTGTTGCTCTTCTCTGGTAATATTCTGACAGATTTTACGTTGTTTATTCATATAGAGTTTATCCAGGTCTCGAGATACTAGTTCTATGAATATTTGCACCTGTGGACATATTTGGGCATTCGGAGTAAATGTCGATTTCTTTTTAAGCGGCTTCAGATTGAGTGCATCATAATTATCCTCACTATCCTCTCTTTCTGCTTCTAGATCTTCCAGCATTTTGATAATGTGCTCATCCTCTTCATCCAAGTCTTGGGTATAGGGTGTCTGCTCTCCATCTGTCTCTCTTTTCGTAAAAAAAATTTTTAGAAGCAGTTTCCTAGCATACAGATGTATATCTTTCTGTACAGTGAACCTATCCATTTGATTATCTGGGGAGAAGCTGAGCCCCTTAGATAGAACATTAATTTGGGGTTCTGTAAGGATTCTCTGGGTGAGGTTAATGATTTGTAGCTCATCTTTTCTTAGTACTTCCTCGCCTGTCGTCTGTTGCGTTGTGGGTATTTCTCCCACTCTCTCCTGTCCCTTTTTCTTGTGTTTCTTTCCTCCTCTCCTGATTTTCTTACATTTTCCGGTCCTCGATCTCTTTCCCAGGATGGGCCCTGTCCTAAAAAACGGGCTCGTTGCCATTTATTGGTGGAGGCAATGTTGATATCTTCCCCTTCTGATGACTCAACTTCCGAGGTGCTGATGTTAAAGGTATTGTCTGGATCTCTTCTTGTTGATTTAATCTTCCATTTGTAAACCGTATTCTGGGTATAGTCCCCTTTATCTCTGAGGAATTTGGATCTTTTCCTTTCCATCAACATTTTCTCAAATTTATCCAGATCTTCTTTGTATTTAGCGTATGTTTTCTGAAAATCATCCTCCTTTTCAGCCGGTTTCAGTTTTTCACTGATTTTTTCTATTTCTGAGTTGAGTTTCTCTAAGTTTCTAGTGTCATGCTTGATTAGGATTTCTATACAGTCTCTGGAACATTTTAATAAGGCTTTTTCCCACTCCTTTCTCAGGTCTTCATCCAGTTCAAAAGATGGGAATAGTTTTGGTCGGAGTCCTCTGGGGGTCATCTCATATTTCATGTAGTTTTCAAAAGTCACTTTATTCCAGTGTGCTTTCGTCTGTTTATACAAGAGATTTTTTAAATCTATCAGATCTGTGCTCCAGTGATTGTCTTTTTCGCTGGTATGGTTCTCCCCAAAGAGAGTGCATGATTCTTCCGTCCATCTATCCCTTCTACTCCCAAGATCTTTACTCAGACTAAAATTACTCATTTTTGGTTCCGATATATAGGTTGGAATGGTCTCTGCTGTCGAGTTAGTAATGATAATCAAATTTATGATGTTAATGTATGATTATGTGCTGGGTCAGATTCGAGTGGTTTGGCCACTCTAAAAATTGCAAGGAGAGAGTGTGTGGGAGACCCGCACCATATATTAGGTTTTCATGGAGTGTGGATGGCAAAATTTTCAGTCAGAAAGGGTTTCTTTTAGTTATATCCCCTTACTGGCTTAGGGTGCTGTCTACTGATTTAGATATATGATACACAAAACAAGAAGAACAAGAAAAGAAATCAGTTTGATTCAGACGCACTCCTCATCCACATAGTCTCTAATGGACTTAAAAATTACCCGAAGGTATATATTTTATTAATGCAGAATAACTCAAAAGCTAGCAGGCCATTTTTAAATATTTTGTAATTTTTATTATTTATTTAATTATACGTGACCTGATAGTCTGTTCCCTGTGACAGGGATCCAATTGGCGAAATATATTAAAAACAGTGATATATATATAAGAAAAAAGAAAAATTAGAAAGATTTGAAATAAGTCTCTGTTATCCGTTCACAGATATTACAATGAAAAGGCTTCAAAGATGCCTTGTTATATTGCATGTGCCAAATGTGCGTATTATTATATAGGCATTGTGTTGCCTTTATTATCTAATGCGTGCTGATCAATTCTGCCCTCAGTCCACAACTATTGATGCAATTTTTATACAGAGTTATCCTCTCCTCTGACTAGTGTGTGCTATTAAGCAGTTGCAACATAAAGATCACTAAATATTCCAATTATGTATCAGCATATAAATTGTTGCAAGAAAGTATCTTCTTGTGCACTTGTGTGCTGTGGATATCAATAGCTGATCTTTATTCTCTGGCTTGTGTTGCCTTTCTCAGCATCCACACCTAAATTTCACTCTTACTAAAGCCACAGTGATTTAACGACAGATTTGTCTTTATGTGTCAGTTTTGTTCAACGAGTGCTCACAATGTCACTCTACCGAACAGCAACTCTGTTGGTGTTCATTAAATAATTATACAGAGTGGGATTGTGTTTGCCGCATAGCCCTACACCTCTCCCTCTATATCTGGTGTTTCACCCCTATATTCACATGGTCCAATCTCTGGATTGTGTCGTACATATGTCCGCGTTATACAGTTCTTAAGTTATACAATACCAATATTTATTATAGTATATAAAGTACGTCAGGGGTGTTGTGTTTGACAAATTAGTTTACACACAGAGTGCAAATGTTGATTAGATTTATTGTGCAATCTTGAGTTGCCCTACACACTGGGCAATTATTGAGTGAGATTGGTTTTACTTTCTTCTTTACAAATTCAGTTGTACATATGATCTTTATTCATAGAGAGATACATTCCCCATAGGAATATTAGTGTAATCACTGATTGTTATTAATCATTGCGAGGTCTCAGAGTTTTACCGTGCTATACCGTTTATATTGGGCACATAATGCAGCATTTTACCATACTATGTCTCGATGCTATTTGTTTACGCACCTCAAGTAATGAGGCAATGAGGACATGTAATAGGGCACTGGTAAGTATATGCACGTAAAAGATGATATATCTCCGGCGGGGTATTAACTGATATCGCTGCCCGGCTATTGAGAGCACTCTCCGGCTTTCTCTGTACAGCCGGCAGCTTGCGCCCGCACTGGCCGTGTGCTGCTACAGATAATCTGACATTCAGCGTTTCCCGATAAGGTAAACACGCTGTCAGGCGTTCTCTGTGTGGCAGACGGCGTGCGCCCGCAATCTCTGAGCGCTCCACTACAGGGATTCTCTGCCTGCTATACACACATATATGACTGAGGTAAAACTGACCATATATAAACACATAAATTACATTGGCTACATGGGTGAACGGATTATGACAGGAGACATTAGCCGATGCGCATTTCGCCCTACTACAGCTTTTTCAAGGCTTAACCTATATGTCAGACCCGCCCTCCTTTGGCTATATTTATGGGATTGACTTTTCCATGGGCGTTTTTTTACACGGACCAATCCAGTGTTTTACATGTCTTTTTCAAATGGTACTAGCGCTATGATAGGTTCTCTGTTTGACAGATATTTATCGCAGAGCTTTATTTTAATGTTTACATAATAATAGATCTGTGATTATCCACTTCTTTTTGTACAGGTTTATCCACATACATCCGTCTTAAACCATACTGTACTACCCTTGTTTAAACATTAAAATCTTCAACATCTCCTATCATGTTATTCTTGTTATTGAAGAAAATACATATTATGTAATTTTACTTATGCAATCACATTGAAAGCATGTGCATCCACTGCTATTACTCTGGAAATCATTATTTTCGAACGGTTCTTCTGATGGTCCTATAGATATGTTCCTATATACCATATATATTGGCATACTGGAATCTATTATAAATATTTATAATATTTTTATTTTTATTTTGTTTTTATATCTTTTTATTTTTATTTTTGTGATGATTTTTACTAGCATCCGTGATTGTGTGTTGCGTGGTTATTATGCGTTATATACATAATGAGTTATTCTAGGTGATAATCATTAAAGTGTGAACAGGTGAGTAAAAAAAAAATTATATTAAAACAGTGAAAAGAAACGTGCAAAATAGTGCAAAAACATGCAGAATAAAATTATAGTCTAATAATCAAATATGTGTGATAATGGTATAGTGGTGTCATCTGTTGAATGAAATCCATAAACGGTGTGAGATCATTAAATTGTGATTAAAGTAGTGTAGATGATCGATAAGTGTGCTATGTTAAGATATGACTGGTGACATTAATGTGCTAAATCATAAAGTAGAAGGATGGGTAATGGTCCATATTTTGTGAGATATGTTATAATTTACCACAGTGACATACGTATAGTGTATTAATAATAACGTGACATAACAGTGTATACTGTATAACATGTTGCATAATTGAATATAGTCATTGCGATATAAATAGGTGGATGGTTAGAGAATGGATAGGTATATCAGTAGTATCAGTACAGTTAATGTGTCTGGTGGATTACGACACATGTATCCTATCCCTGTTATATAGGGTCAGTACTTCTGGGATGGATCTGAAGGGATATTATAATCGTGATAGTATTAGGTGAAATAGGGTCTAAGCCCTCTCCATCTTTGTAAGTGACAGAGATGTAAAAATCACATCTGATATCACAGGTACCGTGTGATATACATTATTGAACATAGGGTACTGGGTGGTCTTATTATAGGAGTGTCCTGGAAAGGAAATTCTTCCCCAGTGTTATCTGGGTACTAGATCATCTAAATTGACTGTTGAGCCAATATTGGAGCTTAATGTAGATGGCATTGGAATTTTTGATGGTTATCTTGTTCCACTGTACTTATAGAAATGCAGAATACTGAATCTCTTCATTGAGTCCATGTGGTTTCAAGCTGTTCATTAGGAAGATGTGTTTAGATTCTTTTTTTTTTTTTTTTTTTTCAGGAGCTCCTGGGTTATGTTGCCTCCTCTAATTCCCAGGGTTACTTTTTCCAAGCTGATGGCTTTGAGACCTTTGGGGTTACTCTGATGATATCTTATAAAATGTCTGGCCACACTGGTAATCTTCATCTTCTCCAGATCTTTTTGGGCATTCTTGATATTACCAACATGTTCCAGAATCCTCTTCTTCCAAGGTCTTTTTGTCATCCCTATATACTTGAGATTGCAGGGACATGATAGGCAATAAATTATTCCTTAGGATTCACAGTTAATGAATTCCCGGATCTTAGTTGTTTGGCCATATCTGTTGGTAAATTCTTTAGCATGTATCACGTATTCACAGGCTTTACATTTGCCACATTTGTGACATCCTGTCACACTTGGTGTCTTCCTGTGTTTTCGAGTAAAATGGCTTTGTGTTAGCTGGTTACGTAAATTCGGTGCTTTTCTCCAACTGCTCTGAATGCGCTCTCCAATTGCTACTTTGAGATCTTCATCTGTTGTCAAAATGTGTTGATGTTGGGTCAAGATTTTATTAATATCTTTCCAGTCGGTGCAATATGTGCTTATAAATCTGGGAGCTGGTTCATCCATTTTTTTGGGCTTAGGTGTAAGCAACATTGTTCTTGGGTTTTTTTTCGCTGCCCCATAAGCTTGTTTTAAGAGATTATTGCTGTATCCTCTCAAAAGCAGTCTATCTCTTAGTTCTTTGGCCCTTAGTTCGAATGTGTGGTCTTCAGAACAATTTCTTCTCAAGCGGATGTATTCCCTTTTGGGTATCCCTTTTAGAGTGGCTGGAAGATGGGAGCTGGTTTTATGCAGAATACTGTTTGTGGCCGTCTCTTTGCGGAAGATGTCCGTAGTCAGTTTGTTATCTTCTGTTTTGCTAATTTTGAGGTCTAGGAAAGAAATTTCATTATCGCTGATACATGAGGTAAGTCTCAGGTTGAAACTGTTCTGATTGAGACATTCGATCATTTCTTTCAGGAGATCCACACTCCCTTCCCATATTATCAGGATGTCATCTATGTATCTATACCATCCTACAATGCAATTGGTGTATTTCTCGTTTTCGCTATTAAATACCCATTCCCTTTCCCACCAACCCAGGTATAAATTTGCATAGGTTGGCGTACAGGTACTCCCCATCGCGGTCCCGCGAACTTGGAGGTAGTACCTGTCATCGAAAGTGAAGAAATTATGGGTCAAGACAAACTCGAGTAGTTCCAGGACAAATTCATCGATTTCTTCATACTTCCTCATTTTTAGGAAGTACTGAGTCGCCTGGATCCCTTTCTGGTGGCTAATGCTCGTGTAGAGCGATTCAACATCGCAGGTACAGAGTAGTGTGTTCTCTAGTACATGTACCCCATCCAGTTTCCGTAAGATGTCCATGGAGTCTCTGGTATAGGAGGGTAGTTCTACCACAAATCTCCTCAGATAGTGATCGATAAAAGTACTTGCTTTTTCAGTGAGGTTGGAAATGCCCGATATTATGGGTCTCCCCGATGGATTGGTTCTGTGTTTATGTATTTTGGGTAACATATAAAAAGTAGATGTCTTTGGATTGGTTACCTCTAAATATTCGGCTTCTGTTTTGGAGATTATGCCTCTATCAAAGGCTATCTTGATCATCTTCTCATATTGTTTGAGAAAATTAGCAGTTGGATTGAATATGAGTCTCTTGTAGGTTGTAATGTCGGATAATTGCCGGTTAGCCTCCTTCATATATAGCTCAATGTCCCATAGCACAATATTCCCCCCTTTGTCTGAGGGTTTGAATATAGTATCTTCCCACTTCTGCATCTCTTTGAGTGCTTGTTGCTCTTCTCTGGTAATATTCTGACAGATTTTACGTTGTTTATTCATATAGAGTTTATCCAGGTCTCGAGATACTAGTTCTATGAATATTTGCACCTGTGGACATATTTGGGCATTCGGAGTAAATGTCGATTTCTTTTTAAGCGGCTTCAGATTGAGTGCATCATAATTATCCTCACTATCCTCTCTTTCTGCTTCTAGATCTTCCAGCATTTTGATAATGTGCTCATCCTCTTCATCCAAGTCTTGGGTATAGGGTGTCTGCTCTCCATCTGTCTCTCTTTTCGTAAAAAAAATTTTTAGAAGCAGTTTCCTAGCATACAGATGTATATCTTTCTGTACAGTGAACCTATCCATTTGATTATCTGGGGAGAAGCTGAGCCCCTTAGATAGAACATTAATTTGGGGTTCTGTAAGGATTCTCTGGGTGAGGTTAATGATTTGTAGCTCATCTTTTCTTAGTACTTCCTCGCCTGTCGTCTGTTGCGTTGTGGGTATTTCTCCCACTCTCTCCTGTCCCTTTTTCTTGTGTTTCTTTCCTCCTCTCCTGATTTTCTTACATTTTCCGGTCCTCGATCTCTTTCCCAGGATGGGCCCTGTCCTAAAAAACGGGCTCGTTGCCATTTATTGGTGGAGGCAATGTTGATATCTTCCCCTTCTGATGACTCAACTTCCGAGGTGCTGATGTTAAAGGTATTGTCTGGATCTCTTCTTGTTGATTTAATCTTCCATTTGTAAACCGTATTCTGGGTATAGTCCCCTTTATCTCTGAGGAATTTGGATCTTTTCCTTTCCATCAACATTTTCTCAAATTTATCCAGATCTTCTTTGTATTTAGCGTATGTTTTCTGAAAATCATCCTCCTTTTCAGCCGGTTTCAGTTTTTCACTGATTTTTTCTATTTCTGAGTTGAGTTTCTCTAAGTTTCTAGTGTCATGCTTGATTAGGATTTCTATACAGTCTCTGGAACATTTTAATAAGGCTTTTTCCCACTCCTTTCTCAGGTCTTCATCCAGTTCAAAAGATGGGAATAGTTTTGGTCGGAGTCCTCTGGGGGTCATCTCATATTTCATGTAGTTTTCAAAAGTCACTTTATTCCAGTGTGCTTTCGTCTGTTTATACAAGAGATTTTTTAAATCTATCAGATCTGTGCTCCAGTGATTGTCTTTTTCGCTGGTATGGTTCTCCCCAAAGAGAGTGCATGATTCTTCCGTCCATCTATCCCTTCTACTCCCAAGATCTTTACTCAGACTAAAATTACTCATTTTTGGTTCCGATATATAGGTTGGAATGGTCTCTGCTGTCGAGTTAGTAATGATAATCAAATTTATGATGTTAATGTATGATTATGTGCTGGGTCAGATTCGAGTGGTTTGGCCACTCTAAAAATTGCAAGGAGAGAGTGTGTGGGAGACCCGCACCATATATTAGGTTTTCATGGAGTGTGGATGGCAAAATTTTCAGTCAGAAAGGGTTTCTTTTAGTTATATCCCCTTACTGGCTTAGGGTGCTGTCTACTGATTTAGATATATGATACACAAAACAAGAAGAACAAGAAAAGAAATCAGTTTGATTCAGACGCACTCCTCATCCACATAGTCTCTAATGGACTTAAAAATTACCCGAAGGTATATATTTTATTAATGCAGAATAACTCAAAAGCTAGCAGGCCATTTTTAAATATTTTGTAATTTTTATTATTTATTTAATTATACGTGACCTGATAGTCTGTTACCTGTGACAGGGATCCAATTGGCGAAATATATTAAAAACAGTGATAGATATATAAGAAAAAAGAAAAATTAGAAAGATTTAAAATAAGTCTCTGTTATCCGTTCACAGATATTACAATGAAAAGGCTTCAAAGATGCCTTGTTATATTACATGTGCCAAATGTGCGTATTATTATATAGGCATTGTGTTGCCTTTATTATCTAATGCGTGCTGATCAATTCTGCCCTCAGTCCACAACTATTGATGCAATTTTTATACAGAGTTATCCTCTCCTCTGACTAGTGTGTGCTATTAAGCAGTTGCAACATAAAGATCACTAAATATTCCAATTATGTATCAGCATATAAATTGTTGCAAGAAAGTATCTTCTTGTGCACTTGTGTGCTGTGGATATCAATAGCTGATCTTTATTCTCTGGCTTGTGTTGCCTTTCTCAGCATCCACACCTAAATTTCACTCTTACTAAAGCCACAGTGATTTAACGACAGATTTGTCTTTATGTGTCAGTTTTGTTCAACGAGTGCTCACAATGTCACTCTACCGAACAGCAACTCTGTTGGTGTTCATTAAATAATTATACAGAGTGGGATTGTGTTTGCCGCATAGCCCTACACCTCTCCCTCTATATCTGGTGTTTCACCCCTATATTCACATGGTCCAATCTCTGGATTGTGTCGTACATATGTCCGCGTTATACAGTTCTTAAGTTATACAATACCAATATTTATTATAGTATATAAAGTACGTCAGGGGTGTTGTGTTTGACAAATTAGTTTACACACAGAGTGCAAATGTTGATTAGATTTATTGTGCAATCTTGAGTTGCCCTACACACTGGGCAATTATTGAGTGAGATTGGTTTTACTTTCTTCTTTACAAATTCAGTTGTACATATGATCTTTATTCATAGAGAGATACATTCCCCATAGGAATATTAGTGTAATCACTGATTGTTATTAATCATTGCGAGGTCTCAGAGTTTTACCGTGCTATACCGTTTATATTGGGCACATAATGCAGCATTTTACCATACTATGTCTCGATGCTATTTGTTTACGCACCTCAAGTAATGAGGCAATGAGGACATGTAATAGGGCACTGGTAAGTATATGCACGTAAAAGATGATATATCTCCGGCGGGGTATTAACTGATATCGCTGCCCGGCTATTGAGAGCACTCTCCGGCTTTCTCTGTACAGCCGGCAGCTTGCGCCCGCACTGGCCGTGTGCTGCTACAGATAATCTGACATTCAGCGTTTCCCGATAAGGTGAACACGCTGTCAGGCGTTCTCTGTGTGGCAGACGGCGTGCGCCCGCAATCTCTGAGCGCTCCACTACAGGGATTCTCTGCCTGCTATACACACATATATGACTGAGGTAAAACTGACTATATATAAACACATAAATTACATTGGCTACATGGGTGAACGGATTATGACAGGAGACATTAGCCGATGCGCATTTCGCCCTACTACAGCTTTTTCAAGGCTTAACCTATACGTCAGACCCGCCCTCCTTTGGCTATATTTATGGGATTGACTTTTCCATGGGCGTTTTTTTACACGGACCAATCCAGTGTTTTACATGTCTTTTTCAAATGGTACTAGCGCTATGATAGGTTCTCTGTTTGACAGATATTTATCGCAGAGCTTTATTTTAATGTTTACATAATAATAGATCTGTGATTATCCACTTCTTTTTGTACAGGTTTATCCACATACATCCGTCTTAAACCATACTGTACTACCCTTGTTTAAACATTAAAATCTTCAACATCTCCTATCGTGTTATTCTTGTTATTGAAGAAAATACATATTATGTAATTTTACTTATGCAATCACATTGAAAGCATGTGCATCCACTGCTATTACTCTGGAAATCATTATTTTCGAACGGTTCTTCTGATGGTCCTATAGATATGTTCCTATATACCATATATATTGGCATACTGGAATCTATTATAAATATTTATAATATTTTTATTTTTATTTTGTTTTTATATCTTTTTATTTTTATTTTTGTGATGATTTTTACTAGCATCCGTGATTGTGTGTTGCGTGGTTATTATGCGTTATATACATAATGAGTTATTCTAGGTGATAATCATTAAAGTGTGAACAGGTGAGTAAAAAAAAAAATTATATTAAAACAGTGAAAAGAAACGTGCAAAATAGTGCAAAAACATGCAGAATAAAATTATAGTCTAATAATCAAATATGTGTGATAATGGTATAGTGGTGTCATCTGTTGAATGAAATCCATAAACGGTGTGAGATCATTAAATTGTGATTAAAGTAGTGTAGATGATCGATAAGTGTGCTATGTTAAGATATGACTGGTGACATTAATGCGCTAAATCATAAAGTAGAAGGATGGGTAATGGTCCATATTTTGTGAGATATGTTATAATTTACCACAGTGACATACGTATAGTGTATTAATAATAACGTGACATAACAGTGTATACTGTATAACATGTTGCATAATTGAATATAGTCATTGCGATATAAATAGGTGGATGGTTAGAGAATGGATAGGTATATCAGTAGTATCAGTACAGTTAATGTGTCTGGTGGATTACGACACATGTATCCTATCCCTGTTATATAGGGTCAGTACTTCTGGGATGGATCTGAAGGGATATTATAATCGTGATAGTATTAGGTGAAATAGGGTCTAAGCCCTCTCCATCTTTGTAAGTGACAGAGATGTAAAAATCACATCTGATATCACAGGTACCGTGTGATATACATTATTGAACATAGGGTACTGGGTGGTCTTATTATAGGCAATGAGCATGTAGGTAAGCAGCATTTATGTAGCTTCAATTTTAATTGGCATTATGGTGTGTGGCTTAACATGTAATGGGCATTATGGTGTAAATTTTTAATGCGCACCTTCGGCGTGCAATGTCCCTGTTTGAGAACCATATTGTAAATTTTGGCTCAATTGGTTTTGGTATAGTGTGTATTTTGGCTCAATCCATGTGGAAAAATGTGAATTTTGCCTTAATCTGTGTGGCATAACGTGAATTTTGACTCATTCCATGTGGCATAATGTGTAAGAGGCAAGTACAGTATAAGGGGGTTACTATTGTGTTGCCTGATTTGTATAAGGGGTATATGGTGTGGTAAACCTAGGTGACCACATAAAAGGTGCTGAAATGTTGTCTACCAAGTTTCTGCTTTCAGTATTTTTTTAGGACTGGAGTGCTGCCTCACCCGGCAAGTATCTTAGGACATCGGCATCCTGCAGGTGCACCTTTGGAGGGCACCCGCCAATATATCTCCCTGCATCCTGGGAGTGTCAGAATTTGTAATATATATATATATATATATATATATATATATATATATATATATATATCTTATATATTTGGCTACATCTGTCACTCAAAGTGTGTCTGGAGATATAACCCTGGGTGGAGCCTTTGACTCACATGACAGAGAACCAGCCCAGTGAGCCCACAGACAGTGCCAGACACCCTCTGCCTCTCCATGTTACACAGCAAAGACACAGCTACACACCAGACACACCAGGTGAGCGCCTCCATACCTCCCAACATGACCCTCTCCAGGAGGGACAGAATGCTATGTTTGTGGACTTCCATCTTAATTTATGATTGTCATCACCTGTCATTTTAAACAGGGTAAGTGATAAGAAAGGTGTTTAAGCACAGGTGATGGTAATCTATAAATTAAGAAGAAAGTCCAGAAACAGAGCAATGTGTCCCTCCTGGAGAAGGTCATATTGGGTATGCACCTCCCCCCCCCCCCCATTCACGGCATCCCCACGATTAAATGTCACAGTGACATGGCTATGGTCGACAATGAAAAAGGTTGACAAGATTTATTTTTCACTTTTTCAATGTTTTCATATTCATTCTCATGTGTCGACATGGACACCAATGAAGTGCCACACTTATGTCAACATTTACATGTGTTGACCTTTCTGTGTTGATTTTTTTCTTGTGGCGATTCGCGGCACCCTCCGCAACCCCCCTCCCGTGATTTGCAGCACACCCCCCGCAATTCGCGGCACCCCCGGTGACTCCCGCGATTCGCGGCCCCACCCCGTGACACCCCCCCCCCCCTCCTGCAATTCGCGCCAACCCCCGGGCCCCCCCTCCCGCGGTTCACGGTGCCCCCCACGACCCCCCTACCACGGTTCACGGTGCCCCCCACAACCCCCCCTACCGCGATTACCCACCCCTGACCCCCCCTCCTGTCATTGCAGCAACCCCCCGCGACCCGCCCTCCCGCGATTCACTGCAACCCCCCGCGCCGCCCCCCCATCCCACGATTCGCGGCACCCACACCCCCCCCAGCGACCCATCCTCCCGCAATTCACGGCATCCACCCATGACGCCTCCTCCCGTGATTCGCGGACACCCCTCACCTCCTCCCTCCCCCACCCCCACGCGTGATTCACTGCAACCCCAGGATTAAATGGCACATGCAAAACACTGGCACGGCTATGGTCGACAATGAAAAAGGTTGACATGAGTTTTTGAAGATTTATCTTTCTTTTTTTGAATGTTTTCATATTCATTCTCATGTGTTGACATGGACACCGATGAACTGCCACACTTATGTCAACATTTACATGTGTTGAACTTTCTGTGTTGATTTTTTCTTGTAGCAATTTTTTCCACACATTTTTTCCTACACATCATCAACCAATTCTTTGTATAATATATAACAACTGTTCTGTTTTACTGTAGGTGTTTTAAGTCAGACCTTTTACTGCTACTATTACTGTTTATGTAAATGCATTCTGAATGACAGCAACATCCTACCATCCTTCTACAAGAATATATAACCAACTAGGTGATTCATCGCGCCCCGGGCCCCCCCCCCTCCCGCAATTCACGGACCCCCCGCGCACCCCCCCTCCCGTGATTCGCAACCCCCCCTCGCGCGATTCACGCCCCCTCCCTCCCTTGATTCACGGCACCCCCTGCGCCCCTCCCGCAATTCACAGCACCCCTAAGCCCCTCTTTAGTCCCCCGTATACTCACACACCCCTATCACTACCCAGCTTCCTGCTCTCCTGAACCGTAACTTCCACCACTGGGGAGTCGCTGACGCTGTTTTGCCCACATGCCCCTATCATGCCTCATAGCCCAGCCTCCTGCTCTCATGCACCCGAACTCCCACCCAGTAGGAGGAGACACTGACTAAGGGCCACCATCCTGTACTCCTGTGCTGCCACGCTGGACCCTCACCCACTGGCAGAAGCAGCACAGTATCTCCCACCCTCCTCTTTAGTCCCCCTTATTCCCACACACCCCTATCACTAGCCAGCCTCCTGTTTTCCTGTGTCGTGACCTCCGCCAGTGGGAAACCGCTGACTCAGAAACACCCTACTATACTATTGCACACACACACACACCTAAACAACATGCACACACAGCCCCCCCCCCACACCCACAAATGTCACTGTACCATCAACACTATCAATGTACATCTTATGCTGGGTACACACCAGGACGACTAGGGCCCGATCCCCTCAATCTAGATCCAATTCCAACCAATTGGATGTAGATTGTGTGCGGATTGGGCCCTTTTCTGTCCTGGTGTGGACCGATACCGATCCGATGCGCGGTCCCGCGGGTCGGTCGGTCGTTATTAAGATCCTACCTGCTGCAGGTAGGATCTCAATGACGACCATACAGCCGGGTGCGGGTCGCCATCAGATCGGACCCGCTCACGGTGCACATCGTGAGCGGGTCGTGCCCCCCCGCGTCACCGTGAGCGGGTCGGACGAGACACTGACGACCCACCCACGATGTGCATCGTGAGCGGGTCGTCCTTGTGTGTACCCTACATTACTCTGTAACTGCTTTTTAATTAAACAAAACAATACACACCCCCTTCCACATCATATGCTCTCTATTTAACACATTTCACCTATAAGTGAAGTTGCAATACAGGCATCTTTCATACAATTCTAACCATCTTTCTCATATACAAATGTTCACAAATTAAGGGGGCGCAGCCCCTTACGACGGTGTGAAGAGCGCCCGTAGGGCGCGATGAATCACCTAGTATATATATATATATATAATTAGTTGAAAGTATTTACACAAATACAGACACACCCATGAGCAGTCCACCCAACCAGAACACTGGTCACGCCCCCCACATTATTAGGTGCTGGCCACAACCCCTATTATTGTGCATAATAGGCCCTTGATAATTTTCAGCTCCAGGCCCATTTAGACCTTAATCTGGCTCTGCGCATACTTATTGTACTAGATCTCATCTCATTGCATTGCAAAGGATGAGATGCAATATCGTATACAATATTTGTACCATGTATGGGCACCTATACAAACATATATAAACACACAGATGGTGTTATTGTGAATAGAGAAGAAAAGTGATCTTAAAAAAATATGTAACTGAAGATGTCAAATCTATTTATTTTAGCACAAATCTATTTATTTTATTGATATGTGATTAAACTCCTCTTTCCAAGATGTACTTAATGATCTTCTATCTGTTCCTGTACTATTTGTTTTTAGTTGTGAAACGTGGCCTTACTGCCCTCTACTGGGCAAATACAGTTCTTAAGGCACTTTTATGTACAAGAGCCAGAAATAAATATATGAATATACCGTTATCTAATTTTGGTACACACAACTGTATTAAATCATGTGCATATTGGACAAGGTGGTCGTCACAATTCTGGCTATATTGCCTCTATCATTGCCACCAGTTTATCCAAAATGCAGTTGTGTCACAATAAAACAGAGGAAAACAGCACCTTAGGCTCTGCCGCCCTCTATTGGGCAGATATGCTTGTCTGGATCATATATCATGTATATTTATATTTTAAGCATTGGTGCCCTCTGCTGTTTAGAAAAGAGAAAATCACTCACATTTTTCCTATTCAGTATAGTACATATTGGAGCTTTTAGTCATACCTCCCAACAGTCCCGATTACAGCGGGACAGTCCCGATTATCAGGGCCTGTCCCGCTGTCCCTCCCACGGCTGGCAGTGTCCCGCGGTGAGGGGGGCTGTTGGGAGTCCCCCCTGTAGGCTGCTAAGCAGCGGGGAATAAACGCTGTGCGCATGCGCACAGCATCTATTCCCGAAGCCAGGGGGCTGGGGGCATGGCTAGAGGCTCACAGAGCCTCTGGGTCATGCCCCCATAGCGGCAAAATGGGGGCGTGGCCTCACAGGGGAGCCGCGAGTATAGGCCACGCCCCATAATTATGCCACGTCCCCCAAAATTTTCGGCACGCCTCCGGCGCGCAGGAGCTGTGTCCCGCTTCCGACTGGTCCAAAGTTGGGAGGTACGTTTTAGTTATTTAAGTACATTGAAAAATCATCACTATTCTACTAAATGACATTCAGTTAAATTACAGCCAACACATGTTTCAATGCCCAAGCAGCTTTTTCAAGGCCAACCAGGGTGCCCTTTCCAGGAAATATTTATTGAAATCAAGCCACCAATCAGCAGTGTCACTTGTGGTCACATGTCATCCCAATAGTGTCAGGTCCTTTTACTTGGTGATTGACATTCCTATTATCCTATTAAGGGCTCTGACTAGTGTTACAGTGGGTTGTCCCACCTTTCATATCCCCAGTGATTGCTCAGGATCATACATCAATCATACTGCGCCCACCCTTCCCATAAGGCACAGCAGCGCATCATGTGACGGGCATATTCTGCCCAAAATGCTCTCCGGCATGTCACATGATCAACGTTGTTATCCCAGAGAGCATTGCGGCACGTCACGTGACCGGCGCTTCTCCATTATGCGGCACTGTGTCATAATTCCGCGCCTGCTTATTGCCGGACTTTAGTCATGTGACCGGTCATGTGATTGGTCACGTGTTGTGTTAGGTGGGGGGAATCCACCTATCACTGGCTCCTATGCCCGAACCCAGAAGTCCCGGGTATATTCCCTCACCAAACCCCGGCCCTGTATTGAGCATTTATCATAATTGTGTAGGATTGGATACTAAATAATACTTTAATTATTAATGTCGCGCTTCCAAATATTGCATCCTGTATCTAGGAACAGGATGTTTGTTATATTGCGTTATTCCACTTTTCCATGTACAGTATTATAAATAAAGTTGATCAGTAATTATAAAATGTGCCCCTTCGCTGGAAATTTCATCCACTGCCTCCTCTAGCATCATCAAAAGGTGTGTGCTATAATGGGGTGGACATTTTGTGTGGGCTATATTTTATTAGCAGGAGCCAGCCAGGAGGAGAGCCGGGACCGCAGACATGTAGATCTGCGAGTGCCGGTGGCGGCGGCAAGCAGAGGGGTAAGGTTGGTCCCGGCAGCAGAGCAGCGCATCGATAGCCCGGCAGACCCCCGGTGCCCACACTTTCTCAGCGCCTCCCTGGGACTGCGGGGCTACTGTTTCACCACTGACTACCGCCCAGTTTATTTTAGCGCTCTCCCCCCTCCCTCACTTCAGTTCCCCAACTGCTAGATCAGAGCCGCTCTAACTGGACTGTAGCGCGCTCCCATAGAATAGTTAAACTCGGAATCACGCTATACTAATACATGCAGCACAAAACGGACACATAATTATCACATAGACACAGGCAGTGACCATTCCTAAGCCAACAACCTTTTCATCTAAGGCTTTATCAAGGCATCAACCCGTTGGCATGTTGAAGGAAGTTTAAATACTCCATCCTTCACTTTGATTGGATGTGATGTAATAATTAGTATTTTTTTTTTTATCCAGTGTTTAGCAATGATTTTGTGTAAGTAGCTTTGTTCAATCTAGGGCATATCACGGAATATCTATAGTTCACAATTTACAATATTGTAATATATATATTGCAATGAAGTCATTTCTGGATCATCACTTGGACAGTACAACTTTCAACCATCAACTATTTCTCAAATTGCTCAGACTGACATTAGAGCGGAACTTCTTCTTGTTCGATGGTAGTTTCTACCTACAGCTACGGGGGTGCGCCATGGGATCGGTGGTAGCACCCTCGTATGCTAATATCTATATGTTTGGCGAAGAAGGTCGCATGTTCTTAAACCGCCCTGAAGTCAGTAAATACATGCTCCTGTACACCCGCTACATAGACGACATCTTTGTCTTGTGGACGGGTGGGCAGGAGCTGTTCGAGCTATTAATGTCTGAGGTGAATTCCTTTGAATCCACCATTAAATTTACCTACTCCTGTAGTTATACTTCTGCCCAATTCCTGGATGTAGCAGTCTCCATCACTGACAACAAGCTGTGTACGGATGTGTACTACAAAGACGTGGGTAGGAACACATTCCTCCTATCGTCTAGTCACCATCCACCTGCCCTCAAAAGAGGTTTGCCTCGATCTCAGATGCTGAGAGTGGCACGGATAATCAGTGATCCTGCTATACTGTCTGATAGACTTGATCATCTGGTTATGAAATTTCAAGCCAGAGCATATGATACCATACTACTGAATGAGCAGAAACTACAGGTTATGTCGATGGTTCACTCTGACCTTCTGAGACCCAGTAATCGTGAATCCAGCAACTTGTTGCCCTGGACCAGCACCTATTCAGTAGCCAGCCCGGTTCTACAATATGCATCTAAAGCCCTGTGGCCGATGGTCAAAAATGACCCTGACTTGCCAGGCCTTAAATTTACACGTCCCTTGGCAGCATTTAAAAGAGGTAGCAATTTACGCGACCGGTTGGTAAAAACCGACATTACGGGCATGAATACACCCAGGGCCCCTAATGTCTATAGCAAACCACCTGGATGCTACAGCTGCCATAACTGTACCACGTGCAAATACATAGTGCCTTGTAAAAAGTTTAAGCACCCCCATGTGGACAAGCACTATGACATCAGACATGTGCTCACTTGCAGATCTGAGTATGTGGTATACATTTTGGTGTGCCCTTGTGGCTACCACTATGTTGGCCAGACTACCCAATCTTTCCGTACCAGAATGGCATTGCACAGGTCTGCCATAGATCTGGCCTTATCCGGCCGGACTGTGGATCAGCCTGTTGCACGCCATTTCAAACAAGCTGGACACCCTCTGTCCAGTCTTAAATATTATATAATTGATCAGATCAAAGAGTCTCCTCGCGGTGGTGATAGGGCCAAACGCCTGTTAATCACTGCCCCCTAGTGTCTGTCAGAGGAGCACAGTGCACCCACTGCTACCCAGAAGTGTGGATTCTGGCAGCGCTCTAGAGTGGAACCCCTTGGCAATGAGCATGTAATTCCCCTGGCAACAAGCATGTAATTCCCCTTGGCAATGTGCATATAACTCACCCCTGGCTATAAGAATATAACTCCCCATTGGCAATGAGCATGTAACTGCTCCTAGCTACGAACATGTAACTTCCCCCCAGGCAACGAGCATGTAACTCCCCCTGTAGAAAAAACATGTAACCTCCCCTGTCAATGAGCATGCAATTCCCCCTGGCAACCAGCATGTAACCCCCCTAGCAATGGACATGAAACTGCTGGCAATGAGCAAGCTATCACCCGCATGGGGCATGCATAATTTTGTATATGTCTCTGTCTACATACAATCACTCTATACTGTACGTTTACTGAATACCAAAAAGTAAAAAAAATATCTGGAAAGAAATTATACACTGGACAAAGTACATAAAAATGTATTTATATATTTTTCTGATTTATTTTACAAACTAATTAGTTTAACAGTTGTACCAAATTTTTTGTCAAGTGTGTGGAACAGCGATGGGTACTAACTTCGCTCCCAGTTTTGTAAATGTAATGATTGGGTAATGGAAGGAGCTCAAATTATGACAAAACTAGCAATGGCATATCATTACTAGAGCTGCCACCACATCATGCAGTGTAAGGGGCAGACCAGAGCTGCTTCACATGCCCAGTTGTAGCAGCTTCTTCTACCAAATTTACTGAGTATGTCAATATGAGTCATTGAACCAGAGAGCAGCTACCAGGAAGAAAAGACAGGATACTTTTCATGAGGTGGGAGAATGTAAGTTTAGAAAGTGCATTACTGGTTCTGTTATGTTTGTTTATTTATTATGATACACATAGTGGTGGAAGTATCAAATCTTCTAGAGAGAACAAGTGGAAGGGTTGCCCATAGCAAAAAATCAGCTTCTAGGCTTCTTTCAATATCGGTGCTGAAGAGGGATCCAACTAGATCCCTCCTAGCATACCCCATGTCCCTCTGCGCATGCGTGGATGGACTATTGGGTCAAAAAAGGGAGCGTTGCCCTTTGCAACACTAATCGCTTATGTTAGTACATATGCGATTAGTAACTGTGTGGTAAATGGTGGGATGATCCGCGCAAGGTTATCACATCCAGTCCCCAATCTCCTGAGTCTGCTTTGACCATATGCTTTACTCCAGACATTAGTACAAACAATGTATACAGTGCATATATTAAATTTCTGAAACTTTGTCAATCACATCTGGGACAATCCAAGTGCTGTATTATTAGAAAATCATTATTTAATAAAAAAAAAGGATAAATAGTAAAAATCACAATCGGCTAAAGTGATCAAATAAACAGCTAATAATATAAATGAGAAACTGTCTTAATTAACTTTTTGGGTGTTGGGTAATGTTTCTGAGCGAATAGTGTTATGGGCAAGTTATTACACGGATGATCATACATCATTTACACTGGGCCTTTGTACAGTTTTTGAAAAACAATATTTTTACGGATTAGTTCACCAACCAGTATGATTTTTTTTTATTGTGATTTCCAGAAAGTCGTTCTAGAATTTGGAGAAAACATTTAAATCACCACTAACGCAAGAAAGAAGTTGGTATCCGGTACATGTGTATGGCTGTATCCGCGCCTGTATCCAATGAAAAAGTTTTACGTGTAGCGGTAAATCGGGCCATGATTGAGTCAATTCTATAAAGCTTTTTTGTATAGTTAGAAGAAATAATTCCAAAATTACTGCGTCTTCAGGTTTATCGTTAAATATTTGATTATCTGCACAAAGTGGTGGCAGAAATTTTGTAGGAAGAACATAACGAGAATACAGCCAGCATGGGTCCAGTGGCACTGGGGCACTTCACGACCATTATACATGGGATTCAGGTTCCTAGCCAGCTGGTAGGCTACATTGTCTTATATACAGTATTGTCTTATGTCACAGAATCAACCTCTTCTGTGTGCACTTGGCAGGCGCACTTAACGTGATTATGTCATTGGGACAGGCAGGACATCTAGAGCGGTATATTGTGGTGGTGGCACAGGTGGTGGTGCTGTTGGAAGAAATCCTGGGAATGTGGAAGGGTTCATGGGAACCATAACACCATTCTGCATTAAGAACATCTGCAAGCAGAGAAAAAAAAATTACATTGAATTGTACATTAATAAGACCTACTGTATGTTATGGATCTTATATGACCAGGGAAGCCTTAGTTTGGATATGTCCGATAACACTGGAGGGTGGCCACATCCCATTATGCATATTAAGGATTTGAGAAACAATTTTAGGGCCTTCTTGGCTGGCTCTGGATCTAGAGCTCTGTAACCACCAGTGGCGGCTCCTGAGGTGGGGCTGCCGCACAGTTCAAATAGGGAAGAAACACCAACTGCAAGGAAGTCAGTTTGGAATGAAAGTTGATGGCAGTGGGTGTGGCTCCTCTATTTGAATTTTGAACTGTGCTGCAGCCCTGCCCCTGGACCCACCACTGGTAACCACCTCCCTAACACCTCTGCATATCATAATGAACAAAACTGTTGCGGTATCAACCTTTCTTACTCCTCTGTATAATACATGAGGGAAACAGGTGCTTAGCGTCTGCTTACACTGCACTATGTCTCTGTTATCTGGCCAATAGCTCTGTATGCTGCCAATCCCAGGATATAAGATCGAGGAGGTGACATCAGGTGCGGGTTGTTAGATCGACAGTCAAAAGGTCGACCACTATTTGTTCACAGTCAAAAGGTGGTCATATGAAAAGTGTTGACATGCATTATGTCGACATGGTCAAAGGTTAACACAGGCAAAAGGTTGACATGAGAAAATGTTGACAAACTCTTTATGGTTTTTTTTGGTGTCTATGTCGACATAGGACAATGTGGACACCGTATTAATGTACTGCTTCCCCTGGCATGGCTCGCTGATCTCACCATGCTTCAGGCACTATTATAATCTCCCTCTGTGCCCACTGGGAAGGTAAAGTATCAACAAGTCGGTTATTTTTAAAAAAAATCATGGAAAACTCATGTTGAGCTTTTCCCATGTCGAGCTTTTCATGCCGAAACTTTGCTTGTGTCGACAATTTGACCATGATGCCCTAATGCATGCCGAACTTTTTCATGTGTCAACGTTTTTACTGCAGTGCTGACCAATAATGCCATTTTGACATGCCTGAAACCTGCTGATTGGCCAGAGCTCAGGCCCTGGCACATGCTGATTGGTCTATCCTTTTTTTTGTGTCCTATCCTTCCACATTCCACCTAAGATGGCTTACAGCGTGGTACTTTTGGCATTAGCTGGGACATTTCACACTCACAGTAATAGAACAAAAATGTGAAGTCACCAGCAGGTGGCGCCTGTAGGCATTTGCCAATTACCTCCAATCAGTGATCTGAGGTAATTTTATTGCCAGAGGCTATTCTATAAGCCCTGATAAGCTGGCACGTCTTCTATGGACATGTATTATTGTTTTTTCCTCTTGTTTTTATTTAAGTCTTCAGAAATATGGTCGCCAAAAGGAGAGCTTAATATTTACTACTGGCACTTTATGTTAGTTTTGAACAGTGGGGAATAAGGAAGTAATGCGCACAGGACACTTCAGCCGCCGATACAGGAAGTAGCCGGACAATGGAACGCAAAATTCACTCCCATTTTCAGGACTGGAAGTACATTTGGCGGCACATGAAAAAATTCATTATGGGATCCATGCGGCCATTTGAACAATTTTCCAAAACAAGGAGTTGACTTCACAATCTGTTTATGTTTCTTACTGGGATGTTTTAGAATTCTGGTTCACTCTTAGAGGCCAATTCCTTCTCAAATGGACAAAACCATGTGGGGGGGCAGATATAACGTGCAGATAGACTTAGATTTGGGTGTTTTTTCTTCAGAGTGAGATCTATATTGCAGTGTAAAATAAAGAAGTCAGTATTTTCCCTGCACAGAAACAAAATAACTCACCCAAATCTAATTCTCTCTGGACATGTTACATCTGCCTCCCTGCAGTGCACATGGTTTTGTCCATCTGAGAAGGAATTTGCCTCTAAGAGTAAACCAGAATACTAATGAGGTCACCTGGATGCGGTGGGCAAGCCGTTACTTATGGCCATAAATAAGCGAAGAACCTCGCTAAGAATGCAAAATTTTATTGCAATATTTTAAATTGGGAGTTTGATTTGTGCACCTGCACCTTTGACTTTGTATGCAGTTCTACTGAAAGGTCTCCGCAGGGTCGCACCTCTCAATTGGTGTGCACCCCAGGACCCCACCCCTGTATAAACCAGAATAAGGCCCAATGTCCGGAATTAGGTTTTGCACATTTGTATTTGGAGGAAGTATAAATATCAGCCATTTGGCTCCTCCCCTCAACAAGCCCTGAGAAAGATTTTCTATCGAAACTGGTTGGCCAGCTATCGACTTTCAATCTGCACTATATAGTCATGGCTGCACCAGTGGCGTATCTACGTTTTGGGCGCACCCCCACCAAGCACCCCTACCCCCCTGCCCTGCCGCCCCGCCGCCTATGCAAACCCCCCCCCCCCCCCAATCCCCCACAGCCTTACCTATCGCGCTGGTCCCGGCGGCTCCGTTCTTTTGCTGAGGACTGTGTGCTATATGGGGGCGGCCATTTTGTGGTGGTCCTCAGCAGAAGAACGGAGCCGCCGGGACCAGCGAGATAGGTAAGTCTGCAGGGGATTGGGGGGGGGGTTTAACTATAGCACCGCAGCCCCCGGCTCCCCCACATGCACAGCGCCCCCCCCCCCCCCCCCCGCGGTGGCTGCGGTGCTATAGTTACACCGCTGGGCTGCACTGTCTATTTGGCTTTATGATTTCTGCTGAACGGGAATGCACATTGGCATCGAATCGGGATTGAAAGTTTAAATCCATGTTCGATCTCCATTCAATGTCTATGTGATGTTGTTTAAATTTTGACTATATAGTCCAAACTGAATGGTAAATCTTACCGTGTGTACACACCATTAGTGTTACACATGCGCTCAAATCCGTCCTTCTCTTACCTGGGGAACATCTGGAGGAACTTTTACTAGAGAACGGCATCCGAAAATGGAGATGAAAACGGACACAGAGAACAGCAGCAGATTTGCCACAAGGAGAAGAGAAAGCACAGCATACACAGAACTCTGTGAACACAAGGGCAGTATATAATGGATAACAGGGATGCTTATTGTTGGAGCTGTAATTATTAATGCATCTTGATAAATACTAACGGTTACGCTCTTTCTCTTCTTACATTCAAATTCTATACGCCACTGTCGACAGCACTAGGTCGACATGACTGAAGGTCAACATGGGGTAGGTCGAGAGGTCATTCGGTCAACACAAGCATTAGGTCGACATGGGGAAGGCCTACAGTCAAAAGGGTGACATGGGGTTTTTCACTTTTTTGTCCTGAATTTCGACACAGTCGACATTGACACTGAAACGTAGCACCGCATCTCCTCGCATGGCTCGCTGCACACGGCACACTGTTTTATTCTCCCATCATGCTCTAGTGCTGTGGTAGCCAACTCCAGTCCTCGAGAGCTACCAACAGATCACATTTTCCAGACAACCTAGCTGCTGCACAGGTGCGCTCAATACTCACTGACACAATATAAAAGATCCACAGTTGGAGCTAATTACTTCACTTGTGATTCTGTGAGGAGATCTGGAAAACATTAACTGTTGGTAGCTCTCGAGGACTGGAGTTTGCTAAGCCAGCTCTAGTGGATGGTAGGGCATGAAATACCGCCTGTCGGCACATGTCTACTCAAAATAAGTGAAAAAACCCCATGTCGACCTTTTGACTGTTGACTGTTGACTTTCCCCATGTCGACCTAATGCTTGTGTCCACCTAATCACCTCTCAACCTAACCCATGTCGACCTTCAGTCATGTCGGCATTCATACATGTCGACCTTCATGCATGTCAACCTAGTAGTGTCGACGAATGCTTGTCGACCCAGTTGTTGTAGATCTAGAGACTGTATCCCAAACCACGTTGCATCATGACTGGTTCCTTCTGCAGCGCCATCAGCATCTTCACATGCTTTTTTTTTTTTTTATATAATCTTTATTCAAGTATTTCATTCATATACATATAAAGACATAACAAAACTTTAAAGACTTTTCAATTTGACCTTCCATTATTATACATAAATACTTCCTGCACACACTACCTATCTTCCCTGTTCGGAACCATTCTAACACTTTTTTGGACTCTTTATCATCTCTATATTTGGAGATCCATTCACTTCCTCGCCTTTTACTCCTTTATACATGGAAAATTATAAATCACTTTTTGCTTTTAGTTATTCTACCTCTCACAAGGGGAGGGGGGGGGTAAACTTCAACAAAGAGGATAATTTATTTTCAATCGGGTATATCCTTTTGACTGACCATTATCTCAGGATGTCTTGGGCCATATTTAGCATTTTAGGGTCTTTTGCAACTTCGTCTGAGCATTTGTTTATTATTTACTTGTGTCTATGTGTGTCTATATACCCTCCCCACCCTCCCTATATTTTCCCCTACCTTTCTTGAATTCTGTGAACTGTGTTCTAACTTCTATTTTTTTTTTTTGCCTTTTCCTTTCCCTCTTTTCTTTCCGTTCTCTCCCTCTCCCCCTTTTTCCCCTTCCTTCTTCCTCTTCCCCCCTCCCTTCTCTCCCTCCCCCTTCCTTCCTCCTTTTGTGATTTATAACAAGCACTAAGCTTTGTGTATGGATAAGTGAAAAAAAACAAAAAAACAAAGGAGTGGGGGGCGGGGTAACAAGCATAATTATTTATTTCAGACCCTCTGTGAAGTCGTGATTAATTTGTCATGTGCATATTTGATTTATTTTATTTTATTTTCCCTTTTTCTCTCCTTTTAAAGCCCAGTACTATAAGTTCCACTCTTCTGTGCATTATTACATATCACCTTGCAGCCTCTTTTTGTATGAGAGCCTTTTGGCATATTATTCTTTTTTATAATATTTTGTTTTGTGCCACCCCTCCCAAATCTCTAAAAAACTTTTTGTGTTTTTACGTGTGTTACTAACGAATTTTTCGTGTTCAAAAGTGAGGTTTACCAGTTTTTACATTTGATTTTTATATCTGTAATTATGGGCTCTAGATTATTTACAACATATTTCCCTGAATCCTCCGACACATATATACCCAGATATTTAAACTGTTCTACTCTTTGTGGGTATTGAACTGTGGGGCTTGTCCTATTAGATTCTCCTCCCGTAATTAGCAAGTGTGATTTACTTAGGTTAGTTGTTAACCCTGAGAATTCCCCGTACTTCTGGATAATTTCGAGTACCCCATCTAAGTCTTTCTGGTAGTCTGAGAGTCCAACCAGTAAGTCGTCGGCATAGAGAGAAATAATATTGTAGGCTCCTGGACCCCCTCTAGATTCTAATGCAGCTCTTAATTTACAGGCAAGTGGCTCCATCGCCAATGCAAATAGCTGTGGCGACAACGGGCACCCTTGCCTGGTGCCCCGAAAAAGATTAAAGGGTTCTGACACATACCCATTAATGAGTATCCTTGCGGAAGGTGTTTGGTAGAGTAAAAACACTCTTTCAATAAACTTGGGTCCAAAGCCGAAGGTATTTAACACCTGCCGCAAGAATGGCCATTCTATTGAATCAAACGCCTTATTGGCGTCGAATGAGGCGACCCCTACACTCTTTTCCATTACCCCCGCCCATTGCAGATATGAGAAAACTTTCCGGAGATTAATAGTTGTTGATTTCACACAGATAAAACCGGTTTGATCCGGGTGTACCATTTCCTGGATCACTTTACTTAGTCTTACTGCTATAATTTTGGCATATATCTTAGCGTCTACCGAGATCAATGAAATTGGCCTGTATGAGTCAACACTTAGGGGGTCTTTTCCTATTTTAGGTATGACATTAATAACCGCCTCAGTCATTGAGGGGTAGATTTATTAACAGGTGAAGTGGGGTATATGCGCTATCCCCGTGCGCTAAAGCAGGTGATAGCGCATCCCCTGATCTATCAAACCCGTTGTGCGGGTACTTTAACGGCAGCGGTTCGGGGGCGGGGACTTAGCGCATATACTAGTTTTAGTACAGCGCGCATTAGCCATACCTAATTTATGATTCTTCTTTATGTGCCATTCGTGAGTCTCTGGGGTGCTGCCCTTATCGCCAGAATTTTCTGGCGCTGCGGGTCTCCTCTATGAAGTTACGTGACACTTGCTGGTCTCCAGCGTCTTCAAATTCAAACTGCGCATGCGCCGGGTACTACAGCATCCCCGGCAAACATTACCCGGTGCATGCGCAGTTTGAATTTGAAGACGCCGGAGACCAGCAAGCGGAAAACTGCGCATGCGCCGGGTACACAAAGCGAGACCAAGGTATCCGGCGCATGCGCAGAAGACGCCGCCGGACGCCTACAGCATTCGTTATGGGAGGAAACGTATCCCCGGCAGGAGGGGATAACGCACTCCCATAACGTGCACACAAACATTAATAGATTCGGGCGAAAGTCAGGTTCTCTTCACCACGATAAAGTGGTGAAGCGAACTTGCGCCCATAAGGTTCCTTAAAGCAAGATTAATAAATCTACCCCAGAATGAGGTAACCTACCCTCCGCTTCCATCCCCCTAAATAACTGGAGCAGGTGCCCCGCCATGTTCTTCCCAAAAAATCTAAATACCTCTCCTGGTAAACCATCGACCCCTGGGGCTTTGCCCTGCGGCAGTGTCCTAAGGGCCTCTTCCACCTCCTCTAAGCTAAAGGGTTCTTCCAATTTTATTTTACTCTCCTCTGATAGAGTTGGCATTTGGGGCTGGTCCAAAAAACTTTTCAAAATTTCCGTTTCTGTGTCCAATCTGGATCTATATACCTCTTTGAAATGTTTAACGAATACTTTGGTTATTTCCGGGGTAGTCGTTACAATCTGGCCACTATCTGTGTATATTTTTGTTATAGTGCTTGAGGGTGTGTCTGCCTTAGTCAAGTATGATAAGAATTTACCTGCTTTATCTCCATTCAAGTAATATTGGTGGGAGCTTTTTAAAATTCTACAACTAGCCATTGTCTGAAGATGCTCAAACCATTTTTTCTGATCACTTAACCATACTCCTTTGGAGACCTCACTTTTGTCCACCAAATATCGCTGTTCAGACCCAACCATGTCCGACTCTAAGACATTAGCTATTTCACGACATTTTCTCTTCTCCCCTGCTATCTCCTTCATAAGGATACCTCTAAGAAACGCTTTGAATGTCTCCCATACCACTGTGTCACTGGCCGTATCCGTGTTATGGTTAAAATAGTCTTCAATTTCCCCACCTATTGCATCCCCTCTTTTGAACCTAGACAGCCAGCTTGGGTGGAAGCGCCAGCATGTAAATCCCTTATCAAGATTCAGGTCTATTTGCATGATTACTGGTGAGTGGTCCGAGATGCCACGTGCTGCGTGCTCTATCTTTACCACCTGATTTGTTAACTCAGCTGAGATCAGCATCATGTCAATCCGGGAGAAGGAGTTATATGAGGCCGAATAGCATGTATACTGCTGGACACTGGGGTGTCTCTCTCTCCATATGTCTCGCCATCCCAGCTGTTTAACAAATTCTGCTAAGCCATTGTTTTTTATGACCTTACTCGCTTTCATCTGTAATCTGTCTAATTTGGGGTTGATGATTGCGTTAAAGTCACCCAAACAAATGACATGTGCGGCTGGCCGTTCCGCCACAAAGTCAACCACCTTCCTAAGAACGTCATAGGAAAAAGGCGGGGGTATATATATTGCCATTATGCAAAATCTACATTATGCGATGTACGCATCCAGAAAAACAAATCGCCCCTGTGGATCTATTTTGCTTGATATACATTCAAAACCAATACCTTTTTTAATTAACACCGTAACCCCTCTAGAAGATTGAGAAAACTGGGAGTGGTATACTTTTCCAATCCATGGTCTCTTTACCGTGGCTATTTTATCCCCAAATAGATGAGTCTCTTGCAGGCATATAATGTCTGCAGTCATCTCTCTACAGTGCTTCAGTACCAGTGCCCTCTTAATTTTTTCATTTATCCCCCTCACGTTCCATGTTAATACATTAACCATTATCAGTTTTCTCACTCCTCTCCACCTCGGCGCTGAAGTGATAGATCTCCAATTTCATTACCCGTTCCGAACAGGATTTGCAGGATTTACAATTAATACACATCACACAACATAACAAACAAACACTTACCCCTCCCCCCTCCCCCCTCCCTGTATAACCTATCCCTTTAGGCATACCTATGGCTACCCACCTCCCTTACACACTAATTAACCCTACCCACCCTTTGAAGGCTCTTACCGACTGCCACTAAGGTTTTGTCCCTTTTTTTTTAGGCGTGCTCAGCTCCCCAAAAAACTACAGGATTTCACATTCTCCTCTGTCACATAATATCAACACTTATCATAGAACTTTCTGACAGAGTACCATATTTTAACCTCCCTTACCCACCCACCCACCCCCCCCACCCTCCCCCCCGCTCAAGGCCCAGAAACTGTCCTCTAACAATTATTCACAGTCCGCATCCCATTTTATCCAACTGTTTTTTCTTAGGCGGGCAACTGAGTACGGCCCGGATGGACTTTATTGAGCCATTCTGCAGCCTCTTCTGGTGAAAAAAAGAATTTGGTCTCCTCTTTATGCTGCACACGAAGTTTAACAGGATACATCATGGAATATTTTATATTTAGGACTCTCAATCTTTCCTTTATTTCCTTAAATCTTGCTCTTTCTTTCTGTTTTGTATATGGGAGATCAGGAAAGAACAAAATTTTTTGCCCATTAAAGCAAACATTTTCACTATATCTAGCAAGTTTCAATAAATTATCCCGGTCCTGATAGTGTAGGAGCTTTAATAGCATAGTACGTGGTGAGCCTCCAGGGATAGGGGGTTTAGAGGGTACGCGGTGTGCTCTCTCTATTGCGAAGAAGGGGGTAAGGGTCTCCTTCCCGAATACTTGGATGAGCCACCCTTCCATAAATTTTTCGGGGTCTTTCCCTTCCGCTCTTTCCTCTAGGCCTATCACCCGCAAGTTACTTCTGCGTAGCCTCCCCTCCATATCAGTGACTTTATTCTGTAAGTCCGTGATTTTACTTGAAGATATGTGTATCTGTTTTTGCATAGGTACCATGATATCCTCCAGACTCGAGATTCGATTCTCAGCCTCAGTTACCCTGTCCCGAGTCTTTTGGGCATCATCTCTCAACAAAGTTATGTCAGATTGTAGTTTGTCGATTTGCCCTGATAGGCGAGTTTCACAAGAGCTGACTGCATTTAGTATCTGCTGCAGAGTGACTTCATTCTAAGGCTGTTCCCCGCCATTTTTAACTGGGGTTGTATGCGGAGTATTCAAAGTTGAATTACTTGCGCTCTGTGCCTGTGCACGTGCGATTTTCTCTTGCCGTGCTGCGGCCGCTGCCCCGGTCTTTACCATTCTGGTGTATGGGACGGTTGTGCTGGGATTTTGTCTCTATGGAGCCCCCACTCGTTGCTTCCCCGCGGTGTGCAGTGTGTGCCCTTTCAACTTTGCTCCCACAACTGTGTTTAATTTTAGGGGACACTCACTATGCAGGGTTCAAAAAGTATTAACACTATCACAGTCACTGTGTCTTAAAAAGACACTTTTACTCACGCAGTTTTCAGCTTTCCTTCGGGCGGTGTCTTTTCGTCCCAATTCAGCCTCTACCTCCTCTATGCTGAGGGGGGAGGATACTCTGACTTTGGGCACCTTTTGCTGACAGGAGGCCTCGCTTGCCACTCAGCTTGCTTTGCCAGCTACAGGGGTCTATGACTGTGCTGTTTTAAGTCCTTACTCTCCCTCTCCTGCATCTGTGGGTATCGTCCTGTGGCTGCAGGGGGTCACCAGGAGGGAGGAAGCTGAATCCCCAGCCCGACGCTGGGTGCCTGCTTCTTCAGCTCAAGTTACCCTGTGAAGCGTCCGATATGCAACAGAGAGACACCAGCCTTCAGCGTTCCGGGCGGGGAGCAGTGTCAGAGAGCAGCACAGACGGTCAGCGTTGTGGAGCAGTGCAGGGCTCTGATAAATGCTGCCGTTTCTTCGCCTCTGCAGCCTTATCCTATCTTGCGCTCACTGCGGTCGGCGTCTGTCTGTCCATGGCGGGGGAGCAGGATATGTTAGACGGCAGAGGGACAGAGGGAAAGACGCTGGGTGAGGCACCAGCCTCCGGTGTCTGGGGACCGCGCGGACAGGCAGCAGCCGCACAGGGTATGTTCGGCGTCAGACGGTAGTTCAGCCGAGCTCCACTTACTGCTGCCGGACTTTAGCTCGCGTGCCCTCCGGTCAGCGTCTAGCCTTGGCGGGGAAAGCAGGGATCAGGAGACGGCGGGCATGGGAGAGACGCTGGGGAGCTGAGACTCACTTCCCCTCACACACACGCCGTCGTGGCTCCACCTTCTCTCTCGTCTTCTTCTTACCTACAGCCATACCACACTGGATAAGCCCAATCTCATCTTCACATGCTTTTGCCCGACCAGCAATCCACTGGGAGCTACCCGCGCTGCCCTCAGATGTATAAACAGCGGCCGGCCTCCTAACAGTGGGAGCAGACTGTCACATCAAACTTCATCTGCCCCGTGCTAACACGGGCGGGGAAAGCAGCTGCAATAATCCTACAGGAGTTAGCTGGAACCCCGGACACAAAGGGACCTGATTCCTGACCGCACACTGTTCCTCCGCTAATATGTTTAACATAAGGACACGCAAACACTCACTGAAGGGATGGATGGTGGGGATTTAAGAGAGGGGGGGGGTTTACTCATAGATGAAAATCCTAATCAAGGGGTACTTACAAGTTGCTGATGGCATCTTCTTTTATAGCTATCGCTGTAATAGTAGTAGCCGCCAATACAGGTAATTGTTGGTAGATCAACGCAGACTAGGATGAAGGCAATAAAGCTGATGACTGCGCTAATTATGTTCAACCCGAGTGATGCTTTTACCTGTACAGAGAAAAAGGGAAAAGCAATCACAGAATGATATGGCATATATATATAGCATAGTACACAGTAACCCTCCGGGGCGGACTGGGGGTGATAATTAGCCCAATAGTTTTCTGAGCACATCAGAATAGGGGCGTGGCCACTTGACATGGACGTAAGCCGCGAGTCACATGGGGGTTTATTCTAGTTCATTCTTTCTGACAAAATCCTTCTTAGATGGACAAAACCATGTGCACTGCAGGGGGGCAGATGTAACATGTGCAGATAGAATTAGATTTGGGTGAGTTATTTTGTTTCTGTGCAGGGAAAATACTGACTGCTTTATTTTACACTGCAATATAGATCTCACTTTGAAGAAAAACCCCACCCAAATCTAATTCTCTCTGCACATGTTACATCTGCCCCACCCGCAGTGCACATGGTTTTGTCCATCTAAGAAGGATTTTGTCAGAAAGAATGAACTAGAATAACCCCCATGGTGTGGTGGTCCCATGTGTCAGAATAAATTGTGCAGAATAACTGGACAGTGCATATAAACATGTATAAAATGTACAGAACAATACCCCAGAAGCTCCAATCAGCTCTGCTTTCAAATACACCGGGTTGGGAGCGTTTCCACTACCCCCCGACCCGGTAGCGTCCTGGGTTTAACCTGGTAATTCTAGTGAGATCGTTTCGAAAATGCCTGTAAATCACTACGTCTATGTGTAGGCCCTATAACTGCAAGGTACAGGCGGTGTTTGAATAATGACAGGCGCTGACTGGTTGGTGCATTATCACTTTCAAGTTTATCACTTCCCCAAGCTTAATGCATCTGCTCCAGAGTAAGCTTATCAAGGGGAAGATCATTGGAGATTTTAGTGCACCTGGCCATACACCTCATTCACCAGATAAAAAAATGATATACTGTACCTCTATAGCATAACTTGCTTAGTTCCAGAAAAATTCTGATAAATGGCTCAGTATAGCGGGTGACATCTTAAACATCTATCAAGACGTACAGGAACATGTAAAAAATCAAGGCATCAAAACCTGGCCACCTTTAAAAAAAAACACCAAGTAGCAGGGATGTGATCATGTGATTTGCAACATGACACCTCGGCCTTTACTGAAGTGGGTGTGGCTTAGGTGGATGCCCCACCCACTCGGCTTATATAATGAGCACAACGAAATGTATGGCGCACAGGTTACTAAAGAATGTTGGGACATGACCTCGATCTACACAGATAATTTTATAGACAGACGCATGTACTGTAACTCACCATGCAGATGTTGGGTTTACGTTGAGCTACAATCGTCACAGCTCCTGCAGAAACGTACTGCGAAAACAACCCAAAGTATATACTTTAAATCATGTACCATTTGCGAGCGCTGTATCATACCTTCTAATACGTCTAGCCTTCATTTTATAGAATGTACTAGTTAGATTATATCTACAGCAATAGGTTGCTATGGACAACTTCTCAACTCTTTGGAGGGTTTTCTACATCTCCCCATACAGGGTGTGGGTGTGTGGAGTGGGGAAGTTCTGCCAGTTCCGAGCCGATGACACTGCTGGGCATCTTCTGATGCCCTAAGGGGGTTATTCTGGTTGACGCGCAAGGCTGCAAAGTCACAGCCTCAACTTTGTAGCAGAGCTGTTCCTCACCCAGTTTTAAGCTTCCTACACAGCTGTTTCTGTTTCAGTTAATGACTGTGTTTCAACCTACATATGAAAATGATGATCATTATCACCTGGTGAGTATGATTGGTTAATGATAGACCGGACTATAAACCTTCAAAATCTATGACTTGGTGCAAATGTACCTAGAAGAATTTGAAGGCAAAGGGGGATATTCAATCGCCGTCGAGCATCTCCCGTGGGGGAGATGCTCGACGGGCCCTATTCAATGCTGTCTTCCCCGACAGCAATGAACAGGGTTTCCTGTCAGAACGAGCCCGACATCTCTAGCTGTCGGGCTCGTTCTGCCCAGAACAGCCGGGAAGTGACGAGCTGCCGGCTGCATCTCGTCACTTCCCGGCCGCAACTCGCGGCCACGCCCCCTTCTCATCCCGCTGCAGGCGGGACATTGAATCCCGCCTGCATGTTCTCGGTCGAGCTGACCGAGAACGGGACTGGGTCACGGCAGGCGAGCAAGCTCGTCTGCCGTGACCCGAAGATTGAATACCCCCCAAAGAGTGGTCACATCAAATATTGATTGGATTTAGATTTCTCTTCAGTTCATTCACGTTGCATTTTGTTACTTGATAAAAACAAACACTTCTATTTTTGAAAGTATTCGTACTTTGCAGCATTTTTTCCTCACCTTCCTAATACCGTGGACAGTATTGTTGTATACATAAGGTTAGGGCAGTCTATAACCAAATAGATTAGGCAGCAGATAAAGATAAAGGTGGATTATTTAAGCCAACGCTACTAGACTGTGCAGCATTCACACCTTAAAGTGATGAATGATACAAAATAGGAAAAAGAAGTTATATTCCCTACCACCTAGATGGCAGAGAATATATAAGGCGCTTTGAGAGATGAGTTGATGATGCCAAGCTGCTCACACCTGGGGGTGGCTAAATAGCTGTAATAGGAAAAAAGGTGTGTGGTGGAGCGCTATCTGGTTTATATTAAATAGATAAATGACCGTTTGGGTATTACATTATTATTTAATATATCATATCATAAAATAACAAAAAATAATATCACAGTGTAAAAGATAAAAACAATCAATGTGACAGTATTCACCTCTACATTGGACCTGGGTGTGGAAAGAATACGATTGGAAAGTCTCACTTGTTCCTAGTAGTGATCTCTTCAGGGCCGGCGCTACCCACTCAGCAGCTCCTGCAAAGCAGGGAGGCGCCATGCTGAAAAGGCGCTGTCTCCCTCCCTGCTCTGCTAAAGCTGCCTCAGCCCTCACTGTCACTGCCTCCTACACGCCGCCCGTAGCGCCTGTCTGACAGCGGGCGGCAGTATGGAGAGGCTGAGCAGCTCTCTGCACTGCGCACACACTGTCCTCCTCCTGTGACCAGCCCCCTCTTCCTCACAGACACTTGCACTGAGGCATGTAGCGCTGTCTGTGAATGCCTGGATGACATGTCATGTCCGGATCCGCCCCCTACCCATTGCTCCCTGCGCCTGTCAGCTGTCAATCAAATGACAAACAGGCAGCAGCGCCACCTCCCCTTCCTTCCCTCTTCTCAGTGTGCTGTGCCAGTGCTGCTGCCAGTCCTCAACACTCCGCCCGTCCTCTATCTCCTCCCGTCTTCTTCCATCTCCTCCTTCTCTCCCCTCCTTTCCCCCTCAGTCATGAGTGCTGCACATACGTGTTGTACTGCTTTCGGATCGCATCGCACACACATTGCATGCATGCCGTGCGATGTGATCTAGCCCATAAAGAATGCTATTCTCGCAGCGTGTATGGGCACCTTTAGTGCCTCCAACATTTTGCGGACACGGCACTGAGATGGTGTATGCATGGGATGCGGTCATCTATTAGAATGAACTTAGGTCTACAGTCATTAGGTCGACCCCACTAGGTCGACTGGCAGGAAGGTCGACCTGACTTAAGGTCGACATGGGCCAAGGTCGACATGACTTAAGGTCGAATTTGCATAAAGGTCGACATGAGGAAGGTCGACTGGTCATAAGGTCGACATGGGTTTTTCACCGTTTTTTGAGCCGACATGTGCCGACAGGCGGTATTTCATGCCCTACCATCCACTAGGGCGTGGTGGGAGAATAAAATAGTGTGCCGAGCGCAGCGAGGCACCGTGCCCGAAGCATTGCGAGCGAAGCGAGCGATGCGAGGGTCCGATTCTCATTGCCAACTGTGTCCATGTCGACTGTGTCGACATTCGGATAAAAAAACAGTGAAAAACCCATGTCGACCTTATGACCAGTCGACCTTCCTCATGTCGACCTTTATGCAAATTCGACCTTAAATCATGTCGACCTTGGCCCATGTCGACCTTAAGTCAGTTCGACCTTCCTGCCAGTCGACCTAGTGGGGTCGACCTAATGACTGTAGACCTAAATGCAGTCTGACGAATGATCCCATTCCGTATGCATACATGTACATGCACCCGAGATCCTCCATAGGATCGCATGTTGCATACGTTCCCACAATCGGGCTGCAGCTTGTTGCAATGGCAATGTGAAAGGGCGCAAAATGTATGGTTTGCAGGAGGGCGCCGGACACCCTAGCACCGGCCCTGGATCTCTTGTTTATATAGAATGCTGGATTGGCTTTTGCCTTTGACAAAGCCATCTGTGGATGACGAAACGCGTTAGCTGGACACTTCCCACTGGGCCTTGTGGATTACAATTATTGAGACATCAACTCTCGCTTGGACCAGCTCTCCATACTTTATCAAGTTACTGGACTTACAAAAAGGGACACCACCACCTGCCAATATTTTGAAGCCCTCCATTCCGTGAGACGTGTGCCATCTTTCCTCGCGAGGGGAGTACGTAACATCAGGCTACAACCAGGTATATTGACACCCAATCCAGCATTCTATATAAACAAGAGAGCACTACTAGGAACAAGTAAGACTTTCCAATCGTATTCTTTCCACACCCAGGTCCAATGTAGAGGTGAATACTGTCACATTGATTGTTTTTATCTTTTACACTGTGATATTATTTTTTGTTATTTTATGATATGATATATTAAATAATAATGTAATACCCAATCGGTCATTTATCTATTTAATATAAACCAGATAGCGCTCCACCACACACCTTTTTTCCTTTTCCAGCTATGATACAAAATATAATGATCTAAGATAGGTAAGCATCCACTAATTGAAATCAAATCCCCCGCATGGCCAAGTATTTTCACGTGAAAAAAAAACGAATGTCTCCAAATCCCAAATGATGGGAAGTAATTTGGAGGCATTAAAGCACAAAGTTGCTGCAATACTAAATCAGAAGAATTTTAGTAACGATTTGCACTCACAATTTAAAGATGAATATAAGGGTATAAAACACAATCCTTATGGCAAACCAGGGGCGTAACTATAGCACTGCAGTCCCCGCCACCGCGGGGGGCGCTGTGCATGTGGGGGCGCCGGGGGCTGCGGTGCTATAGTTACCCCCCCCCCCAATCCCCCGCAGACTTACGTATCTCGCTGGTCCCTACGGCTCCGTTCTTCTGATGAGGACCACCACAAAATGGCCGCCCCCATATAGCACACTGTTCTCTGAAACTGTCTGCTGTATGGGGGTGGCCATTTTGTGGTGGTCCTCAGCAGAAGAACGGAGCCGCCGGGACCAGCGCAGCACGATAGGTAAGACTGCGGGGGAGGGGGTTAGCATAGGCGGCGGGGGGGTGCTTGACGTGGCGGCGGCGGGGGGTGGGTATGGGCGCCCCCCCTAACGGCGGGGGGGGTGCCCAAAACGTAGCTACGCCACTGTGGCAAACACTGCTGGGCTTGTGGTCACTTCTCTCCTCCAAGATGGCATCGGAGGGAAACGGGGTACACCAAATGCCGGCAAGGGGTCCCCCGTAACAATAAGAAGTGGCAGTAGCAGAATGTCCACAGATAAGTCCACTTTACACGTTTCGGACCTGTACTGAACAGCAGTCCCCATATAGCTACTGTACATATAAATGTGCCCAGAGTGAGCTTATCAAGGGAAAGGTCAGATAGATATATATATACTGTATATATATACACCTGTATGGGGACTGCTGCTCAGTATACTTCTGAAGTAGGACAGGTCCGAAACACGTAAAGTGGACTTACCTGTGGACACTCTGCTACTGCCACCTCTTATTGTTACAGCGGACCCCTTGCCGGCATTTGGGGTATCACGTTTCTCTCTGATAGTATTGCACCAATGTTGTTCTTTATTTCCAAATGACTTCCCATCATTTGGGATTTGGAGACATTTGTTTGTTTCAGATGAAAAATTCTTGGCCATACGGAGGATTTGATTTCAATCAATGGATGTGAAGGTGATAGATACTGTATATGGGAGTGCTGTGTGTTGCACAACAAATTTTTCTGTAGCTATGTATTCCTTTGGTGACTGACAATACACCAATGTTGTAACACTAAACATTCTTTCCTGTATAAGTGCAAAGTCCAAAAGCATACCTTGTATATGGACAACTGTCCTATTTTGACCCAGTGTATCCTCCTCCTACCTCCGCCCAGTAAGTCGCAGGGGGCTAGACATCATATTTCCATGCATTCTCCTTCCAGCATGCCTATGTGCTCCCAGCAAACGGGTGCCGGATGGGGTCCCGACAGGCATTCACCCGACGTCGGGGTCCCGACTGTCAAAACACCGACAGCCGGGTTCCCGATGGCCACCGGCTTTTCTCCCTCGTGGGGGTCACAAGCAGGGCCTCTCTCCTCATGCGCTTTTCATAGAATATATATATATCTCTGCCACCCTAATAATTGCTTCACTGTCCTGTCCCCTGATGGAACGGTCTACCATATGCAGATGGAGCAGCTCCCGCTGGATCTGCTCCTGGGTATAGAATCGTCATTTGCCAGCCGCCGCAATCCACCGGAAGGGGGCATGCATGCACAAGATGCTCACGTGCAACATGTCGAAGGAGCTCGCCCCCGACCGCTGCAGCTCCCCCCACCTCCCCCCGATCCCTGCCTGTCTGCCTGCAGTGGAGACGGGCAGGTAATGTGCTCCCCACAGCCGTGTTGATGGGGACGCACGTGCATGTGAGAGGCGCTCCATCTGTACTTGTCCTAAATTGCCTGATACTGTAATTCGGTATTTAATTGTTTGTTTTCTGCTCTTATATGTATTGTTAGGCACTGCTGAACCCTCATGGGACCATATAAATGAACGATAATAATAAGTACATATAGTAAAATTGCCATTATATTGGAGAGAAGATGTCACGTTTAAAGCTTTGGTGTGGTTTGGCTGGTTTTGCATCACTATACCTGGGGGCTTTAAATTTGACTTCCAACTGATCAACACCTAGTCAGTCTCAGAATCCCGAACCCTGTTCCATTTAATAATATAACTGGGAGGTGGGACGGAATTCCACAGATATATGGCAGCGTACACTGAGAGATAACTGTTCTTAAACTTAAAAGCAACATAAAATGTAAAGTTTAATATGTTATTTCTATTAAATGAATTACTGATCAGCCATCTCTGGGTGAACATGTGCTCAGCTGTGACTTATCGCAGAATGCATAGGAAATAAATACATACAGTAACATGTCGACAGTGTCCGTACTTACAAATACTGCGCCCCAGAAGGGGATTGAAACTGAATTATAAAAAATGTCGAAGGTGTAAATCAGCCCAATCCCTAGAGAAATCTGCGCAACGGCTGCAAGAATCAGAACAATCTGAGGGAAAACAGGAAACAAAATATCAGTTAGATTTTAACCCCTTCCCGACACAGCCTGTTTTTGCCTTCCTGACAGAGGCCTTTTTTTCAAATCTGACAGGTATCACTTAAGTGGGGATAACTTTTTTTTGCTTTTACTTATCCCAGTGATTTTGAGATAGTTTTCCCGTGACACATTGTACTTTAAATTAGTGGTAAATTTTGGTCGATACAGTTTTTTTTTTTTTGTGAAAAATACCAAAATGTCGTAAAAAAATGGAACATTTTGCTATTTGCAAAATGTAAAATTTTCTGCTTGTGAGACAAATAATCATACATACACAAACAAGTTGACCCGCACCAAGTGATATACTCGGAGTATATTCTCGTGGATGTCGAATTTCTGTTCAAACAGAGAGGATTTTATATATAATATTCCTCTCAAATTGTGGGTGCTATCGACTGATTTAAAGATATGAATTTAACAAAGTAAGAAAAGAGAAATCAGTTCTGCTGGGATGCACTCCTCATCCACGTGGTCCTACGGGACCAAAAAACAATTTTTTTTAATAATAATATTTTTATTAACACACAATTTAAAGGTAAAAGGCCATCCGTTACTTTATTGTTATCGGTCAATTGTATTAATTGTACGTGACCTGATATTGAGTCCCTGTGTCAGGGATATAGATGGCGAAGTATTAAAAACAAAGTAATAAATGAAGATTAGAAAAGAAAATCAAGAAGATTAAAATCAGTAAACTGTTATTAATGATGAAGTTTATTCTGTCACTTCTTTAATGAGTGACAGTGAAATTCTACCTGTGTACACTGTAAGATAAATGATTTAAGGCTGTTCGGTGTGCAGTATTTTATGCCATTTCCACATTCATATTCCTAATATAGCTTATAGAGTGAGTGTAGCGTTTATTCACGTTTTCTTTTACACAAATTGTTGCAGTGTTTTAATGTCGTCCTCCCAGTGGGTTGACAGAAATGTATCTATCTGACTGATTTTTGGGGCAGTATTATTTTATGCCCAGTCAGGGGTATTGGAGGTGTGTTAATATGCTATGTTTAGTGTGTGACCACCTTGTTCTGCATAGATTTTCACCCCACCTGACAGTCAGATATTAATTCTGGGACATCAGAGAGATCCTCGCTGGTGAAGGTATAATTGATGTCTCTATTGTATCTGCAACAATGGCATTAATATTCAATTGCATCAATGTGCATATGCATGGCAAAAACAACTGTGTGATGCTGTAATATGTATTAGAATAGAGAGCAGTGGGGCAGGAGAATTAGCGCTGTCGGCAGCCAGCGTGTGTAACACGCGAGTACATGCAGTTACCATAAGGGAATATATCCCTAGATCACTGACTGCACTGGGCAACGGAGATCTGAAATATAAGACTCCGGCAGCTCAGCGCTGCACTAGAAGCCGGCGCATACAGGGCAGATCGCTGTCAAATGTGTATTGATTAAAATCTGTGTGATGCTGCAATATGTATTAGAACAGAGCGCAGTGGGGCAGGAGAATTAGCACTGTCGGCAGCCAGCGTGTTTAAACACGCTAGTACTGACAGCTACTATAAGGGAACATATCCCTAGATTAAGAACTGCACTGAGCAACGGAGATCTGACATAATAGACTCCGGCAGCTCAGGTTTGTACTAGAAGCCGGCGTATACAGTCAGCCGAAGGGAATACTTACCCAGGCTGGAAGGTGCCTCTGACGCCCGCTGCCCAAATCATCACATTCCAAACCGCTATAAGTACTGATCACATGTATCAGTCGCGGTATTGTATGTACACATATTGACACACTATAACATCTATACAATTGTTGCAGACACAGTGGAAACACTAGCCATACCATTACTAGTGAAGATCTCCCTGTCATCTCACTATTCATATCCGACTGTTGGGGAACATTATATGTAAAATCAAGCTGTGATACATCTAATACAGCGCTTTATTACATCTACAACATCCCTGATTGGGCACAAAATAATACTGCCCTTATAACCAGTCGCATATGTATTCGGGTATCCCATTTGGAGGTTTATATAAAAAATTGCCCGCTGCCCAAACTGCTCTATCATTACCATAATAAACTGAGTACATGTGTCAGTTGTTTTTGCCATGCATATGCACATTGATGCAATTGAATATTAATGCCATTGTTGCAGATACAATAGAGACATCAATTATACCTTCACCAGCGAGGATCTCTCTGATGTCCCAGAATTAATATCTGACTGTCAGGTGGGGTGAAAATCTATGCAGAACAAGGTGGTCACACACTAAACATAGCATATTAACACACCTCCAATACCCCTGACTGGGCATAAAATAATACTGCCCCAAAAATCAGTCAGATAGATACATTTCTGTCAACCCACTGGGAGGACGACATTAAAACACTGCAACAATTTGTGTAAAAGAAAACGTGAATAAACGCTACACTCACTCTATAAGCTATATTAGGAATATGAATGTGGAAATGGCATAAAATACTGCACACCGAACAGCCTTAAATCATTTATCTTACAGTGTACACAGGTAGAATTTCACTGTCACTCATTAAAGAAGTGACAGAATAAACTTCATCATTAATAACAGTTTACTGATTTTAATCTTCTTGATTTTCTTTTCTAATCTTCATTTATTACTTTGTTTTTAATACTTCGCCATCTATATCCCTGACACAGGGACTCAATATCAGGTCACGTACAATTAATACAATTGACCGATAACAATAAAGTAACGGATGGCCTTTTACCTTTAAATTGTGTGTTAATAAAAATATTATTATTAAAAAAAATTGTTTTTTGGTCCCGTAGGACCACGTGGATGAGGAGTGCATCCCAGCAGAACTGATTTCTCTTTTCTTACTTTGTTAAAGACAAATAATCATACCACTCAAAATAGTTAATAACTAACATAAACCATATCTAAACTTTATTATTACATCATTATTTCAACCTCCTTTAATTTTTTTGGACACTAGGGGGCAGCAGAGTCTAAATTTTACACATCACACAGTTTAACGCTGCTTTTGGCTGTTCACGTTTGAACAGCCAATCGCAGCGATCGCCCATGACGGGGGGCATCGCTGCCCCCCCCTGGGCAATGAGGGAGGATGTCTGCTGTCAGGGACAGCAGACATTCTCCCTCTGTAACCGCGTCTGTAGACGGGGTGACAATTTAAAGGCATGACGTACATTTATGCCATGTGTCGGGAAGTACATCCCGACCATGACGTAAATGTACGTCAAATGTCGGGAAAGGGTTAAACACAAAATCAACTTCCTTAGCCCAGACTTCTTCAGGGGGTATGGATCGGTAGGGTCATTAGGTCGTCAGGGTCATTAGGTCGACATGGGTAAGGTCGAGATTGAGAAAATCAACATGTTTTTTTTTTTACCCGAATGTCGACACAGTCAACATAAACACTAAAACTTACCCCCGTATTCCCCTGGCATGGCTCGCCATGCTTCGGGCACACTATTTTATTCTCCCACCATGCCCTAGTGGATGGTAGGACATGACATACTGCGTGTCGGCACATGTCGGCTCAAAAGACCTTAAAAAAAACCATGTTGAACTTTTGACTGTCGACCTTCCCCATGTTGACCTAATGGCCCTGTCGACCTAACCCATGTCAACCTTAAGTCACATCGACATTCCTGCATGTCAACCTAATGCTTGTTGACCTACTTGCTGGTGACCCAATGACTGTATCCCGCTTCGGGTAATATAACGTGTCATAGGCTTAACCATTGTTAAGCATTAATCAGTGGTAGCTTCAGGGGAGGGGCTGCAGCACAGTCCAAAATTCAAATAGGGCAAGCTCACACACTTCCAGTGAGTCAGTTTGGAATGTCAGTTGGTGGTAGTGGGTTTGACTCCCCCGTTTGCATTTTGAACTGTGCTGCAGCCCCTGGTAATAACTGTTAAGTGTCTTTAATGCGTGCGGTCTCTGCTTCAATGAAAGCCACGCAAGAAAGCAGTGGACCGCCAACAGGCTTGGACAGGCTGCATGGAGGGACACACACAGCCAGGAGGCTGCGAGACAGGTGCAGAGCGCATCATTCTAACACTATTCTAACATCTTGCTGGCGATTGCCAGGTAGCACTTCCCATAGGAAGTCACTGCCAGTTACAGTGTTGCCAGTGGCGTAGCTACATATGTGGCAGTGGCTGGGGGGAGTGGCGCCAGCAGGGTCTGTGGTGGGCACCATTGACTGAACTGACAGGCGACCGCCAGGCAACTGAAGGAAACATCAATGACAAGAAGCGCACTGGGTCCCTGCTCATTAGATATGCACAGAGTGGGACCAGCTCAGCGCTCACTGCTGCTTGGGTCACCTGTCAGCTCAGGCAGGTCGAAAATCCGCCACTGTTCTCTGACTAAGGGGGTTATTCTAGTTCACTCTCAGAGACAAATTCATTCTCAAATGGACAAAACCATGTGCACTGCAGGTGGGGCAGATGTTACTTGTGCAGAGAGAATTAGATTTGGGTGGGGTTTTACTTCAAAGTGAGATCTATATTGCAGTGTAAAAATAAAGCATTCAGTATTTTCCCTGCACAGAAACAAAATCACTCACCCAAATCTAATTCTCTCTGCACATGTTACATCTGCCCCACCTGCAGTGCACATGGTTTTGTCCATCTAAGAAGGAATTTGCCTCTGAGGGTGAATCAGAATAAGGGCCACAGTGAAGCCAGATGCATTCTGTGAGACTGCTCCGGCTTCACAGTGACTGGCAGTGACTTCCTATTGGAAGTTCGACCTGCCAGTCAAATAAATTAGTCCAATTGGGAGGTGTTCCCACCGGGACGCATCTATATGGGCTGCTGAGCGGCAGCCCATACAAAACGGATTCCACGCATGAGCAGTACAAGGATGATACTGTGCATGTGCAGGACCAGGGACCCTAAATATGCCTCTGGGGGCTGCTGTGAAAGTATTATTCCTACTTTATAACAAAATGGATAGCAGCAATGCACTGTAGAGAATAAAGCATTGTTATCTGCCCCACTGGGGGTTTCTCCCTGAGCTCTGTGTGCCAGTCCATCCCTGCCACCCTCTCTAAGTGGCAGATGTATTAAGCCTTAACATGAGATAAATGCAAGGGTGATAAGGAGAGATAAACGTCCAGCCAATCACCTGCTAACTGCCATGTTACAGGCTGTGTTTGAAAAAAGTCAGTAAGGAGCTGATTGGCTGGACGTTTATCTCTCCTTATCGCCCTTGCATTTATCTCTTGTTAAGGCTTAATACATCTGCCCCATTAATGGCAATTGTGTGGTGTTATAGTTGAGTCAAGTTTTAGGTAACTTTTTTTTTAAAACAGGGATCAATAAAAATAAAACTTACTGACAATGATAGACTATAAATGGTCTGCACCGAGTCAATTGTGCCGACTCTCATAAAGTTGTAATTTGTGTCACTTTGTTCTTTAAATCTAAACAGACTTTATTTCATTGGTTAGCAATCTTGCACGCCAATATCTGATTGGAAATGTAAAATTGTCAATTAACTTATTAATATCTAGTTAACTACAGAAGTTTGGTAACAATTTGATTCCATGAGTACCTGCTCTGATAACAAGGGACATGGGGGATCTGCCTGTAGCCTGAAAATCTTCCGAATACTAAGGGATAATGAATAAATCATACAGTAACTGTGTGTCTGTGCTTTCCTACAGGTGATACCAGGTCACCAGGAAGTCCCAGTGGGACAGCAGCCAGAAACGGGAGTCACCTCGCACCCACTAAGCAATTAGTGCATGAGATTAGATCTCAATGCCATCAATTCTCCACTGCTCCCTTTCCAAAGCCTTACAACCGCCATTAACCCCAGAGATGTCAATAATGCTGCTTTCAGACCGCATAACTGGCTTTGACCCTGTATTTGAAAACATTTCCAAAAACGGGTCTGCCAGGTAAAACCCCGTTCACACCGCATCTCTTAAACGGTATATTACCGTTTAAGTGCCGTTTTTTTTTACACTGGCAGACCCGTTTTTGGAAACTTTCCAAATACAGGGTCAAAACCAATGCGGTCTTCAGCGCATCCACCCCCCCCCCCCCCCCCCCCCCCCCGCGGGTTAACATTACACCCCCCCTCTAGGGTTAACACCGCCCCCTAATGTGTTTAAGAAACCCCTCCCCCTCCGTGCAGCCGGTACCTCCTGCGTTGAAGATCCCAGCAGTACTATGTCGGGATGCGCTTATAAAAAAAAGTGACTTTCGGAAAATGGCTGCCCCATAGGAAAACCTGTTTAAAAAAACTGTCTTTCGTATGGGGGCAGCCATTTTCCGAAAGTCACTTTTTTATAAGCAGCAGGAGGCTGCATGGTTTCATGTGAACACCTCCTCCATCTGCCGACCATCGAATGATGGACCGATTGGTCAGGCAGCACCGAGTGCTCCAGACCACTCAGACATTTCTCCGTAGCAGGGATATGGGCGGGCAGTTGGCATCCGGCTATGTCCCCCACACGTGCTTCACGGCCGCATTACCATACGTACGCCCAGCGTTTTCATGGGAACACCTATAAAACACGGGGCGTACGCATATGGTAATGAGCCCAAACTTGCCCTTATGCCCTTATTATAATTTTCTGCACGGACCGCACGCCGTGTTGGTACGTATGAGGCGTTCTCACATGCGCAAACACCAACCATCGGCCGGCCGGCCGCACTCGGAGCCATCCGACTCAATCAGAATAAGGGCCCATGTGTGGAATCTTTGATACTACAAGGTGACCTTCTAGTAATTTATATGCACTCCTCAGTGGTATAACCAGAGATTTCCACTTATTCAATACTGAAGTCACTGATATTGGGGAACTGTAGCCTTGAACAGCAGGAAAGGCGCGTGCGTATTGGCAATTACTGCTGCACTGGGCTGTTCTGATTATATAAAAATAAATGAGAAAAGATACGTGTGCCTGATGTATAACTCTAGAAATATAACACACTACAAATAGGGGGTTATTCTGGTTCACTAACAAAAGCAAAGTCTCTCTCTAATGGACAAAACCCATGTGCACTGCAGGAGGGGGGGGGGGTAGATGCAAACATGTGTGGAGAGAGTTAGATTTAGATGTTATTTTGTTTCTGTGCAGGGTAAATACTGGCTGCTTTATTTTTACACTGCAATATAGACATCAGTTTGAAGTACTCCCCCACCCATATCTTACTCTCTCTGCACATGTTACATCTGCCCCACCTGCAGTGATTATTGTTTTGTTCATTAGAGAATGAATTTGCCTTTGCTAGTGAACCAGAATACCCCCCATAGTGTGAATGAGAAAACAGACCAGGGCTTCACAGAACAACAGACCCGTGATCATAACAACATGATTATAACCAGCTGACAATAACAATGTCGGCCTCACATCATAATTGTTACAATTGTGTTTCTGTGTTCCTCACAAAATGAGGCAACTTTTTAAACATTTTTATATATTTAGGGATACAGGAGCAAATGTATTAAGCCTTAACAAGAGATAAGTGCAAGGGTGATAAAGATAGATAAACGTCCAGCCAATCAGCTCCTAGCTGACTTTTTTCAAACACAGCCTGTAACATGGCAGTTAGCAGGTGATTGGCTGGATGTTTATCTCTCCTTATCACCCTTGCATTAACTGTTTATTTGGCATTAGCAGCACTTACCCCGAGAGCTTTTGGCCTGGCTGCCAGAAATGTTCTGTAAAAAGGGGATGAGGGATCTGTACTTTGCGGCATGTTTGTAATAAATCTCCACTGTGGTGCCGCAGGAGGAACATTCCAGGCCTTTGGTTCAGCAGAGGCACTGTATGGAGGCAATGGTGGAAGGACATTCTGGAAGGAGGTTGCTACTGGTGTAGTCACATAGGGAACATCTGATGAAGCCGTAGCTGATATGACATCATAGAGAGGTGGCGAGGGTTCACTGTCAGCGTGCATGATGGGATGGTGGGCACTGAGACAGAAAGCAAACAGCGCTGTAAATACAATTGTGCAAAATTTATAACATACATATATATTATATATATATATATAAGAGAATGGCTGCACTCACGAGGCTTTCAGGGGCATGGCCACACGAGAATGACGGTGTCATCCTGTGAATAGATGCATACGCACAGTGTCTATTCCCACAGCAGAGAGGCTGGGCGGGAATGACGCGATTTGTAGGCCACGCCCCCATATTCCGGGCACGCACCTTTGGCGCACGGCTGTCTCTCTTTTCTTGTCTGAAAACTTGGGAGTTATGCACATATAGAAGAGCGTATACAATAGATTGTCACACATCTGGGAGAATAAAGATTCCTTATTGGAGCTACAGTAATTAGAAATCTATATTTTTAGCCCTGAGGGGAGTTTTATCAAAGCTCAAAGAGAGACAAAAGTACCATCCAATCAGCCTTTGCCTTACATTTTACAGGTTGTGTTTGAGAAATGTCAGGAGCGGATTGGTTGGTATGCTATCTATTTATACCTCCCAACCGTCCCGGATTCGGCGGGACATTCACGATTTACGGCCGATGTCCCGTCGTCCCAGTACTGCTTACCGCAGTCCCGGCTTCCCGAGACGGTTGGGAGACATAAACCATGCAGTTGGGAGCCCCCCCAGCTTGCCGAAAATAGACGACGAGCGGCGAAAACGGGTGCGTGGCCGGATTTCGCGTCACCCCGTGAGGCCACGGCCCCTTTTCTCGAGGCCACGCCCCCTTTTCGGGAGCGCGCGCGGCGAAGCCGCGCAAACGTCCCGACCTCCCAACTTCAAAAGTTGGGAGGTATGTCTATTACAATTCTCCAAACATAGATTTAAAAACCCTTTAAAATTTGTATTCATATAATTAGTGCAGTTCCTTAAAACAACTTCTGTTCTCCTTTCTTTCATCAAATAAGACAGAACAGCAGAGCTGCAGCTCACTATATACAGAACACACATTGATCTCTTATCACTCATTGCAAGACTCTTCAGCTTAAAGGGGCTGCAGAGGAAGTTCCTAAACTTCAGCTTAAAGGGGCTGCAGAGGAAGTTCCTAAACTTACACAGCAGTCATCGTTGACTGTGGAAAATCAGGTACTTGTTTCCTAGCACGGCACCCTTTCCCTACGTACGGCACCGTTTAAAGTTAATTTATTCACTGCTCATGTCCCCAGGCCATCTCATCGCATGGCATCGCACCTCCCGAAAAATCGCATGCGATCGCATGCAATATTTTAGTTAATTTAATATAACTGCTCTTATGTCCCAAGGCCCATCTCATCGCATGGCATCGTACTTCCCGCATGCGATTTTCTGGGGTGCCATGCCAGACACTTGTATGGCATGCAATTATTTTTGAATGACCCCCCCACTATCCACGCCAGCCGGAAGCGTGGCGAGCGCAGCGAGCCCCACGAGGGACGGCGGAACGCGTCCGAATGACCTTTTCATTCCGCCACTATTCACGTCGGCGTGGAGTTGATTTTATTATAGCAGCATGCGATGCGATTTTTTTTTGTTAATTTATTCACTGCTTATGTCCCCAGGCCATCTCATCGCAGCTCCTGAAAAATCGCATGCGATTTTTTACTTAATTTAACATAATTGCTCTTATGTCCCCAGGCCAATCTCATTGCATGGCATCGCACCTCCCGCAAAATCGCATGCGATTTTCTGGGGGTGCCATGCCATGCCAGACACTTGTATGGCATGCATTTAGGTTTGAATGACCCCCACTATCCACGCCACCCCGAAGCGTGGCAAATGCAGTGAGCCCCGCGAGAGGCGGCAGAACGCGTCTGCCCGACCTTTTCATTCCGCAACTATCCCCGTCGGCGTGGAGTTGATTTTATATAGTGTGGCGAGCGCAGCCAGAAAATCACATGCGATCAAAAAATACTGTAGCATGCGATCAAAAAATCGCATGCGATTTTGCGGGCTGTGCGATGCCATGCGATGAGATGGGCCTGGGGACATGAGACTAGTTATGTTAAATTAAGTAAAAAATCGCATTGCATTTTATCATTTAAAATGAGTTTTAAAGGTTTGCACGATACATCATGATCCAATGTTCCGCAGGCACCACAAGGAGTATATAAATTACCAGTGACCCGCCCGTGCTTTGAACAGATACATTTTTTCCTAATAATGGTGATGTTTCTAAACAAAAATAGGAAATAAGGCACCCCTCCTCAGGTATGTGTCACCACAACAGACACCAGCCTCCTACCAACCTCATGGGTTTGGTGTCCGCGGTACTTACCCATGCTGGCCAGGAAGGGGAGTCACTCTCCGGCCTCTCACTCCCCGATGACACAGACAGTGGCATCAGGCCATCCACTCTGCCCGGCGCTGTGCTCTTCCTTTCCCCTCACCGGCTCCTGGCTGCTCTCTGTCCCGACTACTACTGCTGGCGCTGACACCCGGCTGGCCTGGCAGCCGCAGCCAGAGGCACCACCATTGCGCCACGTGACCCACGCCGGACAATCAGCTGCAACCCCATCTCTCTCAGCTATTTATCAGCAGATGCACCGCCTCCCTTCCTGAAGACTGAGCGATGGCAGCAGTCAAAGAGGGAAAGTCCGGCTCGCAGCTGTTGCCAGGTGTGCGGACATCACCCGGCTGCCCTGCTCCTCGCTGAGTCTTCTCACGGACACGGGCCCTGCCACAGTGATTTTTATTCGACATCGACAACATTTTTTATTGCTTGTCTCCCATATGAGATAGGCCGATGGTTAATATACCTAAACCTTCCTCGTGAACTGCACTACAGACAGTAATAATGACAACTGCACAACAATTCATCAAGTGATTTACCAGATTAGTGCGTTCAGACAGACATACATACAGGCAGGCAGCCAGCCAGACAGGCAGATGCGATTCGGGGACAGGTTCTACTTATCACGTATCAAGGGACGAACACACACCACCTAGCAAACAGGTCTGAATTATCACCCTCACCCCAAGTATATTCTATAATAGAATAAAAGCTATCATTAGAAGGTTTCGATACATCTTCCCCTAAGGGTCAAATGGCGCCATGACTTGTGGTCACAGATCAGCTGCCATTCATTCTGTCACCGCTGCATAAAATATAATTATTGATTTATAAATAAATGGGCTGATCGATTTTTAAACCTATATTTGAATGCGTTTCTTTTAGATAATGGTTATCCATAGTGTTGATAAGCTCTGCACTATTAATAGCACACTGAGATTTCCCAGTGGGTTGTTTACATTGTGGTTTATACACATTACAGAAGAGATCTGAACTGGATATTCTGGTTTCTGCATATTGGCATTGTCATTGCAATACACAGGGCGTGATAGATAGTAATTCAATAGTAAGAGCCAGTATAGCCAGTGGCATAACTATAGCGCCGCAGACCCCGTGACGGTGGGGAGGCGCTGACTAAGTGTGGGTGCCGGGGTCTGCGGGCGCTATAGTTACGCACCCCCCTTGACACCGCAGTGTCCGGGAACTGAAGCCCTGAGAGCGGACACTGTGGATGGAGACAGCGGCAGCCGAGGACGCTGATTGGCTAAGAGAGGGCACACACTCAGCCAATCAGCGGCCTATCTTTTCAATTGTCAAACTCTGCCGCCTCTGTCCATCTGCAGTGTCCGCTCTCATCGCTTCAGTTCCCAGACACTGCGGACGCCGCACCAGGTCCCCTGGCACCCTGCTGTTCCCTCCGCCGCCGCCGCATCCACAGGTACTGGGTACCACCTCGCTTCCCCCTGCCACCCTGGTATATCTGCACCAGCCACGGTGGTGGGGGGGGGTGCCATAATTTTCCCGGCGGTGTGGCGCATTATTTCTTGTTACGCCACGGAGTATAGCGGTATCATTTGTATAATTATCCTACAAAACAGTTTTGTTTATATGATACTTCTACTGCAATTACTTGTTTATAGTGTGATTAATGTATTTTTTCTGCATTTACTGTATATATGAGGTCATTCTGGTTCATGTGGCCGGCGTGAAATTTGCTGCTTGGCGAGCCAACTAATGCCGGCCCCATGAACGACCCTGATGGATGGTGAATGTCCCGTTCACCTAGGGACGCACGTTTTCCTGGGCGCACCCATCGTTTCCGTGGGTACGTCCAGGAAACGCGAGGCGTTTGCATGCATGCACGACTCCTGCAGGCCCCCCCGCTGCGGCCGCCTTGGAGACTATGCAAGTCGCCAGCATTGAAGACCTGCTCATGCGCATATTCACATACATCTTCAAATTCAAACTGCGCATGCGCCGGGTATACAGCATCCCCGGCGAACATTACCCGGCGCATGCGCAGTTTTAATCTGAAGCCGCCGGAGACCAACAAGCGGCGCCTTACATGGAGAACTGCGCATGCGCCGGGTACGTATTGCGAGAAAAGTATTCGGCGCATGCGCGGATTACACAGCCGGACGGGAGCGCAGGATAAGTTATGGGAGGGAGCGTATCGCCAACAGCAGGGGATAACGCACTCCCATAACGAAGGCCACTCTGTTGATACATTTGGGCGAATTGCAGGGGAGCTTCACCACGATAAAGTGGTGAAGTGAACCTGCGCCCATAAAGAACCTTATGGCCACATTAATAAATCTACCCCTGAGTTCCTTAGTCTCCCAATGTGCAGGGTTACCCCTCAAAACTTGGGGGTGTCCTGGACATTCCATGGACATGGTTGTATTATATGGAATAAGTCTGTCTACAGGAGGAAGCAGCCAGGTCACAGGAAGGGGGCAGAAAGGAGGCGGCCTGGGGCATGGTGACGCTCCATCATCTTAGCCTGGACCCTAGCTTTACAATGGCCACATTACTGACAGCATGAATCTTAACATCATGCCACCTACTTCTATGTGAGCCAGTGGAGATGGGGGTGCAAGGATGGAGATGTGTGTGTGTGTGGGGGGGGGGGGGGGGTAGCATGAGGCAGGAGACTTGACCACTTTCCCAATTTCGCACGATTTTTTTATTAATAGGATAAAAGGCACAATAGTCCAAAGAAGCACTCACTGCTAGTAAGATATATGGTACTCTTTACTTAGCACGGCGCCCATCGCGGCCATCGCGGGCATTGAATGCACTAAAAAATCGGGTGCGACGCGACCGACGCGATTTCCCTTAGGGAACAATGTTAAATGTCTCAATTGACCCGATTTTCCTGTTCAATGCCTCAGTTGACCCAATTTTTCCATAGGAAACAATGTTAAATGGCCCACAGAGGCCAAATAGGCACCCTGAAGTGTGAAATGGCCCCCACAATTGTTAACGCCACCCCACGATCAACGTGAACCCGAAGCGTGGCCAGCGCAGCGAGCCCGCGAGGGGCGGCGGTACGCGTCCTACGACCTTTTCATACCCCCACTATCCACGTAGGCGTGGAGTTGAGAATAGTATAGTGTGGCGAGCGCAGCGAGCCACCGAGCCCGAAGCGTGGCGAGCGGACGCGGATACCTGTGAAGCCCGCGAAGGGACGCGTTTACCTGTGAAGGTATCCGCGTCCCCTCGTGGGGCTCGCCACGCTTCGGGCTCGGTGGCTCGCTGCGCTCGCCACACTATTCTATTCTCAACTCCACTCCGACGTGGATAGTGGGGGTATGAAAAGGTCGTAGGACGCGTACCGCCGCCCCTTGCGGGCTCGCTGCGCTCACCACGCTTCGGGTTCACGTTGATCGTGGGGTGGCGTTAACAATTGTGGGGGCCATTTCACACTTCAGGGTGGCTATTTGGCCTCTGTGGGCCATTTAACATTGTTTCCTATGCAAAAATCGGGTCAATTGAGACATTTAACATTGTTCCCTATGGGAAATCGCGGGCATCGCGTCGCACCCGATTTTTAGTGCATTCAATGCCCGCGATGCCCGCGATTTTTTTACCTGCGATGCCCACGATCAAAATCGTGGGCGCCGTGCTAGGTAAAGAGTACCAGATATATTTAGACCCAAATGAATAATTACATTCCAGCATACAAACTATGACAGGGTACTATGTATACATCCAGTACAGTACATACTGTACATATATACAGGGGTTAGAATGGAGGGGAACGGAGGAGCAGATGTTTTACGCCTGGTAAAGTGATAAAGTGGAGATAACGCACCAGCCAATCAGCTGTGTTTGTCTGATGCGTCATCACCTGGGCCGGCGCCACCATTGGGCAGCTTCAGGCAATTTATTCATTGGCAGTATGCAAGTTGATTGACAGGCGGCAGGCATTTGGGGGTGGCATCCTGCAAATTACTGGAAATGTCAGGGAAAATCTAGGCCTGGCCAAGCATTTTCAGGGATGTCAGCTCCGGCCCCAAACAACCAATGAGTTAAAAAAAAAATCCAGAATAGTCGACATTGACACCATAAAAGTGTCTCCCGTCCCCTTGCATGGCTGGCTTTGCTCGCCATGCTATGGGCACATTATTCTACTCTCCATCCATACCCTAGTGGTTAGTAGGGCCATGAAATGCCACCTGTTGGGTCAAAAAAATTGAAAAACTCATGTTGACCTTTTGTCTGTCGACCGTGCCATTGTCGACCTAATGCTTGTGTGGACCTTCCATTCCTGTAGACCTTTTCAGGTGTCAACCTAAGGACTGTAATCCTTCAGTGATCGACACAATGCATGTCGTCTTAATGACTATGGGGGAGATTCTCTAAACTAAAAAATGCGGTAAAAACCCGTTATCTGGGTGCTCTAAGCATCCCCCGCTGGGTTACCGTGGCAGGGGTCCGTGCGGCGTGGGGTCGGTGCGGGGCGGCGGGGGGTCGCGCTAGAAGCCCATAGGCTTCTATGGGGGCATCACCAGATTGCGATGCCTCATAGAAGCCTATGGGCTTCTAGCGCGACCCCCCGCCGCCCCACACCGACCCCACGCTGCCCCGCACCGACCCCCCCTCACCTGTGTCAGGGCAGCACAGAGCTGTGCTGCCCGGACCCGTGACCTCCTCCTCTCTGCACTATGATCCTCTTCCATGTGCAGGGAGGAGGAGAGACAGCCCCCCCGCCGCAGCAGCACAGTGCCGGGTAAGGGAGGGAGGGGGGAGACTCACCACAAAGGACAGCTCTTAACGCAAGAGCTGTCCTTTGCCATAATTATCGCATATGTTACAGCATATGCGATAATTATGAATGTGGTAGCCGGCGATAGGGGGCGGTAAGGGGGTGCGGATGTTAGAGCATCCCCCCTATATCCCCAATATACTGTATGTACCTGGCACAAAAAATGTGCAAGAAAATGATTGCTTAGCATTCCAATTCAGTGCCTGAGATAGTGCAAATATATATTGTATGCATATCACGTGTTTGAGGTGTTAATACAACATAAATGTATTTTGTGTTCACAAATGGGTCCTGCCCTCAATATACCTCAGTGAAATATACAAATAATCTGGAATATGGAATAATCTAGGGGTCCTCAACCTATTTTGCTCTGGGATCCCATCAGACAATAGAAATAATGACAGGACCCCTGCAAGTTAATGCAGAACGCCATCACATCACATGTGTAGTCAGCAGGCAGCACATACATGGCAGCATTGTGGAGTAGGGATGGCCATCGACCATCGATGATTAGAAATCATTGATGGTTTATGGCCGATGTCGAATAGTTTTGACATTGATGAAGGAGAACCAGATAGTTTCCCACCATCGATGTCAAGCTTAACTGAATAGTTTTACATCAAGGGGCTGGGACACAGAGCATAGCTCCGCCCCCAACAGCCATCAAGCCCCTCCCCCGTATTTTGATTGGCCCACAGGCCAATCTTTCAAAGCAAAGGGATGACCATTGATATGTAAAAACATCAATGGTCATCCATTGCATACTTATACACCATCGATGGGCAGTTGCACTTTTGCCATCGATGGCAACCATGCTGCATGAAATGGGTTTGAACACAGAATTGACCTGCAATAAAGTTTTACATTTTACAGAATATTTTTTTTTTTTTAATGAAATCTCATGACCGTTTCATTCCACAATATTCCGCCTATCTGCCACTAACCACTGCAATCGTTACAGAAGCAGAGCATATAGATAATGTATGTAACATTAACAAGATACGGTGTACTCACATTTTGCTGTATCCGTCCGTGACCTTCTCAGTTGATCTGAGCAACTTCTTAAGAGAGTATCTATAGCTTCAGTATCTATTGTCTGCTGGCTTCTCAGGTTACATACTGCATACAGTATACCTGGATTACTGAGCTGTGTCACCTGTGTACTGTACCTGTTCTCCCACATATAGAACTGTACTTTCCCACTTTCCGATGTGACGTTGTCACCTGCTGCTTCTTATCAAACCTCTGAAACACCCAAAATCTATTTCCTCCCTGCCAGCCTATCTCCATTGGGTGGCTCTTACTGGAGCTGAGTACACATTAGGTGATATGTGTACCAGGGGCGTAAACTCATACCAGTCATCTGGGGGCAAGTTGAAGTTTGGTGGCCCCCTCCTTTAAATAAAGAAGGGAAGACTAATATGGTGTGTTTATGTGTCTATAGAACACACAATTTGCAGAATTATATAGCTAGCACTCTCACCGAGGGCGAGATGTACTAAGCTTGAAAAGTGATAAAATGGAGAGTGATAAACCACCAACCAATCAGCTTGAAACTGTCTTTCCTCAAACACAGTCTGTGACATGACACTGTAAGGGCTTTAGCTACCCTGTGGGCCTAATTCAGACCTGTATACTCACAGCCTAGCGAACCGGTAAGTGCCGCCCCGCTGAACGCCCCCCCCACCCCACCCCCCAAAATCCCCTCACATGCAGTCGCTGACCATCAAATTATTTTGTTTTTATTAATAAAAGTCAATCAAAACTGACGTTTGTTTCGCCGCTGATCGCCAAATAGGGGGCTGGCACTAATGTCATGTGATGTCAACAACTGACCCGAGCAGACAACGCCATGCCTGGGTTCCCAGGGGAACAGCCAGTGTTTTTATGGGGACACCTATAACAACTGGGCTTTCTGCTGCTCCAGACGCCTGTCCGCCCCCTCTGGAGCAAACGGCCTGGCAAGTGTGAAGCTCATCAAAGCCGTTCGCTCCCAGCCATTCGCAAGCCCCCGATGGGTCAAGGTCAGACTCACAAAATTCAGCCATCTGCAGGATGCGGAATCCATATTCACTGGAGAATCCCCTCATACGAACCGGCAGGCAGCAATAGTGAACACTTGCTACAGTGCAGGCTTAGTGGTACCAGCTGGGAGCCACCCTGTCCCCTATTTCAAGGAATACCCAGGGCTCCTGGGATAGGATTAACTCTGCAGCAGCAGCATTGGGTGCGCCACAGAGCTCCATTGGAAGAGCCATGGACACACTTGGATCCCGCTGTGAACCACACAGGGGCTGCTGTACATGCAGCTTGGAGCCTGGAGGCAGGTGTCTCCATTGCCTCTGGGAGTTACGCCCCATGGCCCTTATTCTGGTTGACACGCAAGGCTGCAAATTTCGCAGTCTTGCGAGTCCACCAGTCAACACCCACCCACCCCCACCTACGCACGCCGCAACTACCTGCAGGCATACAAATTGATGATTTGCATAATTATCCATTCACAGCCTTACGTGTAGGCACAAAATCACTCGATGGTGGCTGAGCATTGAATGATTTTTCAAGCACTCGCAATTCCGCAGCATGGTTCTTTCTAGCAATATCCTCCTTCATCCTGCAAGTACAGACAATGGAGCACATTGCTACCGACCTGCTGCAGCGCGCATTGTTAATGATATAGTGTGTACACAGTAGACGGTATGCATACAAATATTGTTAAGGGTGGTTGTTATCAGCAGCGGCTCCTACCTTACCGTAGGGGGGGCTGCTACTGGCAATGCCACCAGGGTCCTGCTCTTTGTTGCAGTCCAGGGTCCTGGTGCCTAAACAATACAGTTTATAGTTGCCTTCATGGCACATTTGCAGTATCATGACTATGCATACGCATATTACTGGCTTCTATGGGCTGCATCGGCTGCAGCCCATAGAAGTCGGCTAGGGCTGCACGGCAAGGCAGGGAGTGGTTTCCTACAGGAAGTCAGCTCTCTCCCTATCGTAGCCCAGACTGACAGTCCCAGAGGGAGGGAACATCAATGGGACTGCCTTACTGCAGATGACTGACACGTAGGACTTCCAAAAGGAAGTCACTGGCAGTCACAGTGAAGCTGGTGCAGTCTCACGGACATTCACCAAGGCTGAGCAAGGGGGTCTTTATTTTGCATATTGTTTCATTTATTGTGTAGTGAATTTTTATGCCTACAATACATGGGGTTAAATTTATTACTGTAATTTCATTGGAAATCATTTGTAAAAGGAAGTTTATGTGGGATTTAAGTATGATTTAACTAACTAGACTGCAGTCCGATGGGGACTATTGTAACCTCCTGTAGGTGTTATCATACAGAAATGAGTTCTGAGTACTTTCTTATGTGCTTAAATTGGAAATAATATAATGATTTGTGATAGAATGTATATATAGCACACTAGTCTGTCTCTGAATGTGATTTATTATATATTTTATTTAATTTGTATAGTAAGTAGTTTCTAATTTATGTTATTGTACATTGGTGGCAGTGAGGAACTTTCCAGATCCCTCACACGGAACCCAGATCAATCATTGCTGGGTCGCAAGGGCTCTGGCTCGGCACACAGGCAGGAACAGCACGGCCTCCAGCCGGTCAGCTGATTAGGACCAAGGGGTATAAAAGAGCTGCCAGTGCCAGCTGAAGGTTAGATGGCTGTTTGCTCCCTTAAGGCTAAGCTTGTCTCCCTAGGACCAGCTGAACACATTGGGCTGTAAACTAGTGTTGGCTGACCACCTAGTGGAAGGCAAAGCTAGGAAGCGAGTCCAGTCCAAGAGGAGGTGCACATTGCCCCTTGTCTCACTGCTGCAGCTGTAAACTAAGCTGTAAACCTAAAGCAGCGGTGGCGGAGGTGCGCAGAGCCTAGATGCAAAGGACTGGGTATTGTGAGAGAGAGAGAGAGAGAGAGAGACACTGCGCTGTCAGTAACCCTGACTTCCCACTAAGGGGGTTATTATGGTTCACTCGCAAAGGCAAATTCCTTCTCAGTGCAATGCTATGGGAGGAGGAATGCTATGGGGCAGACTGGGCAGTGGAGTGCTATGGGGCAGAGTAAGCATAATGCTATGAGGCGGAGGAATGCTATCGGGCAGAGTGGGCAGTGAAATTATATCGGGCAGAGTGGGCAGCATAATGCTATCGGGCCGAGGAATGCTATGGGGAGGAGTGGGCAGTGGAATGCTATGGGACGGAGGAATGCTATAGACAGAGTGGGCAGCTGAATGCTATGGGGCGGAGGAATGCTATGGGGCAGAGTGGGCAGCGGAATGCTATGGAGCAGAGTGGGAAGCGGAATGCTATGGGGCAGAGTGGGAAGCGGAATGCTATGGGGCAGAGTGGGAAGGGGAATGCTATGGGGCACAGTGGGCAGCAGAATGCTATGGGGCGGAGTGGGCAGGGGAATGCTATGGGGCAGAGTGGGCATCATAATGCTATGGGGCAGAGTGGGCGTCAAATTGCTAAGAGGTAGAGCAGGGGTGTCAAACTCAAATTCATCGGGGGCCGCATCAGCAGTTTGGTCACCCTCAAAGGGCCGGTTGTATCTGTAGGTCCCTCTGTATAATTATAATACCATGACACCACAGGCTGCTCCCCCTGTATAATATAAAATGAATGCCATGACACCACAGGCTGCTCCCCCTGTATAATAATAATGCCATGACACCACAGACTGCTCCCCCTGTATAATATAATAAAAGTAATGCCATGACACATAAATGATTATACAGGAGGAGCAGCCTGTGGTGTCATGGCATTATTAATATTATACACCGGGACACCTCAGGAAACAGCAGATATATATATATTTTTTATTGTGAGTGTGATCCTCATCCTCACTTAGTGTTTCTCCGTCTGTCCTGCAGCTGCTGCGGCTTCCAGCTTTTCTTCATTGCTTGCTGCGGCCACACTGTCCCCGACTCCCGGTCCAGCTTCCCTGCCTGCTCCTACTTCTCTACAGACGCATGGGCGGGCGGCGTCATCGTCATGACGTCCCCACCCAGTGTCTGTCACTGCCGGGCATCAGAGGGAACAGGCGGTCGGGCCCTCCTCTACGTAGCCGTGGAGGCCGGCGGCCATGTTTCTGTAGCCGCATACATATGTGCCTACAGGAACATGGCCGCCGACAGTGGAGGAACAAGTAAGGCGGCCGCAGTGGGGTGGGTGAGAGGAGGTGGCCTAGGCAGGAGCTGGGACACACTGCCCTGCGTGCTATCTCCTCGCGCGGGCCACATGACGAGGTCTGGCGGGCCGGATTTGGTCCGCGGGCCTTGTGTTTGACACCCGTGAGGTAGAGGAATGCTATGAGGCAGAGTGGGCAGTGGAATGCCATGGGGCAGAGTGGGCAGCAGAATGCTATGGGGCGGAGTGGGCAGTGGAATGCTATGGGGCAGAGTGGGCAGCGGAATGCTATGGGGCAGAGTGGGCAGCGGAATGCTATGGGGCACAGTGGGCAGCGGAAAGCTATGGGGGCGAAGGAATGCTATGGGCAGAGTGGGCAACGGAATGCTATGTGGTGGAGGAATGCTATTGGTCAGAGGTGGCAGCAAAATATCTACAGGGCAGAGTGGACAGAGGAATGCTATGGGGCAAAGTGGGCAACGGAATGCTATGGGGCAGAGTGGGCAGCATAATGCTATGGGGCAGAGTGGGCAGTATAATGCTATGGGGCAGAGTGGGCAGCATAATGCTAGGGGGCGGAGGAATACTTTGGGCAGAGTGGGCAGCAGAATGATATGGGGCAGTGGAATGCTATGGGGCAGAGTGGGCAGTGGAATACTATGGGGCAGACTGCGCAGCTGAATGCTATGGGGCGGAGGAATGCTATCGGGCAGAGTGGGCAGTGAAATGCTGTGGGGCAGAGTGGGCAGCGGAATGCTATGGGGCAGACTGGGCAGCGTAATGCTATCGGGCGGAGGAATGCTATGGGGTAGAGTGGCCAGTGGAATGCCATGGGGCATAGTGGGCAGCAGAATGCTATGGAACAGAGTGGGCAGCAGAATGCTAAGGGCCGGAGTGTGCAGTGGAATGTGATGGGACAGAGTGGGCAGCTGATGCTATGAGGTGGAGGAATGCTATGGGGCAGAGTGGGCAGTGGAATGCGATGGGACGGAGTGGGCAGTGGAATGCTATGGGGAAGACTGGACAGCTGAATGCTATGGGGCGGAGGAATGGTATGGGGCAGAGTGGGCAACGTAATGCTATGGGGCGGAGGAATGCTATTGGGCAGAGTGGGTAGCGGAAGATCTAAAGGGCAGAGTGGGCAGCAGAATGCTAAGGGGCAGAGTAGGCAGAATAATGATATGAGGCGGAGTGATATGAGGCGGTATGTTATGGGGTGGAGGAATGCTATGGGTATAAGGAATGCTATGGGCAGAGTGGGCAGCTGAATGCTATGGGACGGGGGAATAGTATGGGGCAGAGTGGGCAGCAGAATGCTATGGGGCAGAGTGGGCAACGGAATGCTGTGGGGCGGAGGAATGCTAAGGGGCAGAGTGGACCGCGGATTGCTATGGGGAGGAGGAATGCTATGGGGCAGAGTGGGCAGTGGAATGCTATGGGGCAGAGTGGGCAGTGGAATGTTATGGAGCGGAGTGTGCAGTGGAATGCTATGGGGCAGAGGAATGCTATGGGGCGGAGTGGGCAGTGGAATGCTATGGGGCAGAGGAATGCTATGGGTCAGATTGGGTAGCATAATACTATGAGATGGAGAAATGCTATGGGGCAGAGTGGGCAGCGGAATGCTATGGGGCGGAGGAATGCTAAGGGGCAGAGTGGACCGTGGATTGCTATGGGGAGGAGGAATGCTATGGGGCAGAGTGGGCAGTGGAATGCTATGGGGCAGAGTGGGCAGTGGAATGCTATGGTGCGGAGTGGGCAGTGGAATGCTATGGGGCGGAGTGGGCAGTGGAATGCTATGGGGCAGAGGAATGCTATGGGTCAGATTGGGCCACTGAATGCTATGGGGCAGAGGAATACTATGGGAGCGGAGGAATGCTTTTGGGCAGAGTGGGCAGCTGAAGATCTACAGTGCAGCAGAATGCTATGGGGCACAGTGGGCAGAGGAATGCTATGGAGGTAATGAATGCTATGGGCAGAGTGGACAGCTGAATGCTATGAGGTGGAGTGGGCTGCATAATGCTATGGTGCATAGTGGGCAGCGGAACTTCTACAGGGCAGAGTGGGCAGCGGAATGCTATGGGGCGGAGGAATGCTATGGGGCAGAGTGAGCAGCGGAATGCTATGGTGCATAGTGGGCAGCGGAATGCTATTGGGCAAAGTGTGTAGCGGAACTTCTACAGGGCAGAGTGGGCAGCGGAATGCTATGGGGCGGAGGAATGCTATGGGGCAGAGTGGGCAGCGGAAGATCTACAGGGCAGAGTGGGCAGCGGAATGCTATGGGACAGAGTGGACCACGGAATGCTATGAGGCGGAGGAATGCTATGGGACAGAGTGGACCACGGAATGCTATGAGGCGGAGGAATGCTATGGGGCAGAGTGGGCAGTGGAATTCTATGGGGCAGAGTGCGCAGTGTAATGCTATGGGGCAGAGTGGGCAGTGGAAGACTATGGGGCGGAGTGAGCAGTGGAATGCTATGGGAGCAGAGGAATGTTATTGGGCCGAGTGGGCAGCCGAAGATCTACAGGGCAGAGTGGGCAGCAGAATGCTATGGGGCAGAGTGGGCAGCTGGATGCTATGGGGCGGAGGAATGCTATGGGACAGAGTGGGTAGCATAATACTATGAGGTGGTGAAATGCTATGGGGCAAAGTGGGCAGCGGAATGCTATGGGGCAGAGTGGGCAGCGGAATGCTATGGGGCAGAGTGGGCAGCGGAATGCTATGGGGCGGAGGAATGCTTAGGGGCAGAGTGGACCGCGGATTGCTATGGGGAGGGGGAATGCTATGGGGCAGAGTGGGCAGTGGAATGCTATGGGGCAGAGTGGGCAGTGGAATGCTATGGAGCGGAGTGGGCAGTGGAATGCTATGGGGCAGAGGAATGCTATGGGGCGGAGTGGGCAGTGGAATGCTATGGGGCAGAGGAATGCTATAGGTCAGATTGGGCCACTGAATGCTATGGGGCAGAGGAATACTATGGGAGCGGAGGAATGTTTTTGGGCAGAGTGGGCAGCTGAAGATCTACAGTGCAGCAGAATGCTATGGGGCACAGTGGGCAGGGGAATGCTATGGAGGTAATGAATGATATGGTGCATAGTGGGCAGCGGAATGCTATTGGGCAAAGTGTGTAGTGGAACTTCTACAGGGCAGAGTGGGCAGCGGAATTCTATGGGGCGGAGGAATGCTATGGGGCAGAGTGAGCAGCGGAAAGCTATTGGGCATAGTGGGTAGCGGAAGATCTACAGGGCAGAGTGGGCAGCGGAATGCTATGGGGCAGAGTGGGCAGCGGAATGCTATGGGGCAGAGTGGGCAGTGGAATGCTATGGGGCGGAGGAATGCTATTGGGCAGAGTGGGCATTTGAATAGTATGGGGCAGAGTGGGCAGCGGCATGCTAGGGGGAGGAGGAATGCTATGGGCAGAGTGGGCATTTGAATAGTATGGGGCAGAGTGGGCAGCAGAATGTTATGGGGCGGAGGAATGCTATGGAGCGGAGTGGGCAGTGGAATGCTATGGGGGCGGAGGAATGTTATTGGGCAGACTGGGCAGCTGAAGATCTACAGGGCAGCAGAATGCTATGGGGCAGAGTGGGCTGCTGAATGCTATGGGGCAGACAGGGCTGCTGAATGCTATGGGGCAGAGGAATGCTATGGGGCAGAGTAGGCAGCTGAAGATCTACAGGGCAGCAGAATGCTATGGGGCACAGTGGGCAGGGGAATGCTATGGAGGTAATGAATGCTATTGGCAGAGTGGACAGCTGAATGCTATGAGGCGGAGGGATGCTATGGTGCAGAGTGGGCAGTGGAATGTGATGGGGCGGAGGGATGCTATGGTGCAGACTGGGCAGCGGAATGCTATTGGGTAAAGTGGGTAGCGGAATTTCTACAGGGCAGAGTAGGCAACGGAATGCTATGAGGCAGAGTGGGCAGCGGAATGCTATGGGGCGGAGGAATGCTATGGGGCGGAGGAATGCTATGGGGCAGAGTGGGCAGTGGAATTCTATGGGGCAGAGTGCGCAGTGTAATGCTATGGGGCAGAGTGCGCAGTGTAATGCTATGGGGCAGAGTGGGCAGTGGAAGTGTATGCGGCGGAGTGAGCAGTGGAATGCTATGGGAGCGGAGGAATGTTATTGGGCAGAGTGGGCAGCTGAAGATATACAGGGCAGCAGAATGCTATGGGGCAGAGTGGGCCGCTGAATGCTATGGGGCAGACAGGGCTGCTGAATGCTATGGGGCAGAGGAATGCTATGGGGCAGAGTGGGCAGCTGAAAATCTACAGGGCAGCAGAATGCTATGGGGCACAGTGGGCAGGGGAATGCTATGGAGGTAATGAATGCTATTGGCAGAGTGGACAGCTGAATGCTATGAGGCGGAGGAATGCTATGCGGCGGAGGGATGCTATGGTGCAGACTGGGCAGCGGAATGCTATTGGGTAAAGTGGGTAGCGGAATTTCTACAGGGCAGAGTAGGCAACGGAATGCTATGAGGCAGAGTGGGCAGCGGAATGCTATGGGGCGGAGGAATGCTATGGGGCGGAGGAATGCTATGGGGCAGAGTGGGCAGTGGAATTCTATGGGGCAGAGTGCGCAGTGTAATGCTATGGGGCAGAGTGCGCAGTGTAATGCTATGGGGCAGAGTGGGCAGTGGAAGTGTATGCGGCGGAGTGAGCAGTGGAATGCTATGGGAGCGGAGGAATGTTATTGGGCAGAGTGGGCAGCTGAAGATATACAGGGCAGCAGAATGCTATGGGGCAGAGTGGGCCGCTGAATGCTATGGGGCAGACAGGGCTGCTGAATGCTATGGGGCAGAGGAATGCTATGGGGCAGAGTGGGCAGCTGAAAATCTACAGGGCAGCAGAATGCTATGGGGCACAGTGGGCAGGGGAATGCTATGGAGGTAATGAATGCTATTGGCAGAGTGGACAGCTGAATGCTATGAGGCGGAGGAATGCTATGCGGCGGAGGGATGCTATGGTGCAGACTGGGCAGCGGAATGCTATTGGGTAAAGTGGGTAGCGGAATTTCTACAGGGCAGAGTAGGCAACGGAATGCTATGAGGCAGAGTGGGCAGCGGAATGCTATGGGGCGGAGGAATGCTATGGGGCGGAGGAATGCTATGGGGCAGAGTGGGCAGCGGAATGCTATGGGGCGGAGGAATGCTATGGGGCAGAGTGGGCAGCGGAATGCTATTGGGCATAGTGGGTAGCGGAAGATCTACAGGGCAGAGTGGGCAGCGGAATGCTATGGGGCAGAGTGAGTAGTGGAATGCTATGGGAGCGGAGAAATGTTATTGAGCCGAATGGGTAGCCAAAGATCTACAGGGCAGAGTGGGCAGCAGAATGCTATGGGGCAGAGTGGGCAGCAGAATGCTATGGTGCAGAGTGGGCAGCAGAATGCTATGGGGCGGAGGAATGCTATGGGGCAGAGTGGGCAGCAGAATGCAATGGGGCGGAGGAATGCTATGGGGAAGAGTGGGCAGTGGAATACTATGGGGCAGACTGGGCAGCTGAATGCTATGGGGCAGAGTGGGTAGCATATTGCTATGAGGTGGAGGAATGCTATGGGGCAGAGTGGGCAGTGGAATGCTATGGGGCAGCAGAATGCGATGGGGCGGAGGAATGCAATGGGGCAGAGTGGACAGCAGAATGCTATGGGGCAGTGTGGACAGCAGAATGCTATGGGGCGGAGGAATGCTATGGGGAAGAGTGGGCAGTGGAATACTATGGGGCAGACTGGGCAGCTGAATGCTATGGGGCAGAGTGGGTAGTATAATGCTATGAGGTGGAGGAATGCTATGGGGCAGAGTGGGCAGTGGAATGCTATGGGGCAGCAGAATGCGATGGGGCGGAGGAATGCTATGGGGCAGAGTGGACAGCAGAATGCTATGGGGCAGAGTGGGTAGTGGAATTCTATGGGGAGGAGGAATGCTATGGGGCAGAGTGGGCAGCAGAATGCGATGAGGCGGAGGAATGCTATGGGGCAGAGTGGGCAGCGGAATGAGATGGGGCAGAGGAATGCCATTGGGCAGAGTGGGCATTTGAATAGTATGGGGCAGAGTGGGCAGCAGAATGCTATAGGACGGAGGAATGCTATGGGGCGGAGTGGGCAGCGGAATGCGATGAGGCGGAGGAATGCTATGGGGCAGAGTGGGCAGTGGAATGCGATGGGGCGGAGGAATGCTATTGGGCAGAGTGGGCATTTGAATAGTATAGGGCAGAGTGGGCAGCGGAATGCTAGGGGGCGGAGGAATGCTATGGGGCGGAGGAATGCTATGGGGCAGAGTGGGCAGCGGAATGCTATGGGGCGGAGGAATGCTATGGGGTAGAGTGGGCAGCGGAATGCTATTGGGCATAGTGGGTAGCGGAAGATCTACAGGGCAGAGTGGGCAGCGGAATGCTATGGGGCAGAGTGGGCAGTGGAATGCTATGGGGCGGAGTGAGTAGTGGAATGCTATGGGAGCGGAGAAATGTTATTGAGCCGAATGGGTAGCCAAAGATCTACAGGGCAGAGTGGGCAGCAGAATGCTATGGGGCAGAGTGGGCAGCAGAATGCTATGGTGCAGAGTGGGCAGCAGAATGCTATGGGGCGGAGGAATGCTATGGGGCAGAGTGGGCAGCAGAATGCAATGGGGCGGAGGAATGCTATGGGGAAGAGTGGGCAGTGGAATACTATGGGGCAGACTGGGCAGCTGAATGCTATGGGGTAGAGTGGGTAGCATATTGCTATGAGGTGGAGGAATGCTATGGGGCAGAGTGGGCAGTGGAATGCTATGGGGCAGCAGAATGCGATGGGGCGGAGGAATGCTATGGGGCATAGTGGGTAGCGGAAGATCTACAGGGCAGAGTGGGCAGCGGAATGCTATGGGGCAGAGTGAGTAGTGGAATGCTATGGGAGCGGAGAAATGTTATTGAGCCGAATGGGTAGCCAAAGATCTACAGGGCAGAGTGGGCAGCAGAATGCTATGGGGCAGAGTGGGCAGCAGAATGCTATGGTGCAGAGTGGGCAGCAGAATGCTATGGGGCGGAGGAATGCTATGGGGCAGAGTGGGCAGCAGAATGCAATGGGGCGGAGGAATGCTATGGGGAAGAGTGGGCAGTGGAATACTATGGGGCAGACTGGGCAGCTGAATGCTATGGGGCAGAGTGGGTAGCATATTGCTATGAGGTGGAGGAATGCTATGGGGCAGAGTGGGCAGTGGAATGCTATGGGGCAGCAGAATGCGATGGGGCGGAGGAATGCTATGGGGCAGAGTGGACAGCAGAATGCTATGGGGCAGTGTGGACAGCAGAATGCTATGGGGCGGAGGAATGCTATGGGGAAGAGTGGGCAGTGGAATACTATGGTGCAGACTGGGCAGCTGAATGCTATGGGGAAGAGTGGGTAGTATAATGCTATGAGGTGGAGGAATGCTATGGGGCAGAGTGGGCAGTGGAATGCTATGGGGCAGCAGAATGCGATGGGGCGGAGGAATGCTATGGGGCAGAGTGGACAGCAGAATGCTATGGGGCAGAGTGGGTAGTGGAATTCTATGGGGAGGAGGAATGCTATGGGGCAGAGTGGGCAGCAGAATGCGATGAGGCGGAGGAATGCTATGGGGCAGAGTGGGCAGCGGAATGAGATGGGGCAGAGGAATGCCATTGGGCAGAGTGGGCATTTGAATAGTATGGGGCAGAGTGGGCAGCAGAATGCTATAGGACGGAGGAATGCTATGGGGCAGAGTGGGCAGCGGAATGCGATGAGGCGGAGGAATGCTATGGGGCAGAGTGGGCAGTGGAATGCGATGGGGCGGAGGAATGCTATTGGGCAGAGTGGGCATTTGAATAGTATAGGGCAGAGTGGGCAGCGGAATGCTAGGGGGCGGAGGTATGCTATGGGTAGAGTGGGCAGCAGAATGTTATGGGGCGGAGGAATGCGATGGGGCAGAGTGGGCAGTGGAACATTATGGGGCATAAGGGGGTACTCACCGACACCTGTAGCGCTTCTGTATCACAACTCCTTCTGGACTCGCTCCACAGAACGACCGGGATGCTGCGCAATGCACTGGGCCACTGTAAAATGTCCTCGTCCTGTCGTGCTGTTCTGGGTTGGCCTATGCTTCCACCACAGGCTTCTACCAGCTAGTTGTCTTCCTGGGTCCTCTCCTCCGCTCTGCTGTCTCCTGTCCTCTGCGCGGCTCTTGTTCTTGATGTTGCCTTGATATGTCCTTGATGTTGACAATGCTATGGGGCAGAGTGGGCAATTGAATAATATAGGGAAGACTGGGCAGCTGAATGCTATGGGGCAGATTGGGCAGTCAAATGCTATGGGCTGGATGAATGCTATGGAGCAGAATGGGCATTTGAATGCTATGTGGCGGAGGAATGCTATTGGGCAGAGCGGGTAGCAGAATTCTATGGGGCGGAGGAATGCTATTGGGCCAAGTGGGCAGCAGAATGCTATGGGGCAGAGTGAGCAGCATAAAGCTATGAGGCGGAGGAATGCTATGGGGCAGAGTTCGCAGTGGAATGCGATGGGGCGGAGGAATGCTATGAGGAAGAGTGGGCAGTGGAATGCTATGGGGCAGAGGAATGCTATGGGGTAGAATGGGCAGCATAATGCTAGGGGGCGGAGGAATGCTATGGGGGGAAGGAATACTATGGGCGGAGTGGGCAGCAGAATGTGATGGGGTGGAGGAATGCTATGGGGCAGAGTGGGCAGTGGAATTCTATGGGGCAGAGCAATGCTATGGGGCAGAGTGGGCAGCAGAATGCTATGGGGTGGAGGAATGCTATGGGGCAGAGTGGGCAGAATAATGCTATGAGGCGGAGGAATGCTATGGGGCAGAGTGCGCAGTGGAATGCGATGGGGCGGAGGAATGCTATGGGGCAGAGTGGGCAGAAGAATGCTACGGGGCGGAGGAATGCTATGGGGCAGAGTGGGCAGCGGAATGCTATGGGGCAGAGTGTGCAGCAGAATGCTATGAGGCGGAGGAATGTTATGGGGCAGAGTGCGCAGCGGAATGCGATGGGGCGGAGGAATTCTATGGGGCAGAGTGGGCAGTGGAATGCTATGGGGCAGAATGGGCAGAAGAATGCTATGGGGCAGAGTGCGCAGCGGAATGCAATGGGGCGGAGGAATTCTATGGGGCAGAGTGGGCAGTGGAATGCTATGGGGCAAAATGGGTAGCGGAAGATCTACAGGGGCCAGGGCAGAGTGGGCAGAAGAATGCTACGGGGCAGCAGAGTCGGCAGCGGAATGCTATGGGGCAGAGTGGGCAGCGGAAGTTCTACAGGGCAGAGTGGGCAGCGTAAGGACTTTGGGGCAATATCAGGAAGGAGGGGCACAAGCACCCGGGATAAGGGAATACACACCGCCACCTATAGCGCATATGCCTCACAACTCCTTCTCTGGAATCGCTCCACAGCACGCTCGGGATGCTCCGCACCGCACCGGGGCGCTGTAACATGCAGTTGTGGCTGGCTGCTCCCAGAGAGGATCTCTGTCTTGTTGTTGTGTCCCGTGTCCTCGGCTCCTGCAGCAGGAGGTGCTGGGTCGTCCACGGCTCCGCCTGTCGTGCTGTTTTGGGTCGGCCTCTGATTCCACCACCTATCAGGCTGGGGATCTTCCTCTGTCCTCTCCTCCGCTGGGCTGTCTCCTGTCCTCTGCGCAGCTCTTGTCCTTGATGTTGCCTCATGTTCAAAACTCACTTTCGGACAGGCAACTCTAAGGGCAGCTCCGCACCACTGAGGGGGCTTCTACAGGTCTCCAGCTAGGAGTCCTTTGCGTGTCCTCCAGTCCTGGTTCCTCGAGAGCGGGTGTCCTCCGCGGTGCCTGCGCACCTTGGTCTCCACACTTGCTGCGTCCTATCTTATAGCAACCCCGGGAGAATCCTCCGGCTGGGTGTGCTCCCAGGTAATTTACCCCTACACAGGGGATGAGTGACAGATCTGGCTAAAGAGAAGTGTGCACTAATGCTTCAGAATGCACATTAAATTTAACCACAAAGAAAACAAATAAATAAAAACTAAAATAAATGCAAATAGTCTAGCTGTTAGGGATGGCCAAAATACACATGGGGTGTTATAACCCTACTAGTGTTGTCTAGTAGTGTATACACTGGTAGTTGTCTGGCCCTGACAGGCACTACTGCTCCCGATTGACATAAAGGCTATATGGCAGCTATATCACTACTGGTGACCTAATTCAGAACGCTAATAGGTGATGATATTCCACAATTCGACCATTAGATAATTTTCTTAGGTTTAATCATACCGACCAATCTTTTGCAAAAAGATTATAACCACTCACAAACAATATAAAAAAAAATTGGAAGCACCAAGTTACAAAAAATGATGGAGCCCCAAATTGTCGTTGAGCCCTCTGGGGTGTAAAGTATCAAGCCTGAGGGGGAAATATGCTAAGCCAAATATGGCTCAAATACTCGTATTTGTAAATACGATTATTTTAGCCATATATTAGCCATATATGAATAGGAATCACCATTTAAAAGAATGGTGATTCCTAATTTTCTAATTTACGGCCGCTAATTACCGGCAATTAGTGGGATACGGACGCTAATTGCCGGTAAAATACGCCCCAAAAATTCCAGTCGAATTTGGCAGAAGCCTGTACGGAGCAGTCGTGCAGGCTTCATTGTAAAAACAAAAAGAGACAAATAATGAAAAAAAAAAACGGCGTGGGCTCACCCCCCCCCCCCCCCCCTCTGGGGCAGAGTGGGCAGCAGAATGCAATGGGGCGGAGGAATGCTATGGGGAAGAGTGGGCAGTGGAATACTATGGGGCAGACTGGGCAGCTGAATGCTATGGGGCAGAGTGGGTAGCATATTGCTATGAGGTGGAGGAATGCTATGGGGCAGAGTGGGCAGTGGAATGCTATGGGGCAGCAGAATGCGATGGGGCGGAGGAATGCTATGGGGCAGAGTGGACAGCAGAATGCTATGGGGCAGTGTGGACAGCAGAATGCTATGGGGCGGAGGAATGCTATGGGGAAGAGTGGGCAGTGGAATACTATGGGGCAGACTGGGCAGCTGAATGCTATGGGGAAGAGTGGGTAGTATAATGCTATGAGGTGGAGGAATGCTATGGGGCAGAGTGGGCAGTGGAATGCTATGGGGCAGCAGAATGCGATGGGGCGGAGGAATGCTATGGGGCAGAGTGGACAGCAGAATGATATGGGGCAGAGTGGGTAGTGGAATTCTATGGGGAGGAGGAATGCTATGGGGCAGAGTGGGCAGCAGAATGCGATGAGGCGGAGGAATGCTATGGGGCAGAGTGGGCAGCGGAATGAGATGGGGCAGAGGAATGCCATTGGGCAGAGTGGGCATTTGAATAGTATGGGGCAGAGTGGGCAGCAGAATGCTATAGGACGGAGGAATGCTATGGGGCAGAGTGGGCAGTGGAATGCGATGGGGCGGAGGAATGCTATTGGGCAGAGTGGGCATTTGAATAGTATAGGGCAGAGTGGGCAGCGGAATGCTAGGGGGCGGAGGTATGCTATGGGTAGAGTGGGCAGCAGAATGTTATGGGGCGGAGGAATGCGATGGGGCAGAGTGGGCAGTGGAACATTATGGGGCATAAGGGGGTACTCACCGACACCTGTAGCGCTTCTGTATCACATGTAGAGTTTTCTTTTAGGGATCATATATCTCTCTTATCCCAATAATAGTTATTGAGATTGAGATATTATTATATAAAATATATTTATTATATCTTGTATTGATATAATAACATATATATTTGACATCTGCAATTATATTCTAATAGACTTTACAATACAATATGCAGAGTACTTGTCATACTTTGATTCCCCAAATATATAAGAGTTCGATACTTGTAATTTTAGCTCCAATTGAAGGATTTTATTTATAGGCAAACAAACCATTACAGAATACATTAACACAGTGATTGTTGTATATGCTATTATATATATATTTATATATACGTCTCCTTGCTTATATTATATTAAACAATTGACAAACTTAGATTGCTACAAAACTAACATAAAATGACATACTTACAAGTTACATGGGTATAGCTACCTATGATTCACCTCACCTCCTGCCCATTGCTTATTTATTCCATTCTTTCTCCTGCTTCTCTCTCACATCTCTCCTCCTGACTCTCTGAATGGGTTTCTTGCTGACTGTCCGTGTGTCTGTGAGTGTCTGTGAGTGTATGTCTACTCTATCTCTCTCCTTATATCCCAAATACGCAGAATGAAGTTCCCTGTTCTCATGACGTTATTGAAATTTATGGATGCTAATGGTGACAGGGTCTCCTGCTTGTCTGGACGCTAGTGGTAATCTCCATTGCCTGTTTCTGGTCTCTCCCTGTGCATCAATCTATTTTACACTCCTGTTGTCAAAATACACAATAGTGTCCTGTCTGTCCTGCAATGTAACTAGCAGTCTACATTCTCCAGAAAGAAAACCAGATGGCTGGAGTCTGGCCCATAGTGTCTATATAATATTGCTTAATTAATAAATATAGATATATCTGGGGAGGGTAACAACACTCTATCTGCTTAATAGTATGCCTTAGACATTTTGTCTCCTAAATGAATTCAGTTGCATTTGATATGTTACAAAGTGGTCATTCATATTATTTAGTAAACCCAAAAGCTATACTACGATGTCTAAACATTAAACTCTGATGTCCTAATTATTAAGCTATTCCTATTTTTATATACACATACATAATATATACTATGGTTAAAATCACATTACATTAATGATGGTATAAAACAATATCTATATGCCTATATGGTAACACACAACTCCTTCTGGACTCGCTCCACAGAACGACCGGGATGCTGCGCAATGCACTGGGCCACTGTAAAATGTCCTCGTCCTGTCTTGCTGTTCTGGGTTGGCCTATGCTTCCACCACAGGCTTCTACCAGCTAGTTGTCTTCCTGGGTCCTCTCCTCCGCTCTGCTGTCTCCTGTCCTCTGCGCGGCTCTTGTTCTTGATGTTGCCTTGATATGTCCTTGATGTTGACAATGCTATGGGGCAGAGTGGGCAATTGAATAATATAGGGAAGACTGGGCAGCTGAATGCTATGGGGCAGATTGGGCAGTCAAATGCTATGGGCTGGATGAATGCTATGGAGCAGAATGGGCATTTGAATGCTATGTGGTGGAGGAATGCTATTGGGCAGAGCGGGTAGCAGAATTCTATGGGGCGGAGGAATGCTATTGGGCCAAGTGGGCAGCAGAATGCTATGGGGCAGAGTGAGCAGCATAAAGCTATGAGGCGGAGGAATGCTATGGGGCAGAGTTCGCAGTGGAATGCGATGGGGCGGAGGAATGCTATGAGGAAGAGTGGGCAGTGGAATGCTATGGGGCAGAGGAATGCTATGGGGTAGAATGGGTAGCGGAAGATCTACAGGGCAGAGTTGGCAGCCCAATGCCATGGAACAGAGTCGGCAGCATTATGCTGCAGAGTGGGCAGCATAATGCTAGGGGGCGGAGGAATGCTATGGGGGGAAGGAATACTATGGGCGGAGTGGGCAGCAGAATGTGATGGGGTGGAGGAATGCTATGGGGCAGAGTGGGCAGTGGAATTCTATGGGGCAGAGCAATGCTATGGGGCAGAGTGGGCAGCAGAATGCTATGGGGTGGAGGAATGCTATGGGGCAGAGTGGGCAGAATAATGCTATGAGGCGGAGGAATGCTATGGGGCAGAGTGCGCAGTGGAATGCGATGGGGCGGAGGAATGCTATGGGGCAGAGTGGGCAGAAGAATGCTATGGGGCGGAGGAATGCTATGGGGCAGAGTGGGCAGCGGAATGCTATGGGGCAGAGTGTGCAGCAGAATGCTATGAGGCGGAGGAATGTTATGGGGCAGAGTGCGCAGCGGAATGCGATGGGGCGGAGGAATTCTATGGGGCAGAGTGGGCAGTGGAATGCTATGGGGCAGAATGGGCAGAAGAATGCTATGGGGCAGAGTGCGCAGCGGAATGCAATGGGGCGGAGGAATTCTATGGGGCAGAGTGGGCAGTGGAATGCTATGGGGCAAAATGGGTAGCGGAAGATCTACAGGGGCCAGGGCAGAGTGGGCAGAAGAATGCTACGGGGCAGCAGAGTCGGCAGCGGAATGCTATGGGGCAGAGTGGGCAGCGGAAGTTCTACAGGGCAGAGTGGGCAGCGTAAGGACTTTGGGGCAATATCAGGAAGGAGGGGCACAAGCACCCGGGATAAGGGAATACACACCGCCACCTATAGCGCATATGCCTCACAACTCCTTCTCTGGAATCGCTCCACAGCACGCTCGGGATGCTCCGCACCGCACCGGGGCGCTGTAACATGCAGTTGTGGCTGGCTGCTCCCAGAGAGGATCTCTGTCTTGTTGTTGTGTCCCGTGTCCTCGGCTCCTGCAGCAGGAGGTGCTGGGTCGTCCACGGCTCCGCCTGTCGTGCTGTTTTGGGTCGGCCTCTGCTTCCACCACCTATCAGGCTGGGGATCTTCCTCTGTCCTCTCCTCCGCTGGGCTGTCTCCTGTCCTCTGCGCAGCTCTTGTCCTTGATGTTGCCTCATGTTCAAAACTCACTTTCGGACAGGCAACTCTAAGGGCAGCTCCGCACCACTGAGGGGGCTTCTACAGGTCTCCAGCTAGGAGTCCTTTGCGTGTCCTCCAGTCCTGGTTCCTCGAGAGCGGGTGTCCTCCGCGGTGCCTGCGCACCTTGGTCTCCACACTTGCTGCGTCCTATCTTATAGCAACCCCGGGAGAATCCTCCGGCTGGGTGTGCTCCCAGGTAATTTACCCCTACACAGGGGATGAGTGACAGATCTGGCTAAAGAGAAGTGTGCACTAATGCTTCAGAATGCACATTAAATTTAACCACAAAGAAAACAAATAAATAAAAACTAAAATAAATGCAAATAGTCTAGCTGTTAGGGATGGCCAAAATACACATGGGGTGTTATAACCCTACTAGTGTAGTCTAGTAGTGTATACACTGGTAGTTGTCTGGTCCTGACGGGCACTACTGCTCTCGATTGACATAAAGGCTATATGGCAGCTATATCACTACTGGTGACCTAATTCAGAACGCTAATACGTGATGATATTCCACAATTCTACCATTAGATAATTTTCTTAGGTTTAATCATACCGACCAATCTTTTGCAAAAAGATTATAACCACTCACAAACAATATAAAAAAAAATTGGAAGCACCAAGTTACAAAAAATGATGGAGCCCCAAATTGTCGTTGAGCCCTCTGGGGTGTAAAGTATCAAGCCTGAGGGGGAAATATGCTAAGCCAAATATGGCTCAAATACTCGTATTTGTAAATACGATTATTTTAGCCATATATGAATAGGAATCACCATTTAAAAGAATGGTGATTCCTAATTTTGTAAGCGGCCGTATGTAATTTACGGCCGCTAATTACCGGCAATTAGTGGGATACGGACGCTAATTGCCCAAAAATTCCAGTCGAATTTGACAGAAGCCTGTACGGATCAGTCGTGCAGGCTTCATTGTAAAAACAAAAAGAGACAAATAATTTAAAAAAAAACGGCGTGGGCTCCCCGCCCCCACGGCCCTAATCAGTCCCAGGGCAATATTCAATTGATGCCGGATCCATTTTGCTGGAATGGATTCGGCATCCATTATTCAATTCATCAGCCAAATCCGGATGTCGGATTTGGCCGATGATTGACACTCACCCGGCCGGCGCTCGGACGGGGAGAGGGCGGCAGTGGGAGACGGCGAGAACCGGAGACTAAGCCTGGATGGAGCCGGGTGAGCTGCTCTCACCCGGCTCGGCGGCGGGCATGTATGGGAGGGTGCTTGAGGGTGCGGGCTGCGGCGGAAAGGAGGACGGTGCCGTGTAAGCTGCTACTGCTCACCCGGCGCCGTCCGGCATCTTGTTATGCCGGATTGAGAATGACGGAAACACAGAAGTTTTGGCTATGTTTCCGTCAAAAACAGGCTCTTCGGTCAATCCACCTGCTTTTCGGCATGTCGAAACATTTTGACATGCCGAAAAAAAAAAACTAAGTTTGTATAGATCGGAACCCCTTCCGATGTATTCATGTCGAAAACTGCCGTCTTTTCGGCAAGACGGCAGTTTCGATACTGATTGAATATACCCCCCAGGCTCAAAGAGCCGGTCCTGGTTTTAAACTATCAGGGAACAATTTACCTGTATTTTTTAAAACCAGCACAAGGCCCAAGTGCTAGTCCTGGTTTCAAAAATACGGTGGACAAAACGAGTAGGGGGCCCCCGTATTTTAAGAACCAGCACCAGGCCCAACCAGCCAGCAGGGTAATGCCACAGCCGGGGGACACTTATTATATAAGTTCCCGTGGCCAAAGCATTAACCCCCTGACCGGTCAGCCTGGGTCCTGGGGAAGGCGGCAGCTCCTCCCGAATACCGCTATTGGCCTAGCGACTCCTGATTGGCCACTAGTCACTATTAGGCAGCCAATAGCGGCATTTCAGGCCCCACATACCATAACAACTTGAAGAGGGACAGGCTGCAGAGATTAAAAGCTTCTGAGCTTAATCATCAGGTGCCGGGGGCAGTTAGGATTTGGGAGAGTTTAGAGGGCAGCGGGATAGAGGAAGCCGCGCTGCGGGTATGAAAAGCGTGATGCTGACACTGGGAGTCCTGCTGCCATGTGTGGTGGGGGGGAGAAGCGGCGCTGATGACTGACATAGGTAGTCATGAGGGGAGACGGACTGCAAGAGAGAGTCGTGGAGGGTAAAACGGGTGCGGGGGTGCGTGAGTTGGGATTTGAAGGGGGACACCAGGTGCAGGGTGCAGACTCGTCACAGGTACAGCACAGATAATACGGCAAAACCGGTAATCTGTCACATTGCTGGAACCAACAGTGCCGGATTATCGGAGCTCTACCTGTATTACTGCTCACCATATATTACAACTTTGCACATAGAACCTGCCATCAAAAGAGGGGATACGGTCATTAGGTCTACAACAACTAGGTCGACAAGCATTGGGTCGACACCACTAGGTCGACATGCAGCAAGGTCAACATGGATCTAGGTCGACATGGGTCTAGGTCAACATGACATTAGGTCGACAGTCAAAAGGTCGACATGAGGTTTTTCTCTTTCAATGGTCCTGGTGACACAGCTTCACATTGGGATGTAGGAGGGTCCGTAGGAGCCAGGCACCTATCCTAAAGCTTTTAGAGTGGTAGGCTCCTCCCACTGCATCCCAGAATCCTCAGTTCGTTTTAGGTGCCCACCGGAGTGGGTGCTATACTGAAGAGGCTGCTGCTCTCTCCATGCGGCGCTGACAGCTTCAATTAAGAAGCTGCCTGGGCTCCGGAGCGGACTTGAACCGGCTCCACGCTAGGTGGGGGTCATGGGGGACGGGCGCTCCGTGATGGCAGCGGACATTTTCTACGGAGCTTACACACTGAGCTCCTTATCTAAAAAGGACAGCAGTGTGTCACAGGCATGTTCCGAGTGGTCCCCAGGCGAAGGGGAGATACTTGGAACGAGGAGATCCAGTAGTGGGAGCGGCTGACTGGGGGTAGTTTGCCGTCAAAAGTCCACAGACCCCACAGCAGCAGGGACAATGGCCTCTTCCCTCACTCTGCTTGGCGCCACTTTGGGAGACGCAGTCTGTGGAGCTGAAGTGCTGTATTCTGGCTGAGTGTGGATTTCCTGGGCATCGCTTCCCCCTTCACTGGAAGAGCTTCAGACAGATAAGTGGCTGTGATATACGTTAACTCTGTGTATAACACCTGTCAATTTGCACTGTGTGAGAATTATACATCATGTCAGAGCAACAGTCTGTACAGGGTTCGCAAATACTCGCTATAGCGAGTATTTTACCCACTTTGGAGCACCAGGGACTCATTTTTTATGAATGGCTGGGTCCCCTGGGACCCAGCCATTTCGGCGTGCACGCCTTGTTAATATGTGTGACAATGGCGGAGGGATCTGTTTCCCCCTCAGTTGTGATGCGACTGTGGAGAAGACACAGCGTGACTTACAGGTGCTTCATACATCAGCTGGGCGCGAAAATGAAAGGGTCCCTGTCACTGCAGAGTCTTAGGCAGGGTACACACCAGAACGATTAGGGCTTATTCCATCAATCTGGATCCTATTCCGACCTATTGGATGTAGATTATATGTAGATTGGGCATGTTTTTGCATGTTTAGATCCAATTCCGATCCCAATCCGATGCGCGTCCCCGCTGTCATTTGGTCGTTTTACAGATCCTACCTGCTGCAGGTCGGATCTGTAAAAGATCCATTCAACTGGATACAGACTCAGATCGGATTGGGATCAGATTGTATACAGATCATTAGCAGATCGTATGCTCCAACAGATCGTGCGATCATCACACAATCTACTAACAATCAGGATCGTTCTGGTGTGTACCAGGCCTTAGGCAGCAGTGCACGGAAGCCATGTAAGCCGGCTCCTGCACTGTGCCTCAACAGACGGCTGGAGCCAACACCAGAAGCAGCTGCTCAGCAGGGGAATAGAGCTGCGGCTGGTGTGAGGACAGAGCATGAGCAACTGAAACCAGCATTGGGGGCCAGATCTAGGGAGGTGTGACAGTGAGGACGGAGCAGACCCGGGCAGGAAGTACAGGTAAGAGGGGTGCGTGGTCCATTTAGCAGGCTGCTTGGCTGTGTCATGTAAGGGGATTTATTGCTAGCAGGACTTGGGCTGCAGACTTCCCTCCTTTCCTACCTCACGGTGCTGGTCTCTTGTGTGTCACTGTCACCTCCTCCAGGCTCTGAGTGCTGGCTGTTATTGGCCCACTTGTCCCCTCCTCCCCTCACTGCAAGGCTGGCAGAGAGGCTGCAGCTCACCAATTAACTCTTAACAGGCAGAGCTGCCTGTAGGAGAGGAGCCTATAGACTCTGCTGGGATTTCACTAACCCCTATCCCTCCTGTTCCTGCTGACATTACTTGTACAATCCTGATTGGTGCAGCACAGGTGTCCCTATTCCGACATTATGCCTTTTTCTAGTATATGTGTATCTTGCTTTATGTGAGTGGGCAAATTGCCAATTGATTACCCCTTCCCCCCTCCCAAACCACAATAGCAACAGTTTTGGGGTGCCCAAATCTATGTTTGCTTACCAAAAAAAAAAAAAATAGGCTCAGGCTGGCCCTTGGTTTAGGGTATATGCCATATGGAAGAGAGGAGCAGGCTTCTGTATGTGCCATGCTGGGGAAGGGGAGAGGAGGCTTTATTCCATTGGGACCCAGAAAAGGTCAAGTAGGACCCCGATTTTTGTAAGTGAGGGGTCCCAGGGACCCATCATTTTGGTGCTTTTCGCGATCACTGGTCTGTAGCTTTGGGGGAGGGAGCCCCTATTACATTGACCGCGTGCAGTGTTTGTGCACTTCAATTTACCCCTGAACAGATCGCCAAGGGGGGTTGTGCCTTGCTTGCGCTGGTGTGAGACCCGTGGGCAGTGTACCCCAGAGGGTAGAGCAAACGGAGCCTGCATGGGCTAGTGCCCTGGGCAGGTCAGTAGATGCATTAGTGCAGTTGCTGGACAGGCAGAGAGATGTTGTGGTGTCTTCCCCTAAACCTATGCCATCATCTCAGCAGTCCTCAGGCTCCTTGCCTCTGACCCAAGCAGATCCTGGCCTGTTGCAGGTGATGCAGGATACTGCTTAGGGCATTAGCAGATTTAATGCTCTGCTTGATAGATTTGATAATGATTCCGAGGGAACTCCAAGACAGTCTTATTTGGTGACTGTTGAGTCAGGGGAGGAAGGAGAATGCACGTCAGACATTCCCTGGGAGCAGGGTGATGATTCTGAAGATGCCTCGGCCCCTGGGGTGCAGGATTTGATTGCTGCAGTTAAGCAATTTGTCGGTACTTGTGTAATATCTGGGCGCCCGATTTTTTCATCGGGTCGGAAAAATCGGGTCGATCGCATCGCATGCAACCAAATCGCATGCGATGCGATCGACCCGATTTTTACATTGGATCCAATGTTAAATGGTCCCCGAGACCCAATTTTACATTGGGTCCAATATTAAATGCCCCCCAGACCCCATTTTTAACTGTCTAAGCACCCTGATGGTTAACAATGCCCCAACATTGTTAACGCCACGCCGCGATCAACGCCAACCTGAAGCGTGGCGAGCGCAGCGAGCCCGTGAGGGGCGGCCTTATGCGTCCTCTGACCTTTTCATACCCCCACTATCCACGTCGGCATGGAGTTGAATTTATATAGTGTGGCGAGCGCAGTGAGCCCCACAAGGGACACAGAATACGAGCCTGAAGCGTGGCGAGGGGATGCGGAATACATGTTAAGTTATCCGCCGCTCGCCACGCTTCGGGCTCGTATGTCGCGGGGCTCGCTGCGCTCGCCACACTATATAAAATCAACTCCACGCCGACGTGGATAGTGGGGGGATGAAAAGGTCGGAGGACACGTACCGCTGCCCCTCGCGGGCTCGCTGTGCTCGCCACGCTTTGGGTTGGCGTTGATCGTGGTGTGGCGTTCACAATGGAGGGGCATTATGGGGTCTGGGGGGCATTTAACATTGGACCCAATGCGAAATCGGGTCTCAGGGACCATTTAACATTGGATCCAATGTAAAAATCGCGTCGATCGCATCGCATGCGATCCTCCCTAGAGGAGGTGCGTCCTTTCGAGGACAGTCTTTCAGGGGAAAATTCCAGTCCAGTAAAGGAATAGCCCTAAAATCTAGATTTGTCTCTTTCCATAGGAAACCGAACACCAAAGGTGAGGATAAACTCTCGGCATGACTGCCTGGGGAGACCCCCATCTGTTGTCAGAGGGGGGGGGGGGGGGGGCATCTGTTAAGGTTCTGGGAAGCTTGGGCCTTGTTAGATCGGGATCCTTGGGTGTTAGACATTGTCTCACAGGGATACAAAATCCTTTTCAAGGGTCTTCCTCCGAGAAGATTCTTACCCACACCACTCCCAAAGGAGTCACGACTCCGAACCGCTCTTTTGGGGGCGGCTCAGTCTTTTCTAGAAAAAGGAATGGTCATTCCGGTGCCTCAAGAGGAATGGAAAAAAGGCTTTTATGCCCAAGCCGGACGGTTCCTTCAGACCAATCCTAAATCTAAAATCATTAAATCTTCACTTGTGGGTAGACCACTTCAAGATGGAGTCTCTGTGGTCTGTGCTTCTCAGCCTGGACCAGGGAGAATTTTTGGCATCCATGGATATCCAGGATGCATATTTGCATGTCCCAATTCATCCGTAGCACCAAGCGCTCCTGAGGTTTGCGATAGGGGACCGACGTTTTCAATTCCAGGCGTTGCCCTTTGGACTGGCCACGGCTCCAAGGGTATTCACCAAGATAATGTCGGTAATGGCGACTGTTCTCCGATTGAGGGGTATCATTGTGATACCTTATCTGGACGATCTGCTGTTCTAAGCAGATTCAGCAGAGACTTTGCAGAAACATCTGGCGGAGGCTATTCAGTTTTTGCAAGTTCACGGGTGGCTTTTAAATTTACAAAAGTCACAACTGGTTCCATCTCAGAGGATCCAGTTCTTGGGAGTCATCCTAGATACTCACTTACATCGAGTATTTCTGCCGGAGACGAAAGCCAAGAACAGGTCACTTCTGGAAATTCGTTTTGGAAGTGCCTAAAGTTGCTGGGCAAAATGGTGGCGACTTTCGAGACGCTACAGTTTGCCATATTCCATTCTCGGACCTTCCAATGGAACATCCTAACATCTTGGTCGGGGAACACACAGACCATGAAGTCGGAGAGGGTGATGCTGACGTTGGAAACCAGGTCTTCTCTAGACTGGTGGACAGATGTGGATTCCCTTCAGTGGGGTCGGTCCCTTCAGTCTTGAGACTGGCTGGTAGTCAATACTGACGCCAGTCTCAGGGGCTGGGGGGCAGTTGTTCTGGACCTGAGGCTTCAGGTTCTGTGGACTTCAGTGGAGTCAGCTCTCCCGATAAATATACTGGAGCTTCGGGCTGTTTGGAAGGCATTATCCCTGACGGAAAACAGGCTAAGGGGTCTCTCCATAAAGATCCAGTCGGACAACGCCACGACTGTGGTGTACCTGAATCAGGGCGGCACACGCAGCAAACTGGTTATGTTGGAGGTATCACGGATTTTCTTGTGGGTGGAGCAGAATGTTCCTGCCTTATCGGCAATATTCATACCAGGTGTGAAGAATGTCGAGGCCGATTTCTTGAGCAGGGAGGAGCTACTCATAGGGGAATGGACATTGAATCCACAGATCTTCCAACAGATTACATCTCGGTGGGGGATCCCAGAGGTGGATCTAATGGCGTCCAGGTTCAACCATCAGGTTCCCAAATCCTTCTCCAGGATGAGGGATCCTTTAGCGTCAGCTGTGGATGCGATGACCGTTCCCTGGACAGGGAATCTGGTCTATATTTTTCCACCGTTTCCGATGATATTGCAAGGGTTCTGAAGAGGATCAGATACTAGGGAAATCCAGTCATACCGATAGCCCCGGATTGGCCAAGGAGATCTTGGTACTCGAGTGTTCGGAAACTGTCAGTGGAATCGTGGCGCCTACCTCAAAGGCCAGACTTACTAAGACAAGGACCGTTCGTCCATCTGGATATAGCTCGGCTAACTTTGACGGCTTGGCTATTGAAACCGTCATTTTAAAGAGCAAAGGTTTCTCTGAGGCGGTGGTGAATACTATGATTAAGGCCAGGAAGTCGGTGTCTTCGGCAAACTACTATAGGGTCTGGAAGACATATATTAGGGGGTGTGAGTGACAGAAGTCTCATATGTCCAGATTTCGACTATCTAAATTACTTGAATTCCTTCAGGATGGGTTTTCTTCAGGGCTGAGTCTCCAATCTCTTAAAGTACAGATATCAGCTTTGTCGATCGTTTTTTCAGAAGAGAGTGGCTGTACTTCCGGAGGTGCAAACCTTCCATCAGGGAGTTTCTAGGTTGAAACCACCATACAAACAACCAGTGGCACCCTGGGATTTGTCTCTGGTTCTGGAGTGTCTTCAAAAGCCTCCTTTTAAACCGTTAAGATCGGCTGACCTTAAGTTCCTCACGTGGAAGTTTGTGTTTTTTGTTGGCTGTTTCCTCTGCCATGAGGGTTTTGGAGTTGAGAGTTTTGTCTTGTAAACCTTGATATTTCATGATGATAGGGCTGTTCTGAGAACAGTACCACAGTTTTTGCCGAAAGTAGTTTCTGCTTTCCATTTGAATCAGGAGATAGTTCTGCCTGTGTTTCAACCCCCAGAGGGTTCTAGGAAAAGGGACAAATTGAGGAATTTGAATGTGGTGCGCGCCTTGCGCATTTATGTGGACAGAGTTAAAGTTTTTTGGAAGACGGATACTTTAATGGTCTTGTATGATGTACACAAGATTGGTTGGCCCGCTTCTAAACAGACCATTGCCAGGTGGTTGAGATCAGTTATGGCATTTGTATATATTGTAGTTGGTAGGCCTGTGCCGGACAGGATAAAAGCACATACCACCAGGTCTGTTGCCATCTCATGGGCGGTTCGCCATGGGGCTACAGCTGAGCAGGTTTGCAGGGCTGCCACTTGGTCATCAGTTCATACCTTTGCCAAATTCTATAGGTTCCATGAGCTCGCGTCGGAGGACGCATCATTCGGGCGAGCAGTAATGAGAGCTGCAGACCTGAGCGTACCCACCCAAAGGACCGGCTCTGGAATGTCCCAGTGTTGAGCTGTGTCACCAGGACCATTGAAAGAGAAAAATGGATTTTTGTAAGAACTTACCGTTCGAATCCCGTTCTCTGATATGGTCCTGGTGACAGAGCGATCCCTCCCTTACGCTCAGTAAGTATTGCCAGTGTTTATGATGTTTCATGTTATGATGGTATAAAAATTTTAAGTTTGTGCATATAATATGTTCAGGCGTTGTACTGAGTTTATGTATTCCAGTGGCTTTGAAATTTGAACTGAGGATTCTGGGATGCAGTGGGAGGAGCCTACCCCTCTGAAATCTTTAGTATAGGTGCCTGGCTCCTGTGGACCCTCCTACATTCCAATGTGAAGCTGTGTCACCAGGACCATATCAGAGAAAGGGATTTGAATGGTAAGTACTTACAAAAATCCCCTTTTCACTGTTTTTTGAGCCGACATGTGCCGACAGGCGTTATTCCATGCCCTACCATCCACTAGGGCATGGTGGGAGAATAAAATAGTGTGGCGAGCATAGCGAGGCACCGTGCCTGAAGCATCGCGAGCGATGCGAGGGGATGCGGTGCACTTCAAACTGTGTCGACATTCTGGTAAAAAAACAGTAAAAACCCCATGTCGGCCCAGCCCATGTCGACCTAATGCTTGTGTCGACCTAATGTCATGTCGACCTAGGCCCATGTTGCCCTTAACTCATGTCGACCTAGTGGTATCGACCCAATGCTTGTCGACCTAGTTGTTGTAGATCAAACGATCCCAACCCCAAAAAAGAAGACGTTGTATTTTAATGTAAACTACTGTAGGTGATTCATCGTGCCCGGAGCTCTTCACACCGTCATAAGGGGCTACGCCCGCACCCCCCCATTTCTAATGACTATATTGGTGCGCTTGCTTAAAGGTCCATACACACTGGGCGACTAAGCTCTAAGAGGGCACCGGAGCATGGAGGGGAGTGCCGGGACTGTATCTGCACATAGATACTGTATATATATCATTGTAGGGAGGACTGGCACATGCCCTAATTTTCGAGGTGCAGAATAAGCGGTGTTTTTACCCCGAAACATTGGTGCAGCTATTACTATACAGCTATCTATCTATCTATCTATCTCTCTCTCTCTCTCTCTCTCTCTCTCTCTCTCTGTCTGTCTGTCTGTCTATATATATATATATATATATATATATATATATATCGTCCAGAGATGAGCAGCACATCCTCAACGAACCTCACTTATAATGGGGTGCCCTCCATAACCTCCAGGGTCAATCCATACATGCAGACGGCGGCACTCACCCAAAATCAATTCTCATAGGCAGTGGTATGAACAACGTTTCGAACCTTTATTAGCGGTTCTTCATCAGGATAACAAACACAGTGCATGAATAACGATATTTATACATACCAACAGAACCCCACACCGAATCAGCGTCTCAGCTAACGGCGCCAAACAACGAGGACCATCCACGCACGTGAGTCGCGCATACCCAGCGCGTCATCACGCTAGTGTCAGATCCCCGCTGCGTCACCGGTAACCGCCCACGTTGCCATGGTCACCACCCAGTAAACAGCGTCACCCCGCAACCACAAGGACGCTGTCAAGGGATCACTTGCCTGTAACACGGAACAGACGTGTTACGCGTCAGATGACGCGCCTCCACGTCCCCCCTGCACCAATCAGTAATCCACCCCAACAGCATCAGGCAGTCAGAGCGCCCGCCGTCACCGCGAGAAAACAATCGTGCAATAATATATAAAACTGTACACATAGTGAACACACCATGATATAGAAAAAATATACAAAAACAAATAACAATAAAACACAGGTACAGAACAACACTGCACTAGTGTGGGCATGGAAGTAAATATAGATATTTCATATACAAAAATAATATAGAGACATAGAAAAAGCTCAAAAAACATGTCATATCAATTCATCATGTAAGCACCAATGACTAATATAATCATCATATCAAAAATCTAGCAGCATAAAGACCTGATACACCTATCAATAATATCGCAACTACGCATACTAAACATCAGCTGTAAAAAGATAACAACATATAGCCTGCATATCATTAACTATTAGAGGACTCAATTGATCATAGATAGAACAAGTCTATAAAAAGCAATGCAAGCCTCTAAATTCGTTGAGGCTCTTAGGGGCAAGTGTCCCCAGTCTCTGTATCCATTGAGCCTCACAGCGCAAAAGTTGTTGCGCTCTATTACCCCCCCTCAAGCTACAAGGAATATGATCAATAATCATATATCGTAGCATTGGTATGGTGTGCCGAGCTTCCATAAAATGCCTGGCCACAGGTTGATCACTCACCCCTTTCTCAAGGGCCAATTTAATTGAGTGCCTGTGGCCAGCCATCCGTTCCCGGAGGGTACGCTCCGTTTTCCCAATATAGCTCAGAGAGCAAGGACAGGTAATCATGTACACCACGTATTTGGTGGTGCACGTGACACGGTGTGTAATGTTGTATCTTTTGCCACTAGACGGGTTACAAAAAGTCTCACCTGTGGTCAAAGATCTACAGGTAATACAGTTAAGACAACGAAAACATCCAGGTCTAGGGCTCAAAAAAGCCTCACTCTTACTCTGCTGTAGCTTGCCAACATCAGTCTTCATGACAATGTCCTTAATACTCCTGCCAGGGGTATAACAGGGCATTATCATGGTATCCGTAAGACCTATGAAACGGTCCATTTGAACCAAGGGCCACAGTTTTTTGACACTCTTCTTTATACCTACGCTGCTTGTACTATAATGGTTAACCCATGGTAATTTATTAAGATTTTCTTTCTTTTCACCATAAAGCAGCAGAGATTCCCTGGTCTTAGACATGGCTTTTGTTTTAGCATCAAGCAACAAGGATTTATCATACCCTCTCTCAATAAATTTGTGCAACATGACATCAATCTGTTGTTGTGCCATCAGGTCTGTGCTGCATATACGTCTTGCACGCAGAAATTGAGAGTAGGGTAAACTATACTTGGTGGATCCTGGATGACAACTGGTAGCATGCAAAATAGTATTACGGTCAGTGGGCTTGGTGTAAACAGATGTCTCCACCATACCCTCCCTGACCGTAAGTGCGACATCAAGAAAGCTCATACCCTCCCTGACCGTAAGTGCGACATCAAGAAAGCTCACGTGTTCAGTATCAACTGTATAAGTAAGTTTAACGGGACTAGAAGACTCATTGTGTTTTTCAATGACACACACAAATTCCTCACGTGGACCTGTCCAAATAAGGAACAGGTCATCGATGTAGCGCGTATAATAAAATATTCTACGCGCCACATCGATGTTGGAGAAGAAAATGTCCTTCTCAACAACCATCATAAACGAGTTGGCGTACGATGGGGCAAAATTGCTCCCCATCGCACAACCAACTCGCTGCAGGTAAAAGACATTATCATATAAGAAATAATTGTGTGTCAAAACCATCTCCAATAATGCAATAACAAAATCTATATCAGGGCCCCGATATTTGACATTGCCCGACAGGAGCTTGCGAACAGAATCCAGGCCAGACTCATTAGGTATGATAGTATAGAGGCTGGTGACATCAATGCTGCATAACAGGCTACCCGATGGTATAGGTCCCAACCTGTTAATGCCATTAAGGAAAGCTGTGGTGTCCAATAGGTGACCCTCTGAAGCCCTGATACAGGGCTGCAGAAGGGCATCTATATAAGTAGACACATTCTGAAATAAAGAGCCCCGTGCAGCAATGATGGGCCTACCTGGAGGGGCCTGCAGCCCCTTATGTATTTTAGGTAAGGTGTATAACAATGGCATCACTGGACTAGACACCTTCAGAGCCATTGCTAGCTCGGGGGTGATAGTCCCATTCGACACCGCACCATCAAGTAAGCCATACAATATATTGGTATACTCAGTAGTGGGATCTCGCTTCAATGCCATATATACAGAAGTATCGGCCAATTGGCGCGAGATCTCACGTTTGTAATCACATAGATCCTGTAGCACGACGGCCCCGCCTTTATCAGCGGGCCGTATAATTACATCATTATAAGAGCCTAGATCATGTAATGCATTAAATTCTTCACGAGTGAGGTTGGCACTGGTATTACCACCCTTAGATCTAGATTTAGGGATAACATCACGTGAAACATTGAAATCAAGTGCTTGCATAAAGGTTTTAATATTAACATTCATCGACAGAGGCTCAAAAACAGATCGAGGTTGTAACTTAGCAAGTTGTTTAGGGATCATGGGCTCAGAGTCTTGAGACCTGTTGGAAAAAGTGTTAGAGCAAGTGTCCTTATTATAGTGTTCTTTCAACTTCAAGGATCTATTCAGTTTATATTTCTTGATTTCCCACTGCATATCGTCAAAACGAGCAGTAGGAACAAAGGATAGCCCTTTGCTCAACACATTATGTTCGGCCTCAGTCAATGTATGGGAGGAAAGGTTAAATACTATGTTCTCAGAGGCGGTCTGCCTCGACGCCCTCTTCCTCTTGCATTGACCCCCTCTCCTAGTCCGGTACCGTCTGCGTGGGGCACCAGTTGTCGTGTGCGCACCCCTAAAGGGGGAATAGGTTGCTTGGCTCTGCGTCTTGGTTTACGTGCACCGTCAGACTCACTGTTAGTGTGGAATTCACTGGAGGAATCAGAGGTATCACGGGTGTTGCGTACCTGCCTGTTGTAGTGGCGGCCTTGATATCTGGTACCACCCTGGTTATTGCCTCCATGCGTCCAGGAGTACACCCTGTTTTGCTCATAGTCTGCGTTTACTTTGTCCAGTTTCTGCTTCTTAAACTGAACAAGATCACGTTTATAGCCAAGAACTTGTTTGCCAAGCTTATCCAGACAATCACAGGTTACATCAGCAACAAAATCTGCTTTATGCACGTCCTCAAAGGTTTTGATACGATTTTTAACCAACTCCAACTCTCGCCCCGACTCCTCGATGACGAGTAGTATCAAGTCCAGACTGCATTTATTAAGAATGGCTATCCACCTTTTGCAGAACGATACATTGAATCTGCCAATCGTGGGCGCATTGCGCACCCTGAAGCCCCTGGGAATGCGCTTGTTTTTAAAATAGTCACTGAGAGTTATCCCATGGTAGAGATAGTCGATCTCCTTCTGCTTCATCTTGACCCAATCCCTATATAGGGCGTCAAGGGGTTTAGGTGCCTCGAAGTCAACATCCTGCACTTGTCTGGCAATGATGGCCTCAGCCTCAGATTCAGAAAAAGAGAGCACATTTCCTTGTGTCAGCAAAGCCAAATTAACACTGTCCATGCCGTCAGTGCAGTCTGTACCACCCTCAGCCATAGTGGAAACAGACAGTGAAACAAGTGAAGAAATCCTGTAGTAGATAAATAATCAGGAAAAACGGGGTGCTATAGCTCAAAAATCCAACCCAGTCTGCTTTCCTGGGGAGGATACAATATCGTCCAGAGATGAGCAGCACATCCTCAACGAACCTCACTTATAATGGGGTGCCCTCCATAACCTCCAGGGTCAATCCATACATGCAGACGGCGGCACTCACCCAAAATCAATTCTCATAGGCAGTGGTATGAACAACGTTTCGAACCTTTATTAGCGGTTCTTCATCAGGATAACAAACACAGTGCATGAATAACGATATTTATACATACCAACAGAACCCCACACCGAATCAGCGTCTCAGCTAACGGCGCCAAACAACGAGGACCATCCACACACGTGAGTCGCGCATACCCAGCGCGTCATCACGCTAGTGTCAGATCCCCGCTGCGTCACCGGTAACCGCCCACGTTGCCATGGTCACCACCCAGTAAACAGCGTCGCCCCGCAACCACAAGGACGCTGTCAAGGGATCACTTGCCTGTAACACGGAACAGACGTGTTACGCGTCAGATGACGCGCCTCCACGTCCCCCCTGCACCAATCAGTAATCCACCCCAACAGCATCAGGCAGTCAGAGCGCCCGCCGTCACCGCGAGAAAACAATCGTGCAATAATATATAAAACTGTACACATAGTGAACACACCATGATATAGAAAAAATATACAAAAACAAATAACAATAAAACACAGGTACAGAACAACACTGCACTAGTGTGGGCATGGAAGTAAATATAGATATTTCATATACAAAAATAATATAGAGACATAGAAAAAGCTCAAAAAACATTTCATATCAATTCATCATGTAAGCACCAATGACTAATATAATCATCATATCAAAAATCTAGCAGCATAAAGACCTGATACACCTATCAATAATATCGCAACTACGCATACTAAACATCAGCTGTAAAAAGATAACAACATATAGCCTGCATATCATTAACTATTAGAGGACTCAATTGATCATAGATAGAACAAGTCTATAAAAAGCAATGCAAGCCTCTAAATTCGTCGACGTGCATAAAGCAGATTTTGTTGCTGATGTAACCTGTGATTGGCTGGATAAGCTTGGCAAACAAGTTCTTGGCTATAAACGTGATCTTGTTCAGTTTAAGAAGCAGAAACTGGACAAAGTAAACGCAGACTATGAGCAAAACAGGGTGTACTCCTGGACGCATGGAGGCAATAACCAGGGTGGTACCAGATATCAAGGCCGCCACTACAACAGGCAGGTACGCAACACCCGTGATACCTCTGATTCCTCCAGTGAATTCCACACTAACAGTGAGTCTGACGGTGCACGTAAACCAAGACGCAGAGCCAAGCAACCTATTCCCCCTTTAGGGGTGCGCACACGACAACTGGTGCCCCACGCAGACGGTACCGGACTAGGAGAGGGGGTCAATGCAAGAGGAAGAGGGCGTCGAGGCAGACCGCCTCTGAGAACATAGTATTTAACCTTTCCTCCCATACATTGACTGAGGCCGAACATAATGTGTTGAGCAAAGGGCTATCCTTTGTTCCTACTGCTCGTTTTGACGATATGCAGTGGGAAATCGAGAAATATAAACTGAATAGATCCTTGAAGTTGAAAGAACACTTTAATAAGGACACTTGCTCTAACACTTTTTCCAACAGGTCTCAAGACTCTGAGCCCATGATCCCTAAACAACTTGCTAAGTTACAACCTCGATCCGTTTTTGAGCCTCTGTCGATGAATGTTAATATTAAAACCTTTATGCAGGCACTTGATTTCAATGTTTCCCGTGATGTTATCCCTAAATCTAGATCTAAGGGTGGTAATACCAGTGCCAACCTCACTCGTGAAGAATTTAATGCATTACATGATCTAGGCTCTTATAATGATGTAATTATACGGCCCGCTGATAAAGGCGGGGCCGTCGTGCTACAGGATCTATGTGATTACAAACGTGAGATCTCGCGCCAATTGGCCGATACTTCTGTATATATGGCATTGAAGCGAGATCCCACTACTGAGTATACCAATATATTGTATGGCTTACTTGATGGTGCGGTGTCGAATGGGACTATCACCCCCGAGCTAGCAATGGCTCTGAAGGTGTCTAGTCCAGTGGTGCCATTGTTATACACCTTACCTAAAATACATAAGGGGCTGCAGGCCCCTCCAGGTAGGCCCATCATTGCTGCACGGGGCTCTTTATTTCAGAATGTGTCTACTTATATAGATGCCCTTCTGCAGCCCTGTATCAGGGCTTCAGAGGGTCACCTATTGGACACCACAGCTTTCCTTAATGGCATTAACAGGTTGGGACCTATACCATCGGGTAGCCTGTTATGCAGCATTGATGTCACCAGCCTCTATACTATCATACCTAATGAGTCTGGCCTGGATTCTGTTCGCAAGCTCCTGTCGGGCAATGTCAAATATCGGGGCCCTGATATAGATTTTGTTATTGCATTATTGGAGATGGTTTTGACACACAATTATTTCTTATATGATAATGTCTTTTACCTGCAGCGAGTTGGATGTGCGATGGGGAGCAATTTTGCCCCATCGTACGCCAACTCGTTTATGATGGTTGTTGAGAAGAACATTTTCTTCTCCAACATCGATGTGGCGCGTAGAATATTTTATTATACGCGCTACATCGATGACCTGTTCCTTATTTGGACAGGTCCACGTGAGGAATTTGTGTGTGTCATTGAAAAACACAATGAGTCTTCTAGTCCCGTTAAACTTACTTATACAGTTGATACTGAACACGTGAGCTTTCTTGATGTCGCACTTACGGTCAGGGAGGGTATGGTGGAGACATCTGTTTACACCAAGCCCACTGACCGTAATACTATTTTGCATGCTACCAGTTGTCATCCAGGATCCACCAAGTATAGTTTACCCTACTCTCAATTTCTGCGTGCAAGACGTATATGCAGCACAGACCTGATGGCATAACAACAGATTGATGTCATGTTGCACAAATTTATTGAGAGAGGGTATGATAAATCCTTGTTGCTTGATGCTAAAACAAAAGCCATGTCTAAGACCAGGGAATCTCTGCTGCTTTATGGTGAAAAGAAAGAAAATCTTAATAAATTACCATGGGTTAACCATTATAGTACAAGCAGCGTAGGTATAAAGAAGAGTGTCAAAAAACTGTGGCCCTTGGTTCAAATGGACCGTTCCATAGGTCTTACGGATACCATGATAATGCCCTGTTATACCCGTGGCAGGAGTATTAAGGACATTGTCATGAAGACTGATGTTGGCAAGCTACAGCAGAGTAAGAGTGAGGCTTTTTTGAGCCCTGGATGTTTTCGTTGTCTTAACTGTATTACCTGTAGATCTTTGACCACAGGTGAGACTTTTTGTCACCCGTCTAGTGGCAAAAGATACAACATTAGACACCGTGTCACGTGCACCACCAAATACGTGGTGTACATGATTACCTGTCCTTGCTCTCTGAGCTATATTGGGAAAACGGAGCGTACCCTCCGGGAACGGATGGCTGGCCACAGGCACTCAATTAAATTGGCCCTTGAGAAAGGGGTGAGTGATCAACCTGTGGCCAGGCATTTTATGGAAGCTCGGCACACCATACCAATGCTACGATATATGATTATTGATCATATTCCTTGTAGCTTGAGGGGGGGTAATAGAGCGCAACAACTTTTGCGCTGTGAGGCTCAATGGATACAGAGACTGGGGACACTTGCCCCTAAGAGCCTCAACGAATTTAGAGGCTTGCATTGCTTTTTATAGACTTGTTCTATCTATGATCAATTGAGTCCTCTAATAGTTAATGATATGCAGGCTATATGTTGTTATCTTTTTACAGCTGATGTTTAGTATGCGTAGTTGCGATATTATTGATAGGTGTATCAGGTCTTTATGCTGCTAGATTTTTGATATGATGATTATATTAGTCATTGGTGCTTACATGATGAATTGATATGAAATGTTTTTTGAGCTTTTTCTATGTCTCTATATTATTTTTGTATATGAAATATCTATATTTACTTCCATGCCCACACTAGTGCAGTGTTGTTCTGTACCTGTGTTTTATTGTTATTTGTTTTTGTATATTTTTTCTATATCATGGTGTGTTCACTATGTGTACAGTTTTATATATTATTGCACGATTGTTTTCTCGCGGTGACGGCGGGCGCTCTGACTGCCTGATGCTGTTGGGGTGGATTACTGATTGGTGCAGGGGGGACGTGGAGATGCGTAACACGTCTGTTCCGTGTTACAGGCAAGTGATCCCTTGACAGCGTCCTTGTGGTTGCGGGGCGACGCTGTTTACTGGGTGGTGACCATGGCAACGTGGGCGGTTACCGGTGACGCAGCGGGGATCTGACACTAGCGTGATGACGCGCTGGGTATGCGCGACTCACGTGCGTGGATGGTCCTCGTTGTTTGGCGCCGTTAGCTGAGACGCTGATTCGGTGTGGGGTTCTGTTGGTATGTATAAATATCGTTATTCATGCACTGTGTTTGTTATCCTGATGAAGAACCGCTAATAAAGGTTCGAAACGTTGTTCATACCACTGCCTATGAGAATTGATTTTGGGTGAGTGCCGCCGTCTGCATGTATATATATATATTGTGTGTGTGTGTGTGTACTGTATATATATATATATATATATATACACTCTGTATCCACAGGTGTCCAGCGGACCCCGGGAGACAGCCGCCGAATAGAATAGTTGCCACGGCAACCGTTCGGCTTGCGCTCCAACAGACGGAGCTTTCTGTGAGTGACACCTCACACTTCCGGCTTACACTGACGGCGTCCCCGGGACACTGTGAACGCCGACTGGATGACAGGGAGGGGAAGGGGACTCTACACTTTATTTAAGGTAAGCCACTTGTTTTACACATTGATTCACTTGTTTTCCTTGACAAAGGGGCGCCTGTGCCCCGAAACGTTGGGCACCCTGAATACACCTGTTTGAAGTTTAAAAAGTTCCTCTGAGTGCCGTGATTATTTACCTGCATCTATTCAATTATTCATTAACGGGCACCGGGGCTCATCTCACCAAGGAGAGTGCCAGCTCGCCACCCCCAGCTATATATATATATATATATATATAAACAATGCAGTGGGGGGGGCGGCACTCAGAAATAACGACAGTAGACGGCAGCTCTGGTGACCGACGTTTCAAAAGCCCTTGGGCTTTTTTTATCAAGGTGCTGTAAAGGTGAGATCGTTCTCACCTTTACAGCACCTTGATAAAAAAAGCCCAAGGGCTTTTGAAACGTCGGTCACCAGAGCTGCCGTCTACTGTCGTTATTTCTGAGTGCCGCCCCCCCCCCACTGCATTGTTTGTACAGAGCGTCCCTGCACGCTCATTCAGGAGGGCACCGGAACTTGTTGTAGCAACCACGCACAGTGGTGACAAAACGGAGTGCCACCACAGTCTCCCCCGATATATATATATATATATATATATATAAGTAGCAGGCGAATCGGCACTCTCACATATAATGAATAGATGCCCCGGGTGCCATCACTGGTATTAAACAAGTAGAAAGTAATGAGCGTCACTCCAGGGGACTTAGTGCAAAAAGTACTTTATCTCAAGCAGTCAAATTGCAGTATACATGTCAGGAAGGTCGACGTTTCAATACATGAATGTATTTTTATCAAGAAAACATGCTCCCAATACTGACAGTGCATTCAGTGCATTCACCCCTTCATCAGGATAAATGATTCTTATTCGGTGATTTATGGATTGGAGTCAGTGGCGGAGATCGGAAAACACAGATAATGACATTGTACAAGACTAGAATAAGTGATATACATCTGAGTAATGTACAAGGCTGAGATATACACTATGATACCCATGAGGGCTTGTGTACCCTGGGATAGACATTGCAAATATAGCATCTTCATGCAGTGCACTCTGGGTAATAGTACTGCTTAATGACGGATCTCAGAGAAGCCGGGAATAATAACTCAGCTTCCATCTATATTTACAGTACATGCTAGGGGCAAAACAATGTATATCAGTGTATCAGCCGGGCCATCATCTATACACGTAGGAATGTAACTGCCAGATTAGCGTCTTGTAGCATTCTAATGCCCCATTCACACCACAAAGCAAATAACCAGGTTAACGTTTTTAAACCCACTAATTGGCAGGAAAACCCAGGTTTTTCGGTGGTCTTAAATCCCGGCACCCCAAACCTGCTCTTGACCAGAGTGCTGGAATTTAAGACCCTTTCACACCACCGAAAAAAAACGGATTTTCCAGCAAACCTTTAACTCTGTAATTTGCGGGTGGTGTGAATGGGGTCCGGCTGCACCCGGCAAAATTACCCGCCACTTAAAAATGCCGGGTAACTGCTGGGTGGCCGGTGTGAAAGGGATATCATGTAATATTTATAGGTCCTACTTGCTTATGGAGCGTATGGAAGGTCACAATATTAATATCCAGCAAACAGTGGTCGGGGAAGAATACGTTATATAATGCAAAGCACACACTGCAAGGACAGGAGATGCTTGGGCTCCCGCTGCTGTCCTCCTCCACTCTGCATGTTACGGGAGCAAGCTTCCCCTTCCTGCCCCCATCCCCAAACACTGCTGTCACTGTGATTGTGAAGTAGGGTGATATACGATTGCAGCAGCAGGGGTAGGACACCAAACACATCTGACTGGGGCGGCCGGCACCTCCTCACTGCAGCAGACAGCAAGGTAAAGGCGCGCTCGCTGGGGCCCCACCTTTAGTGTCCTGTGCTGTGCTTCCCACATCTGATGCTCTGCCCGCTTCCAGCTGGAGGGCCACTTGAAATGACAGCACGGGCCGCAATTGGCCCCCGGGCCTGACTTTGGGCATGCCTGCTGTAGCTGATTCTATTCTGGACACGCTACTGCCTAACTGTGCAGATTCTAGTCACTGCATACTGTATCTAGCTACTGTGAAGATGCCGCAGACTCCTCAAAGACTTCTCCTGTGCTCTTGCTGGATGCCTTTGGATTTTGGGACTTGATATTTATGCCTACGGTATGGTACACTTCTTATTCTGGTTCTAGAGGGCCCTGGAGCAAACTTGGTACTTTCTCCATCTTAGGTCGGGGATGTCGAGAGCTGGCCGGACTGACACTTTTCAACTCTGTACTCATGATGCTGCCATTTCCCACCAAGTTTATTATTTTTATTTACCTGCATGTTGATGTATAATTGCCCGTTAGCTGATTTATAACCATATATCCTGCTTGTGTTTCCAATTTCTACTACCTGTCTAGTGTTGTCCTTTATCCTGGTTGTCTTTGAGACATCCTGCTTGTCTATTCTGACCCTTCTATGGAGGGGGGGCTGCTTTAATTAATATTTTGTGGGAGAGCTAGGCGTATCCTGACACAGGGTCATTCGTTTTTTTTGCCTCACACTAGGAGGAGGTGGGGGATGGGAGTGGTTAGGTTACTTAGGTAGTGAGGAAGGTATGTAGTAAGTTTAGGCATCCAAGTATGCCTGAGTTGGGGATCGATTATACAGGGAGGGTTGCTTTGGGATTTCTCTTTTGTGTTGTGTGTACTGTATATATATATATATATATATATACACTCTGTATCCACAGGCGTCCAGCGGACCCCGGGAGACAGCCGCCGAATAGAATAGTTGCCACGGCAACCGTCCGGCTTGCGCTCCAACAGACGGAGCTTTCTGTGAGTGACACCTCACACTTCCGGCTTACACTGACGGCGTCCCCGGGACACTGTGAACGCCGACTGGATGACAGGGAGGGGAAGGGGACTCTACACTTTATTTAAGGTAAGCCACTTGTTTTACACATTGATTCACTTGTTTTCCTTGACAAAGGGGCGCCTGTGCACCGAAACGTTGGACACCCTGAATACACCTGTTTGAAGTTTAAAAAGTTCCTCTGAGTGCCGTGATTATTTACCTGCATCTATTCAATTATTCATTAAGGGCACCGGGGCTCATCTCACCAAGGAGTGCTAGCTCGCCACCCCCCGCACTGACATGCCTGGGCCGGCTTCAAGTTCCACTCTCACTCATCCCACCTGCTGGCCGGTCACCCTGCATGGCAGAGGTCAGAGGCCATGCAGACTGAGCGCTTTCTAAGGACTAAGGAGGACCTTGTAGTGCTGCTGCAGGGAGCTCAGGGGGCTCAGGCCATGGCTGGTGAGTGATGCTGCTGTACATGATGGGGGAATCAGGGTCTTCCCCCTCATTCTGGTGGGGTCTCCCCCTCAACTTATCATTCCCTCTGGCCACCTTCACCCTATGAAACCGCCTCATCCTACCCTGTGTGCCCACATCACTCCTCTTTGTGGCCCCCTAACCCCCCATTCCCCCCCCCCCGCCCAGCTCACCCCTCCCTGTGCCCACCTTCACCCTATGGAACCTCCTCATCCAACCCTGTGCCCACCTCACTCCTCTTTGTGCCCCCTCACCCTACCCTGTGCTCAGCTCTCCTCTCCCACAACTCACCCCTCCCTCAACTTACCTTGCCCCGTGCCCATGGGAGCTGACAGCTCTGTTGGGTCCTGATACAAAGAGGGGCATGACACATGGCCAGACACCCTCTTAGTGTTTTTATTCGGGGGGAGGGGAGGTACCCAGTGCTCACCACATAACTTAAGGCAGTGGCACAGACAGAGCCCTACCACCCCAGACGGTATGTTTAGAAATAAACTCGCCCCCTGAAAATGTTGCACACTGACTATATATTATATATATAGTCAGTGTGCAACATTTTCAGGTGTACATATGTGTGTATATATATATATATATATATATATATTTATATATATATATACATACATATGTGTATATATATATATATATATATGTATGTATATAAACAGGGGGTAACATATAGCAATTTAGGGGGCGCCAAAATGAGATTATATCTTGCCCCCCCCCCCAACCTAAAAACGTTCCAGCGCCCCTGTTCTGGGCACCTATTTAGTTACCAAGGCTTTAGTTGGGTACGGCGGAATTTGTCCTGTGTTTGATCCATTTATTCAGATGTGTGTGTCTCTTGGTGCCCGTATGGCGTCTACAGGAACCTGTGAGGCTATACTGTTATTTTATGAATCCTCTCATCCTTATATCTATGATGTATCTCCTTCATACACTTTCTTTTATTCCGCTTTGCAACTGTGCTAACACTCCTGATATATACCAATTTTGCCTATCATGATATGATTTAGTACCTTGTGGTGTGCTGTACTTGGTGTTTAGTTTTTTGTTTTTCTTTTATGTCTTCTTATGCAAAAAATCGATAAAAAATATTAAAAAAAAAAAAGATAGTACAATAATCGGGTAATGGCTATGTCTCCTCATAGACTAAGGAACCATCTGAGATGTGTGTAGACAGGAGAATCATAGGTAATTGCCATGTCTCCTCCTAGACCAAGGAACCCTTTGAAATGTGTGTAGGCCTATTTCAAAAAGTACTGTAAATGTACACGTTTTATTTGACATATTCTGACACTGTAGCCCCCAAGCATTCACCCAGCATGGAGATGCTCCAATTGAGGAAATAACCACAGAGAGATAGTATTATTCACCACTCATTTTATTACACAAATTGGTGTTGGAAATCGCACATTATGGGGTGAATTTACTAAGATGGGAGATGTATTGAAGATGGGATGTTGCCCATAACAACCAATCAGGTTGTATCTCCTAGACAATACTAAATAAATAAGTAGTCTGTATCTATTAGATAAGATGTAGTGCGACGCCTCTACATTGGGAGCGTATGCCACTCGGTGATGGTGACAGGGGTGCATACCACTCCTTGGGTGGTGAAGGGGGTGTATGCCACTCCAGTGACAGGGACACTTGCCACTCCATAAATGGTGACTTGGGCGCATGCCACTCCGTGGATGGTGACTGGGGCGCATGCCACTCCGTGGGTGGTGACGGAGGGCGTATACCACTTTGTGGATGTTGACGGGGACTCTTGCCACTCCGTGGACGTTGAATGGGACTCTTCCCACTCGGTAGATGTTGACGGGGGTGAATACCGATCCGTAGTTGGTAACACGTCCACTTGCCATTCCGTGGTTGGTAACGTGGACTCTCGCCATTCCATGGTTGAAAATGGAATCTCTTCCCGCTCCGTGGTTGATAACGGGGGTGACCACCACTCGGTATTTGGTAACACGTCCACTTGCCACTCCGTGGTTGGTAACGTGGACTCTTTCCATTCCATGGTTGAAAATGGGATGTCTTCCCGCTCCGTGGTTGATAACGGGGGTGACCACCACTCTGTGGTTGGTAACGGTGGTTCTTGCCTTTCCGTGGTTGGTAACGGGGGCTCTTGCCTTTCCGTGGATGTTGACGGCGGCGAATTCCTCAATGGCGAGGGAGTTTTTCTCGCGCGGGGAGGCGGTGGGGCTTGTCTCTCCCGTGGTGCCGGTGGGGCCTGCCTCTCCCGCGGGGCTGGTGGGGCCTTTCTCTCACGAGGAGTCGGCGTGTCCTTTCTCTCGCGAGGAGGTGGTGGGACCTTTCTCGCGCGGGGAGGTGGTGGAGCCTGTCTTACCCGCGGTGCCGGGGGCATCTGCCTCTCCCGGGGCTCTTGCTTAGCTTGGCCCATTGATGTTAATTGGGCCATTTTCCTCTCTAGTGGTAGTTTGGACACACTCTGCATCACCTTAATTAAAGATAAAATAAAAATAGTAAATAACAAATAAGCTATACACAAATATTCCTTCTAGTCATAATGGACGGAATCTAGTTGTTTTCAGCGCCGGCACAGTAGATGGCGCTCAAAAGGTGCTACTGAATTGTTTTCCCATTTGTAGTGCGACCAACTTCTGGCGCAGGCATTTCAGCAGGAGTGTTCACATTGTGCCCATTACTTTTATCAGGTCCCCGATGGTGGGGGTCTGCTCAATAATGCGCATGTGAATACAGTGGGCAGGCCCATAGAAATGCTGGGTAGAGACTAGCACACGCAGTCATGACCCTGCGTGATCGGGACGGGCGGATGAGGTCACTTGATTTCAGCGCCTGCCCCCAAATGAAAGCGTTCATCTGAAAAGTAAATCCTGACTTTTCACAATGAACAGAGGAAAAATCAGTCAATGGTGATTAACCATCGAACGATCTTTCCAGTGTGCGGGCGCATACGCTTGAATGTGTAAGCGTACACGTGACAGCATAGTGTTGGGTATTTGTGTGGCGGGGTGGGCGTGCCTTTGGTGGGCTGGAGTTTACCTCACTTTCAGGTGAGCCTCGCCCCTTAAGAAATCCATGAAGAACCCTACTGTAATTGCTCAAACAACAAAGTACAAATAGAAATAAGAGCACACTTACTTACCTTGCCACTATAGAACGGGACGCAGCGCACGGCTGCTCCCGTTTGTCTCCTCCTTCCTTCTCTCTCTCCTTGCTCCTCTCCAAAATCAATATAAGAATTGAAAATGCTGAATACTCAGGCACATTCAAAAGCTCTGACTGCTCAAGTCGGGACCAGGCAACAGAATGACTCCTAGTGTTCCGTCCTGGCTCACCAGGCATTGTGACATCATAGAACCATTGTGATGTCATCACATGGGTATTAGCAGCAGCCATACAGGCAAATATATGTATAAAATAAAGTATTAGACTGTGTGTACGTATAAGCAAGGGCAGAATAGCATATCTCCTACCTGCCTTAATTTACAACCATGAATGGCGCAAAATTATTACCAAACTGGGTGGAGCTATGCAGATTGGGGCGTTTTTTTTTTATACCAATGTAACATGTCTTAATGCTGTGAATGGGATCAGGCCTTTCCAAGTACTATACTAAAGTTTGGGTAGGGGTCTTTCAGTGCTGCTTCAGCCTCTGTGCTCTCAGAAGGGCAGTTCGGGCACCGCTACTGGTCATGTGCGACCTTGATAAAGCCATTAAAGTGAAATGCGCATTGGCAGAACGCCTCTGTTGTGTTGTTATGGTAACAGTGATAGGTTACTGTGTGTGGCCTAGACAGAAGGGCTCAATAGTGGAGTTAAAAACAAGGGGGGAGGTTGGGCACTGTGTGGGAGTGTCCACCAAGGGGCGCTGAAATGAGCAAGGCAGCTGCACTGGCGGGTTAGTTGGGCCCGGTAGAGACAAAAAAAAAAAACCAGGGTGTCAGAACAAGGTTCTGTGGCAGCGCTGTATAGAATGTATTGTATTACAATTAATTAAGAAATTGGATGATCTTTACAAATGGTTTTATTAAATTGGACAAACTGTCCATATATAAAATGGATAAGCAAAATGGCATGTACATGCACTATAAAAAATGCAACAATGAAAATGAAATAAAATATATAAAAACACTCTGCCTGCTGGATTTCATATTGGTATATACAAAAATACAGTTGATATTGGATATCCGGTATAGTTACCAATCCTGGTGACAGGGCAATGTTCCAAATTTCGGAAATGAGGGATTTGGTCAATAGGGCCCCAATGGGCTGATGATGTTGGATCCTCTCTAGTTGGTGGCCTGGAGCGATGGGAAATGTTCCGTGGCCACTGGAGGTGTTCCCAAACGAGAGTTGTCCCTGATGGATGTTTTCGGTCTTGAGATGTACTTGTTAGGCTCCTGTACAGCTCCTGTACAGCCTAATGATGAGCCCGTCAGGGCCGGGGATGCCTCCCAAGGCTGGGAAAGGAAGGGAATTTTGGGGATCCTCTCTATGGGTGACCGTATCGGACAATTGGATAAGGGTCCACGGTCCCTATGGAGGGATGGTTTTCTGGTAGTTCCCAATGAGGGATGGGACTTGAAATTGAGTCCAGTAATGGAGAATACCAGCAAGGCAGAGTCCAATGAATGGTGGGGTCTCCGATGAGACTGGGGGATGGGTCCAATAATGGACAGTACCAGCAAGGCACAGTCCAATGTATGGTGGGGTCCCCAACGCGTTTCGCTGCTTCCCACAATGCAGCTTTGTCAAGGATAATTTCATGGTCAGGCAAACTGCCTTATAAACCCTTATAGTTAATACAATAGATTGCACCTGGGTGCATAGATCATCCAATCTCATTGAAAACATATCAAAAGGTATTAAGTTTGAAGAGGAGACAATAAACTATATATATAAATATGGTAATCATGTTAAATTAAATAAATTATAAACTCAATCAGAGAAATAACTTACATTTTAGTCAGTTAATATGTTTATCCCGGTCATGTGATCGGAGGGGGTCCAATCATATATCACTGTGTGAAAGGTGCACACAGTATTATGGCCCCGTTTCATCCTGGTGTGTGTGGTATTGTATCCCCACTTCCGGGCTACACGGGCGGTGGGGACGCGAGATGCCGCCACACGCATCGCGCGTCACTCACGCGCCGTGTCTAGATAGTGTACGTTGCATACTAATGACGTAATTGCGCTGCCGTCTATGGCCTGCGGCTCCGGATCTAAACAGAGTTGCGGTCACGTGTCCCGCACTGTCGTCATCACGTAAGCGTTATATGGACGAATCGGGTATGATATGTGTTATATTCTACCCAGTGTTTTGGTCACATGACCTGTTGCTATGCTACGTGGTAAACCTCGCAGGTTGCATTTACCAAATGTTAATAGATGTTCATATATATGCAAGTATATGCACCTTGATCATATTTTAAAGGTGCATACAGTCTGAGTATTAAATATTCACACATTATACGGGATATTCATGAATTTACATATATAAGGAGGTAATTGCTGTATCATATCAGGAAATGGAAAATCCATGTATATATGCACATAATAGGAGGTTGAGGGGGAGAAAAAGAAAGCGGAAGCAAGAGGATTGAATAATAAAAAATATACAAAATATATATATACATATGGGACCAGATGAAAATTAAATGGTTATATGAGTGTATATGCAGAAGTGGCCGCATATAATAATATAATCGATTGTTATTTTGTAATGCACTCAGCACTAAGCTATAAGTATCCACTACATTCGTACAGAGAATACATACATATTTACACCCTACATCACTATTTTTACATGGTACATTTGTATTATTTCCTAATCTTTAAAGAAGGACAATTTCCAAAAAAGGAGAGAAAAGAAGGGAGGGGGGGCCCTATTGACCAAATCCCTCATTTCCGAAATTTGGAACATTGCCCTGTCACCAGGATTGGTAACTATACCGGATATCCAATATCAACTGTATTTTTGTATATACCAATATGAAATCCAGCAGGCAGAGTGTTTTTATATATTTTATTTCATTTTCATTGTTGCATTTTTTATAGTGCATGTATATGCCATTTTGCTTATCCATTTTATATATGGACAGTTTGTCCAATTTAATAAAACCATTTGTACAGATCATCCAATTTCTTAATTAATTGTATTACAATACATTCTATACAGCGCTGCCACAGAACCTTGTTCTGACACCCTGTTTTTTTTTTCAATAGTGGAGTTACCTGTAAACCATAGGATAGATAGCTGCCGAAGGCTGATTGGTTATACTGACTCCCCTCTATGCGATATTGTTAGATTGCTAACTATACATGTTACATCTGCCCCATCTGCCGTGCACATGGTTTTGCCCGTTTTAGGAACAAATTTTTACTGCGATCAGGTCTGAATAAGGGCCACTGTCTTCCCCCATCTGTGTCACTCATACCTGACTGTGTCACTATCTTTTAAAATGTAAGCACTCACGAGCAGGGCCTTCTCTCATCTTGCGCATGAGCAAAACCCGACCTTCGGTGGCGAGATTGGACCATAGCGACCGTGTTTGTATCACCCCCCTTGGGATAACCTGACTGATCCACCCAAGCACAGTCTACAGAAGCCAAAATCCCATGTGTTTTTATATAGCACATAGAAGACATAAGCTATCATTTCTCTCGTGGTCAAAGCGCTGAATGCAGTAGAAATGCTGGTACTCCAGAGCTCACGGCATTCCAGAATACTTCTGTCCCAATGGTTCTGTAATGCCTACCAATGTCCTACCCCCGCCCCCCGCTTCCCCCCCCCGGCTAGCTTTTCTCACCTCCCACTTCATATGCTCCTCCTCGTTGTTCCCTCAGATCCCCCTTTCGGAAGACCCCTCACTCTCTCTTATATAGGGGTTTAGGACACCAAAATGGAATTATTTATTTATTATATATTTACAGTCTCTTGTATAGAGCAGCTTATTACATTGTGCTTTATAATTGGAAACACTTAGTAAACAATGTCGGTAGTAACAGACCGATATAGAGGTAGGGAGGGCCCTGCTCGCAAGCTTACAATCTATAATATAAAGTGGTAGTAAGGCGGTGATTAAGACACTGAGCCACTCTCTGTGTAATAAGGTGGGCACTGCGACACTGTGTAATAAGGTGGGCACTGAGACTCTCTGTGTAATAAGGTGGGCACTGTGACATTCTGTGTAATAAGGTGGGCACTGCGACTCTCTGTGTAATAAAGTGGGCACTGCTACACTCTGTGTAATAAGGCGGGCACCGCTACACTGTGTAATAAGACGGGCACTGTGACACTCTCTGTGTAATAAGGTGGGCACTGCACCACTCTCTGTTTAATAAGGTGGGCACTGCGACATTCTGTGTAATAAGGTGGACACTGCGACTCTCTGTGTATAAGGTGGGCACTGCTACACTCTGTGTAATAAGGTGGGCACCGCTACACTGTGTAATAAGGTGGGCACTGTGACACTCTCTGTGTAATAAGGTGGGCACTGCAACACTCTCTGTGTATTGAGGCGGGCACTGTAACATTCTCTGTAATAAGGTGGGCACTGCGCCACTCTGTGTAATAAGGCGGGCACTGCTACACTGTGTAATAAGGTGGTCACTGTGACACTCTCTTTGTAATAAGGTGGGCACTGCAACACTCTGTGTAATAAGGCGGGCACTGCTACACTGTAATAAGGTGGGCACTGTGACACTCTCTGTGTAATAAGGTGGGCACTGCAACACTCTCTGTGTATTGAGGCGGGCACTGTAACATTCTCTGTAATAAGGTGGGCACTGCGCCACTCTGTGTAATAAGGCTGGCACTGCTACACTGTGTAATAAGGTGGGCACTGTGACACTCTCTGTGTAATAAGGTGGGCACTGCAACACTCTCTGTAATAAGGCAGGTACTGTGACACTCTCTGTGTAATAAGGTGGGCACTGCAACACTCTCTGTGTAATCAGGCGGGTACTGTGCCACTCTCTGTGTATTGGTAGGCTAATTGGCTCCCAACACATTAACCCTAAATGTCTGTGCTTGTGTGTACATGTGAGTAGGGAATATAGATTGTAAGCTCCACGGGGCAGGGACTGATGTGAGTGTTCAAACATTCTCTGTAAAGCGTCACGGAATATGTGTGCGCTATATAACAAACTGTTAATAATAATAAGATGAGAATTCCTAATGAAGCTTTTCTGCAGTCAGAACATGACAATGGATTGATTCCTGTGTGAATTATTTGAGGTCTGCTAAGTTTTAGCTTGCTGCCAAAACTTTTCCCACATTCAGAGCACAAAAAGGACATCTCCCCTTTACGATTTGTCTCATAAGTGGCCAGATCTGTACAGTCTGTATATAAGGTCCCATAGTCAGAGCTGGACAGTAGGGTCTCCTCTGGAATCTCCTGAAGCGTGCAGTCTTCATGTTTTGTACCATTTACACCATTTACCGCACAATCTTCCAAACCAAGGGAAATGTCGTCTTGTTCAAGTCTGTACTCGCTCTTAATATCGTCTGCCAAAAACAACAAGTAAGAAATACATGCTCACTGAATGGTGATATTTGCGCAAATTTATGTGTAAGCCCCCAAGCCGTCATCAAGGTCTCTCTGTATATTGGGGGTCCCTAGCGTTATATCTAGGTGCAGGGTCCAGCACCCCAAAAAAAAAAAAAAACAGCATAAGCTAGAAAGCCCAGAGCGGCACACCATTGAGAATACTATAGTGTTCAAATATATTAGTGATAAGATGCCGAAGCTATATATATAGAAAGTGAGAGAGAAAAAATACCATCTGCCCCACCTGCAGTGCAGCATTGTTTTTCCATTAGCAAACTAAATGTGCTTTGTGAATAAACCTAAATTACCCTTTTACGTGACTATCCGCATGTGTGTTATGTTGCTTTGTTGCAAAAGAATTGTGTGCAGTGATGACTGTGTGAAATAAAAACTTACCCAAAAATCAATCACTTAATAAACATTGCAGAGGCATTCATCATACCACATTGACTAAAGTATCACTTACTAACAGGTGATCTTTCTGTGGATTAAGCTTTTGGGAAGCAGTAGTTGTGTAGCCCCGTGACTCCTTTTGATTTGCTGATACAGCATGTGTTTTCAGAGCTGAGGATCCCTGTGCAGGCGCCGCTGTCCATGGTGCTGGCCAGCTCCCATCTACAGCTGTCAATGTCCATGGTGCTGGCCAGCTCCCATCTACAGCTGTCAATGTCCATGGTGCTGGCCAGCTCCCATCTACAGCTGTCAATGTTCATGGTGCTGGCCAGCTCCCCTCTACAGCTGTCAATGTCCATGGTGCTGGCCAGCTCCCCTCTACAGCTGTCAATGCCGATGGTTCTAGCCAGCTCCCATCTACAGCTGTCAATGTTCATGGTGCGGGCCAGCTCCCCTCTACAGCTGTCAATGTCCATGGTGCTGGCCAGCTCTCCTTTACAGCTGTCAATGTCCATGGTGCTGGCCAGCTCCCCTTTACAGTTGTCAATGTCCATATTGTTGGCCAGCTCCCCTCTACAGCTTTCAATGTCCATAATGCTGGCCAACTACCACCTACAGCTGTCAATGCCCAAGGTGCTGGCCAGCTCCCCTCTACAGCTGTCAATGTCCATGGTGCTGGCCAGCTCCCCTCTACAGCTGTCAATGCCGATGGTTCTAGTCAGCTCCCCTCTACAGCTGTCATGTCCATGGTGCTGGCCAGCTCCCCTCTACAGCTGTCAATGTCCATGGTGCTGGCCAGCTCCCCTTTACAGTTGTCAATGTCCATATTGTTGGCCAGCTCCCCTCTACAGCTTTCAATGTCCATAATGCTGGCCAACTACCACCTACAGCTGTCAATGCCCATGGTGCTGGCCAGCTCCCCTCTACAGCTGTCATGTCCATGGTGCTGGCCAGCTCCCCTCTACAGCTGTCATGTTCATGGTGCTGGCCCAGCTCCCCTCTACAGCTGTCAATGTCCATGGTGACGGCCAGCTCCCCTCTACAGCTGTCATGTTCATGGTGCTGGCCCAGCTCCCCTCTACAGCTGTCAATGTCCATGGTGACGGCCAGCTCCCCTCTACAGCTGTCATGTTCATGGTGCTGGCCCAGCTCCCCTCTACAGCTGTCAATGTCCATGGTGCTGTTCAGCTCCCATCTACAGCTGTCAATGTCCATGGTGCTGGTCAGCTCCCCTCTACAGCTGTCAATGTCCATGGTGCTGGTCAGCTCCCCTCTACAGCTGTCAATGTTCATGGTGCTGTTCAGCTCCCATCTACAGCTGTCAATGTCCATGGTGCTGGTCAGCTCCCCTCTACAGCTGTCAATGTTCATGGTGCTGTTCAGCTCCCATCTACAGCTGTCAATGTCTATATTGCCAGCCAGCTTCCCCTCTACAGCTGTTAATGTTCATAATGCTGGCCAACTACCACCTACAGCTGTCAATGTCCATGGTGCTGGTCAGCTTCCCTGCATACGCTAAGGGGCCTTACTTTAGGTTGACCACTAAAGGTCAACAGGGCTAAGGGCGCCACATGAAATAGGTCGACAGGGTCGGAAGGTCCACACAAGCATTATGTCGACAATGGGAAGGTCAAGTCAAAAGGTCAACATGAGTTTTTCACATGTTTTCATCCCATATATTGCATGGCACACTACGTTCCCCATGTTTTGGGCACGGTGCCTCTCTGCACTTGGCACACTATTATATTCTCCCTCCACGCCCTAGAACAGTTTTGTCAAACTCATGGCCCTTAAGCGGTTATGGATCTACACGTCCCAGCATGCTTTGCCACAGTTATAGCAATCCATTATATAAATCTGTGGCAGGGCATGCTGGGACATGTAGTTCCACAACAGCTGGAGGGCCATGAGTTTGACACCACTGCCCTAGAGGATGGCAGGGTATGAGATACCGCATGTCAGCACAAAAAAGGTAAAAAACAACTCATGTCAACCTTATTCGTGTTTCAACCTTGCCATGTCAACCTATTTCTTTTGTCCGCCCTGTCAACCTTTAGTGGTTGACCTAATGTATGTGGACCTTCTTAGTGTCGACCTAGTGACTATATCCCACTGTATATCCAACAGAAGGTCACACAAGAAAAAGGTTGAGGTGAACATGGTCGACATGAGTTTTTCACAATTTTTTTTTTTACTGACTTGTTCATACTTTACAATCCCAGTGGATATAGAGGGGGGGATATAATAGTGTCCAAAGCATGATACAGTGCCCATGTGGACATAGACACCATAACCCACGAAAACCTTGCGTTGACCATGTTTACGTCCAACTTTTGCTCGTGCCGACCTTCAGTTACTGTGGACCAAGAGTGTGTAGACCACTTTTAGGTGTCAGCCATTAGTGGTCAACCTAGACATTGTCTACCGTTTATCCCAGAACCCGGACTGGTCGGCACCCATGTACATAAACTGCTGTCCATGGTGCTGGTCAGCAGCCAGGTTGCACATGGTCTATGCACAGGTCGTTTTAAGAAGGTCACACTACAGGTGACTGTTCAGCTAACTGTGAGACAACTTGGAACAGATATGATGGCGGGATTTGAGGTCATCAGAACACAGGAAAGTGGATGGATGGACTTTAGGTGGAACCTGGAGGAACCTGAATACTCACTCTGCTGCACAAGCTGCTCTATGAAGATTATCAGGGGCCTTTAGGCCATCTCAAGATAGACCATCGGGGGCCTGTAGGCCATCTCAGGATAAACCATCGGGGGCCTGTAGGTCATCTCAGGATAAACCATCGGGGGGCCTGTAGGTCATCTCAGGATAGACCATCGGGGGCCTGTAGGCCATCTCAGGCTACACCATTGGGGGTCTATAGGCCATCTCAGGATAAACCATCGGGGGCCTATAGGCCATCTCAGGATAGACCATTGGGGGTCTATAGGCCATCTCAGGATAGACCATTGGGGGTCTATAGGCCATCTCAGGATAGACCATTGGGGTCTATAGGCCATCTCAGGATAGACCATCGGGGGTCTGTAGGCCATCTCAGGAAGGTGAACAGTAACACTAACAAAGTCTTGAAAAAATGCTTTTCCGAACTTGTTCAATGTCATAATATTGTGAACTATGAGGGGATACTTGTAACCAGGGGATATCAGTGACATTTCCTGCATTACATAAATGGGTCTGTTACTAACAGAGTATAAATAAGCATGATCATTATGTAAAAATCCTAACATTAGTGATGATGAATAGACCATTGACTATATCAATTAATACTAATTTCAATAATAAACAACATTAGGAGTGTAATGTACGGCACATTCCTCCACTTACCAGGCCAATACTAATCGCTTATGTACTAACATATGAGATTAGTATCACAAAGGACATTTCTCCATATAAGGGCTGCCCTTTGTGATGGCTGTTCTGTGGGAGTGCACATGGGATCTTGCTATGGGTAACCAATCAGAATCTATTATTTATTTAGCACCCTCTAGGAGGTAATAGTCTCTATTATTGACACATGAAAAAAGGTTGACATGCATTAGATCGACGTGGTCAAAAGGTCAACACAGGCAAATGTTCCTCATGGAAAAAGGTCATGAGTTTTCAGGGAGAAGCCCGGAGAGGAGACTTTCATTACCCCCCATTACGGGAAATAGTCAAAATCACTGATCTCCATGGAGGGGGCGGGGCTAAAATGACACGAGTGTGTCATTTTAGCTCCGCCCCCTCCTCTGAGACCCACGGATTGCTGCATTTAAATGGTTTCTGATTCCGTGAGGGTTGCCCACCCTTCCGGGGGGGCCGATTTTCGGGATACTCCCGGTAATTCCGGGAGAGTCGGCAACCCTGGTTTTTCATGATTTTTTTTTTTGTAAAACCCAACATAGGTTACCATCCCAGTGGGCATATAGAATAGAATATGTGTCAGAAGCTATGTTCGCCATGCAAAGGGACACGGTACACTAATAGGTTGTCTATGCTGACTGATGTCGACATAGACACCAATGGAACACTGTAATGCTCAAGTTCTCCAGATAACAGGAATTTTGGTCTTACCTGTTAATTCTGTTTTTCTGAAGCCATGGTGGATCACTGGTACCATGGGATATTCTAGGTCCTCCAGACCGGGCACCAAGGAGTTAAACTTCTGAGAGTGCAGCTGGGCTGGCCTCCTTAATACCCTGCCCTGCCCCAGGCTAATCAGTTTACTTACTACCAAAGCCCAAGGAACAGGAAAAGGTGAAGCCGACCCACACACACACATACACCCCAACACCAGAGTCTTGAAGAAACAAGACAGAGAGACACTCAAACTCAGTAGATAAGAGCGAAGGGTGGGCGCCCAGTGATCCACCATGGCTTCAGAAAAACAGAATTAACAGGTAAGACCAAAATTCCTGTTTTTTCCTTCAGCCTATGGTGGACCACTGGTACCATGGGACGTCCTAAAGCAGTCCCTCAAGGGTGGGAACGCTCCCTAACTGCACTGAGGACTCCTCTGCCAAATGCTGCATCAGCAGTGGCGAAGGAATCAAACCTGTAAAAACAGATAAACGTATGTACAGAAAACCAGGTAGCTTCTCTGCAAATCTGCACAGCAGAAGCACCCCGGCCCGCCGCCCAGGACGATACTACCGAGCTGAGTAGAATGGGCTCTAACGGAGACCGGAACTGGCTTACGAGAAAAGATAGGCTTGACGAATGGCCGTTATAAACAGTCCATTGCAAGATGGATCAGAGGCTGGCCAGCCTCTCTTACGCCCATCATAAAGAATAAACAAAGAATACGTTTTTTGGAGAGCCTTGGTTCTCCGAACATAAAGGCGTAATGCACGCACAACATCTAAAGTAACTAAATCCGAATCCTCGGAAGAAGAATTAGAAGGCAAAAAAGCCGGGACAACAATCTCCTGGTTCAAGTGGAAACTGGATACCACTTTTAGGAAGATAGTCCAAACGAGTACGGAGTACTGCCCGGTCTTCATGGATAACTAGAAAAGGTGTCTTAACTGATAAAACACCTAGGTCCGAAACCCTCCGAGCCGAAGCGATGGCCAGGAGAAAAACAGTCTTCCACGTCAACCAATGCAAAGTGGCCTCCGCCAAAGGCTCATACGGAGCCTTCTGTAAAGCCTTGAGAACAATGATCAAATCCCAAGGGTGAACTGGGTAAACATAAGCAGGCTGCAAGTGTAAAACACCCTGCAGGAAAGTCTTAACCGCAGAAGACTGAGCAATCCTCTTATGAAATAAAACAGAAAAAGGCGGATACCTGGACCTTTAAGGATGCCAGACGCAATCCTGTATCCAGTCCCTCTTGTAAAAAAAAAGTCAATAACCCTGACAAAGAATATTGCCTAGGAGGCAAATGACACGTTAAACACCGGGCAAAATAAGTCCGCCACACTCGGTGGTAAACTCTAACTGTAGACCGTTTACGAGTAGAAATCATAGTATGAATAACTTGGTCTGAAATCCTCTAGCCTTTAAGACCGGCCGCTCAACCGCCATGCCATCAAATTTAGACAGGGAAGGTCTGGATGAAGACAGGGGCCTTGCGTGAGTAAGTCTGGCCGTAGAGGTAGACGCCACCGGGGGGTGCTGGAGAGATCCTTGAGATCTGTGAACCACGCTCGCTTTGGCCAGTTGGGTGCAACCAGAATGGCTATTACCCTTTCCACCTGAATCTTCTCTGAAACAGGGCAATCGGAGGAAAGAGATACACCAAGGAACCACCAGTGCGCCTATTAGAAATGCACCGGGTCTCTTGTGGGTGCTCGTAACAAAGAACCTTGTGGTTTTGCCGTGAGGCAAACAGGTCGATCTGAGGCCAAACCCACCGCACCACCAACTGGTGAAATACCTCTGAATGGAGGGAAGGCGCATGCAAGGTGAATTGAGACTGTCCTTAGATATAGGAACGTCCGCACTAAGTCCTGAACAGACTCTCTCTCTTGTCCTGGGGAGGAAAACCTGTTGCGACGAGGTATCCAGAAGGCTACCCAGGAGAATCATGTGCTGGGAGGGAATCATGCTGGACTTACGCCAGTTGATGAACCATCTGTATCCCTGTAAGATTGACATGTTCCTGGAGACTGGCCTGAGAGTTTACCATTGGAGAATATCGCCCAGTTATATCAGGATTCAAATCCCTTGCAGTCGCAAATGGGCTGTCATCACTGTCATCTCCCTAGTGATCACACAAATTGTGATGAAGTGACCAAAAAGGCAAAACTCGGAACTGGAAGAGATTTCTCTGAACAGTGCACCTGAGGAATTTGTGATGGTCCTCATGAATGGCGATATGCAGGTATGCATCCTGCACATGCAAGGAGGCCATTACCAGGAACAGGGTGTAATAGAACCTGGTGCCCTGTTGATATAAAGGGACCGAGATTACAACCCCCGCCGTGAAGAGGGAGCGAACGGCCCTGAGGAGAGCAGTAGCCCTGTCAATGTCTACAGGCAGACTTGTTGAAAAAGAATTGCCTGGGAATGTACCCTTTGAAAACAGAAGAGTAGATTCTGTTGATCGATGTGTCCGATGCGGTTTGCTGTTAAGCCCCATGGTGAGAACAAACCCAGTCAGGCAGATGGTTTGTACTTCTGCTCTGGGGCCTGCCCAGTCTAGTGAAATTACCTCATCCTAGGCTTTGGGACCGCTGAGGGTAATAAGGCAGTTTTTGGAAGCTGTCCTATTTAGGTATTGGCCACACGAGTACTATCAACGAGGACTATAAGATCTGAACATTTTGTTCCGGATCTTAGCTCTTCAGACAAGGTACAGTTGGAGCCTCTCTCAACTTTGTTGCTTAGGTCATGGCACACCATGGCCAGCCCTGGCTATCCTATTGTTCTCAGCAGAAATACAATAAATAGAATACAGTAGGGGATTAGCATAGTAATCCCATTACTCACTTAATCCTATTAACAGGTTAAATGAGGAGGGCTACATCTGTATGTCAAAAGTAAGGCCAAAGAAACTCATGCAGAAGCAAATGCATGGCATATAACTGCTCCTGAATTTGCATAGATAGAAAATTGGAATAATTCCATAAATCTATCCGTAGGTTCCTTAAGGGACTTTACCAGACGTGCAACATGGGCATCGACTGGTGGTAAGTTTTCAAACCTTTCCTTTTCCTTCCTCACAAGGTTAAAAGGAAAAAACACCTAGTCAAGAGAAAGTTCTTGGTACAGTAGGATGTGCCCAGGTCTCCTCCCTAAAGAGCTTTCCTAGCTGTGGAGACGTGAAAACGGACAGGTCCTTCCTTTGAATAAAGGAGGCTGTACTGTAGGCTGAGGGTCTGGCTTAGGTAAGGACAAGCCCATACTAACGCAGCCACGCTGGTCAGGGACATTTTTCAGTGTCTGACTTTGGAGAAATTTCTGATGCAAAGCAGAAATCCTCTGATTGTGAGTCATCAGACTGCAAAATTTGGCAAGTGAGCAGAAGCTAAGGATTTACGCTTAGCAGATTAGCTCAGATTGTTGCATGGATGCAGAAACCTGCACTAAATCCTGCAAATACCAGGATAAGCCATGAATTCATGCTGTTTTTCTCTTGCTTTGAAACCACAAGCCCCAGCATGCTGAGACATGTAGTTACACAGTAGCTGGAGAGCCATGGTTAGGTCAGGACTGTGCTAGAGGGTGGTTCCGAACCGTGGAACTCACAATCAATGCCAGTAATGAGAGCAGATACTAAACCACCAGGCTACGCATCTGATTGTTGTGTTACAGCAACATGAGGTGCTGTAGAGGCCACTGTGAAGCAGCTCCACTTTGGCTCAGCAGAACCTTTTACAGTAGCAAGTGGCAGTAGAGCCACAGAGCAGCTGTCACACATGCCTGTGTAATCCTGTACTGCACAGGTAAAAAACCTGGCACTCTGTGCAGGTATAAATATGCCGCATCCTTTTGGGGGGATGGGGCCTTTAGAAGACATAGTGACCCTTGTAGAACAAGAGGGCCGATATGTACACTCACACCGAGAAAATGCACGCACTCACTTACAAGTAAGTGAACAGTGGGGCAACAAGACACTGAAAAGGATAACTATCTATATGGAATAAATAGTTAAAACTACTGCACTGTGAGCCCACCACAGAAGTAGCTGCTGTTTAGGTAAACAGAGGTACTTAACATGGAATGTGTATAATACAATGAAACACCTTAAATTGACATGCAGTATAAACTGGCAGCCAATATATATACCAAAAGTGGCAGAAGTAAAAAAAAATATTTTTTTTAATTTTTTTTTTTTTTTTTTTAAGATGAAAAATCGTCCGATTTCTATTGATAATCGGATGATATCGATCGGATGCGTGTCCCACGGATCCTCTGATCTTAAGCAATAAAACACATTCTAGAGCAGTAATCCTAGATAGTGTCTGGAAAACAGAAAGTGAAACTAACACTCTGTTCCCAGCTACCAAACACCATGAGGTAAGGTAGGGGACATGTACACCGACACTAGGACAGTGTTGGTATTGGGTAGTAGTAACCTTCCTCTATCACTCTCTCTCTATCACACTAATCACCCTGAGGTGAGGTAGCTGTGCATGACATAGGCTGTGACAGGCAGCTCCACACTCCTCTGCTATAATGCCAAACCCACAGCACCTGGTGTGCACATGTGGTCTCCCACTCAGTACTAACCAGGCCCCACACTGCTCAGCTCCCAAATTCAGATGAAATTAGGTCTATCCAGTGTGGTATGGCTGTAGGTCTGGGCGAATGAGAGGAGAGAGGGAGAAAATGGGAGCCCTGTGGCAGAAAGCCCCTGAAGGGAACTGTCTACAGGGTTGTGAAGACAAAAATCACACACAGCCTTAATTAGGACAGTGGGTAATGACAGGCACTACACTAATTGGAAGAGACACAAACATAAGATAAGTGTCTCTGTTATCTGCTTCTGTGAGCCTACCACAGTAGTAATAAACTGTAAAGTAACAGAGTATACTAAATAAAAGCACAGATAACCTCAATTAGTGAGAAAAAATAGGGTAAAAATTAACCCCTATATAGGCATCTATTCTCAACAACCAGCACCATGAGGTGAGGAAGGAGGAATATGCAACCTGACACCAGGACAGTGCAGGACAGGGAGGCATAACACTCAGCGCCAGCAGTCTCTCCTTCAAGTCTCCCTCCATGCAGCATGCAGGATAGGCAGTGTCTGACTAACACTGTGGCACACCTGTTTGAAACAGGCACCAGAAGGAAGGAGAGAGGCGGGAGTGATGTCAACCAGGCAGGAAATTTGAAACAAAGGACCTGCACTGGGGCTGGGGGTAGAGCTATGGGCTGCTCAAAACAAAAAAAAAAAATAACCCCCTCCCGGAGCCTAACCAGGGCTATATGCCCATATAGGACCTGCAACAGGTCAGCCCTGGTGGCCTAGAGGGGAGACCGAAAGAACGGGACCCCGCTGCCGGGACCGCCGGCGTTGCCTCCTCCGCCAGCGGTGGTCGCCGCTATAGGTATGCCGGAGCCCCACACTGGGACTCCGCTTACCTGACTGAAGCTTCCAGACGCTGCAGCGGCTCCCCCGATGCCTTGTGGAGATGCTGAGGCATCTGGCCATGGAGGTCAGAGACCCAGCACAGCGTGCTTCCTTCTGTTGCAGTGCACTGTGCACAGTGCCTGCAGCAGGCAACCTACAGCACCTGGTGTTCCCATGTGGTCTCCCACAAAAGTACTAACCAGGCCCAACACTGCTTAGCTGCCAAGATCGGATGAGATTGGGCCTATTCAGTGTGGTATGGCTGTAGGTTGAAATAAAAGAAAAAATGAAGTTTAAAACCAGGGCTGAAACAGCCCTACCCTACAAATGTGCCTGTTCCTGAGGCACCAAGAAAAAAACTGATTAGCCTGGGGCAGGGCAGGGTATTAAGGAGGCCAGCCAAGCTGCACTCTCAGAAGTTTAACTCCTTGGTGCCCGGTCTGGAGGACCTAGAATATCCCATGGTACCAGTGGTCCACCATAGGCTGAAGGAAAAAGGTATTTTTCAAAAGCGTATATTCTTGTTTAGAGATATGAAATCATTTCATATCTCTAAACAAGAATATACGCTTTTGAAAAATACCTATCTGGAGAACTTGAGCATTACAGGGAAGTACCAGCCTCTGTATTCCATATATTTTTTGATTATATCCATCACTTTGTCTAGCGCCCATATTCACATTTCAAAAATATCTTTTCATTTATCTGTAAACCTTGGGGAAACCAGGTGATCCCCCCTTTTTTGAAAAGAATACAGGCAGCTTGGAGCGCAGTACTGACCGTCCCACACCAAACCCAATATTACCAATGGAACACTGAATAACTCACGTCAACCTTTTACCATGTTGACTCATTGCTCGTGACGACATTTTGACTATATTTACCATATTAACTTTCAACCTAATGATCCACACTTTGCCCAAGCTGCTGGATCTAGACACAGGACACTTGTTGTTCCCCATCTTTGCAGATAAGTAATAATTGTCCAAGAACAATGTCCTTGATGTGGACACTTCCCAGCGCCACCTTGTGGTCTCCAACCACCGTGACAGAGCTTCAGCTGTTCTGTATTCGTGCGATTATGTGAGAGGTGCAGCAATCATCTCCATGCCCAGGCAGGCTATATATATTTAAACATCCAATAGAAAGGCAACAATCAGAAAGGAATATGGGCGTCCTTGTGCAATTATTTACTTGTTCAGCTTTGATAGGTCTCTCTTCTTTCCGGGGCAAAAAAAAAAAAGTGGAACCCGCATGATGGTAGTACATGAGCTCGTCCCCATATGATGCCTGTTACAATTTATTAGTGCTGGATTGTAGAGGAGACCTCATTAAAAAAAAAAACTCAGCACAAGAAGTTAGCACACACTGTTACCACCACAATGCTGTGGTTCATAAATGCTGACCGTTCATAAATTAGGCAGGAGCGCAGTACAAAATATCGTCCCTGCTCTATGCCTCCTGCCCCACAGCGCCGCACGTTAGACACCCGCTCGGCGGGTGTCATAGATTAGGGGAAGCGCTTTCCCCTGCCATAAGGCACGGGGATAGCGCATATCCCCTGATCGCCGGGTAATAAATCTACCCCCGGTCTGTAACAAGAGAGCTAGGAGCTGATTGGTTGGTACTTTAGCCGTCTCCCCCCTTTGATCATTCTCATCCTAAAGTTCTTATTCTACTTACAAATTGTTATTACCCCAGTGGTAACTATTGTTGGGGTAACTTCAATCATTTATAAAGAAAGTTGAACACCAATGGCCTTATGTAATAGGCAATACTTTAACCCTTTGAGTGCCAATTTTGCTGTGAGAGAGCCTCAAAATATCCACTGAAAAGGCCAGCGCCACTCACAGCAACTTCTTTTTTTCAATGACTCGGCCGTATTTGTATTTATTTATGCTAAAAGAACAGTCGCTGTGAGCAACGCTGGCATTTTCAGTGGATATTTTGAGGATCTCACAGCAACGCTGGCGCTCAAAGGGTTAAAGAAAAACCCATCATGGTTTTGCCTTTTAAATTATTGGGACTTTAAAAACATGGGCTAACTCACCAGGAGCCCGATTTGGCTGCAGTTGATGCGACGCTGCATCTTGAGAAGCAGCAGCAGTAGAGCATCCAAGCCTGCAGTATATAGCTAGTTCTCCCCAGAGATGGCTCAGCACACACATGGCTGCTGCATCGCTGAGTGATCTGCGCTTACCTGGATCGCTCTGCACAAAGACACAGTCGCCTTTATAAAGAATCCACAACATACCGCAATGTTCGCTAGGTCAGATAAGATGTCAGAATACAATATTATGGCCGGTATTCAATGCCTCAGATTCGCCGTAGTTTACAGCGAATCCGGCATTTATCTGGGCTAACGGCAAATTTTTCCTCTGATAAAACGATTCTCCCAATTCAATGGAGACAATTCGCTTCAAGTGAACAGCGAATGTCGATTCGCCGGTGGTTTTCAATGGGGTTTTTAGTCAAATTCGCCGAGAGTGTATTCAATGCTCAAATGGCGAACTGCTTTCTCCAGTGATTTTCGCCATGATTCACGGTTCTGCATTCGTCATCTTTTTTTAGGTGAACTGGAATGTGAGATTTTAAAATAAAGGGTTTTTTATATTTTTTTAGGGTGTCAAAAAAATCAGAATTTTTTATCTGTGAAGGGGCATGCTATTTTTATTTCTGTGTTAGCTGCAAATGAATATATATTTAATTTTTTATTTAAAAAAAAATTTTTTTTACACATTCGCAAGCAAGATCGGGACCAATGAGTGCAGCGGCTCCGTATCCCAGTCCCCTGCCAGCTCTCAGGGGGCTCTCCCTGTGTCCCTGCCAGCCCTCCTTCACTCCCACAGTGTCCGGCGCAGGCAGGGAGGCTTCCATCTCCCTGCCTGCCGCCGGCTCCCTGTGGCATTCGCTTGGGGGATTAAAATTCACCACCATGGGCAGCGAGCCCCTGAGGCGATGAATAGGGGGTGAGGGAGGGCTGGCAGCGAATGCACCAGCCCTCCGGAATTATAGCATTGAATACCTGCCTTTGTCGGTACCGCAGCGATTCATGTGTACAATTTTAGCAGCGATTAGTTACGTGACCCATCCGCATAACATCATGTGTTCCACAGTGCCTGCTGATGGGGAGGTGGTGAAATGTGTAGCAGGAGCACTGAACGAGGTCTAACGTGTACGTGTTCCCTAGGTATTATTTGCTGAATAATTGTAGCGTGAGAACGGAAGACCTGCAGAGCCATCTGGGAATACAGAACTAGTATGTCTAAGTTTTTATTTTCCTTATAAAACAAGAAGAAAAAAAAATCTGTTAAATTCATGCAACATACAATCACAAAATAAACAATTAATAGTATAGGCTTCTGTTATACTAAAAAAATCTATCAGTGAAAAATCATCTTTCAAACCACTTATAAAATATTTTATCGCTCTAATTTTACATGACGAATAGGATTCATTTCTGTTCACACCACCGAGCACTTTGATCACCCTTTCACTCCTGTAAGAAATACTGAGTGGTTAATGTGTCATGATTGGAGGAGTAGTGCACCAGTGGAGATGTTGCTCTTAGAAACCGATAAGGATTTTAGCTATCACTTTATAGAATGTACTTGATGTTGATTGGTTCCTACGGTCAAGTTCTCAACTGGTCCTCCTATCACTGCTGGGTACATCAACCGCTTAGTTTTGGATAAGCACCTGGTTATTCACCTCTCCTACAGAGAGATGGGATTGGGTGAGGTGTCATAGACAGTCAGCCAATAGGAACAGTTCAATCCAGTGCATACAGCCTTTTTTTTTTTTTTTACCGTACAAACGGTAAGCTCTCATCAGACGAGAATGTAAATCACCAGAACAACCTGTGCGATTCGGTCCTCTCTGTGTCTATGGGCCGGTTCAGAGATATATGCAAATGCCTTTGCAGCCGCCATTTTGAATGCAGCAGCTGTGCCAAAATGTGCAAATGCTGTAGCTAACGGGAGCTGTATAGAGGCGCCGATTGATTCACCACTTGTGTACACATATCCAACCATTGGATGATCTACCATATGAATAGCGCTATAACCGCACAGCGCGACTGCTGGAAGTAAGACACCAGAGCCATTGTAACGATGTACTGAACCGCAGCCATGAGCTGCAACAGGCAACACACCTGTATTTCTGCCCCATTACCTCTCCCAAATGGTTCCCGACCGTCAATCACTGTGCAAAGAAATTCTCCCCGTTACCACCGCTGCAAGACCATGCGCAGAGCACTGATAATCGCTCGACTGTGAAAAAAAATGAGGATTGCGTACATCTCTGAATTAGGCCCCAGCATTTCGGCTAATAAATAACTCTGCCTGCACCGTATATTAAAAGATATGGCTTAGAACAGGAAGTCTTACATTGATCTAGATGTTTAAACGTCCATAAGTTAAAAACATAAACTTTTATGTCACATGAGGGAATGCTCTCTTTATTACAGTCCGCTCCGACCCAGTAATCCCGTCTCTATCGCACAGGCACAGTAGGATCTGGGTCACGCACAGCCTGGGGAAATAAATTGATGGCGAGGGAGTTGCAGTTATACATCAGCGATCAGGACTGAATAACCCCCACCGTCAGGAGTAAAGTTCTAACGGTGAGTTAGAAAGACTTTCTACCCATACAAGCTATTTTCCATTAGCTGCTTATAGACTAGGACCCCCGACATCTGACAATCGGTATTTTCGGAAGAGTTGGTTTACAATGACATAAATCGCTAAAGATGGGGACCAGTATAAACATGGAAAAAACCTTTGCATTTAATTTTGAATATAGTAAATTGAGTTTTTCATAATATATGAAAAAAATAAAATAATCAACTGGCTTCTTGGACAATCAGCGGCATCTCCTCGGCATGAACCTGCATGTGCTTGTTCAGGATGGCCTTGGAACCAAAATATTTACCACACTCCGGACAAGGCAGAGGTTTCTGGGGTATGTGGATTTTCTCGTGCCGAACCAGGTCGGACTTCTTAATGAAGCGTTTCCCGCACTCGGAGCAGGGAAAGGGCTTTTCTCCGCTGTGAATGCGCCGATGCATAAATATATTAGAGACGCTGGTGAAGCACTTGCCACATTCCGGACACGCGAACGGTTTCTCCCCTGTGTGTATCCGCTCGTGCCGGATGAGGTCTGGCTTCCTGGTGAAGCTCTTCCCGCAGTGCGAGCAAGAGTAGGGCTTCTCTCCCGTGTGAATCCGCTCGTGGATAACAAGATAGGATGCGCTGGCGAAACATTTGCCACATCCGGAGCAGATGTGCGGCTTCCTGCCCTTACAGTTTAGCCCGTGCTTGGCGAAATTTGAGCTACTGGAGAAACACTTGTTGCACAGAGGACAGGTATACATCTGAATTATTTGGGGCGTGGCGTAAGTTAGCCTACTGTCATAGCTCTCATTGTATGAAGAGCAATTTATTATAGACAGGTTTTTATGCATTTTGTCTCGATTACTGGGGTCTTTATTGTAGTCTTCGATGCTAATAGTGGCGTATGCGGCCTGTGCATGGTCTGGAGGTGTATAAATGTCCGCAAAACTCCCGTCGTCCCATTCCGTCTTGATACGAGTGGTGGTAAATGGTATCTGTGGATAACTATCTTGGTCAGTCAGACTGTCCCACGCCGCCGTGCTGCATATTTCGCCGGAAGGCGCTATTTTTCTCTGCACGTTTTTTGGCGGGATATACATATTTTTGACTTCCAGGTTCCCGTCTTCCCATGACACCAACTCCTTCTTAATATTAGATAAATCTGCTTGCGTTAACTCAGTGGGTGTAAATACATTGGTGTACATTACATTTGTGTCAGGTGACTCGGTCACCTCTGAGGTTTTGGCAGTTGTATATGGCTTCTGTCTATGCTTGGCGGGTGTGTACTTGTCTGTACCGGTCACACTGCCTTTATCACATGAGTTTGCGACCTCTATAATACAAGTCGATGTGTATTGGGTCTCCGATTCATTTGTGGGTGAAACACTTGTTGGGTAGGTTATGTCGGGGTCCCAGGAGTTTGATTCGTCTGTGATGTCAGCAGATTTGCGTCTTGCTGGTGTGTAAATATTGCCGTCTGTGAGACGCCCTTTATCACATGACTCCATGTCATGTTCTGATTGGGCAGATGCATTTTGTCTCTGTTGTGCCAGTTTATAAACGTCAGACCCTGTTCGACTACCATCCTCAGATGATATGGAAGTTTCAGGCGTGTATCTTCTCCTCACAGTATGGTCTGTGGGGCTGGAAGGAATATCCGACATTTCACTGAAGAAAGGAGACTTTGCTTCTACGCAAATAGATTCAGTCTGCGTATATTTTGTAGACGTGTTGGTAACTTGGAGATGTACATCACAAGAGGTGGATTTTTCTGCAACTTTATTGACAGTGTTTGCTTCTGCCTTTGGTTTAAAGGCCGTTACACATTCATCTTCACCTACGGACTCTGGTGATAACCTTTGCAAATTAAGTGCAACAGATGTGGTGATGGAGCTTGGCATATCTGGAAAAGATTACACATAGATTACAATAGGGATCAAAAACTGATGTATTTTTTCAGCTTTAGATTTTGAAAGAGCAAGTGAGTTAAGCAAAAGACACCAAACATGTCTAAAAGCGCCCAAGTCTAAGGTCTAAAGTCACATCCTTCACCTTTTTTGTCCTATGCATGATTCCTGGAGGTCTGGGCAAGCGCACTTTAGAAATCATAGGGGAAAAATGTCATGACGTGATTCTCCCAGAGGTCAAAGCACAACGCATGATAAGCATTTGTGTATGTGTTAGGATTGGTTGGGGCAGTTGCTTTATTAAGCAGGTGTTCTGGAATAGAGTTAGAATCTACATTATTTTTGCTGTACTTTATAGCCAGGGGAAATTTGAGGTCCTGGTTATTTAAAGGGAAACATGTATAATAGGGTGGTCAATCCTGGGATCCAGTTTGGCCCTAAAAACACTGGTATTTGGATCCCGGGATTGGAGCTTCCATGAATTGCATGAACGTCCGGCACCCGACCACCTCTGGGCTCCCACCTCACGACTGCCGCAACCGCCACATTATATTAACAAATTCAATCCCAGATATAGGCATTTTTAAATCCCAAAACCCGAAATTGAAAAGAAAAAAAAAGAAAAAATCCCCCCCCCGGGATTGGCATCCCTACATGTATAGTAACTAGGATCGATAGCGGCAGTGAAAAATAAGTTTTTAATACATTTTCTTTAAAGTGACGTAAAACAGTAAAAATACTATACTGTATGTTCATAAATTTCATAGCAAAAAAAGGCTTCTCTTATTATTCACATGTTATGCTTGCCGCTAGGCACAGTGTGTTGGTAACCTGGAACAGGGAACGGGAGATCAGGCGTGAGCCCGCAGCCGGGACCGCCGGTTAGGACGGCCACAGCGAACCCTATACTAACTCTGTTGAGTACCCCGGGCAGATGACCAATCCCTGCGGGAACTAGGCTTCACCTGTGGCCGCCGTGTTCGAAGGAGCGAGTTAGGCCTGCTTCAACCCCGATGCAGCTAGGTCTATGAATGGACAAAGAAGAAGTGATCGTCAGGGGTAACTCAAAAGGAAATACTAACTACCGGGCCTAACTGAAAGACAACCCCTGTCTGCCGGCACCAGGCCAATAACGGGAATACGACCCAGTCGCAGACACAAGGAGAACTTGACGGGGAATCTCCACAAGAATACAATACAATGCTAGATAGCGAATCCCCAAAACCCCCAAACAGGAGTGGATAGGTAGGGAAGGCCCTGCCTAGGACAGATAGGAAAAGGAAAGCGAGGACCAGAACAAGGGTAAAAGACAGAAAGAATGATGGTCTGAATTAGGCCCACGGCGGGGCAGGTCCAATGCCCCAGCAGGGGAGCTGAACCAATATGAGCACAGCCTGATAAGAAAAAAGGAGCTCGGCGGCTCCACAGAAATAAACCAGGCTCCAAAGGAGCACTTACTTGACCCAAGGTAAACTACAGCAGAGCTGATAAGGTCACTGGAGAAACGCTGAAAAACTGACATCCAGCTGAGACAGGCAGGGAGACCGGAGATCCCCTGGGAGGGATCCAGGAAACAGGGCAGCGCTGGGATGAGCCAGGGACTAGGCAGGCGTATGGAGACGCTATAACCGGCGTCTGTGCCCAGCAGACGCCGGCTACTTATTCAAACTTTGGCGCCGCCTGCGTGACGTCAGGCGCGCTGTGTGAGTGCTGCTGCTGGGCGGAAGTCGGGAGCGTTGCCTAGCAAAGCCCCGACGCTCAGCGTGAGACCGAGGCTTGGAACGCTGCCGAGCAGCAGCGTCACCAGCCTCGCGGCCCCGCTCCCCATCCGCCGACCGTCCAGGTACTGGGGACACCGGACGGCGGCGTGTGACATCACATATATCTATACATAAAAAACATAAAGACGAAATATGTTAGAAATATAAGATACAATCTGCTGGGTTTTTCTTTTTTTCCCACGTAAGAAAGCTCTTGGTATTAAAATTAATTTACTCTTGAGGATATATTTTTGGCAAAGAATCAATTAGAGGCTCATTTTACATTCCTTGGCTACCCTATTGTTACTACATCATACCAAACTATTGTGCAGAAGCCCATAGCGGGTGAAACGTGCGTAAGGCAGAAGCAGTTGCAGTTGTGCACAGACAGGAGAATGGTATTCAATTGCAGGGGATGAAAATGAATGTGTCTGTATTACTAGGTAAATATGAGGGTAGCTGGAAATACGCCAATATAACTGGAACACCTATGAATATTCTGGTATTTCCAGCTACCATTCAGTTCTTAGCAACAAGGAGCTCTAGGGGATACCCCATATAGAAATCACAGAAATTTCACTTTTTCTATCATTTCTGTCCTAGAAAGCCATCTCTCATTCATCATCCAATGCACTGGAGGACAATCGTGAGGAAAGAAGAAATACTGGAGACCCATTAATTTTCATCCCTTGCAATTGAATACCATTCTCCATCTGTACGCATGCAGCTGTCTTGCTGCATATGAAAAATGTCTGCGATGATTAATAATTCTGCAATTTGTTAAAGAGATTATAACACGTTTCAAAAACAGGAACTACACTGACACCTGGTGATCAAAACTGGAATGTTCCTTATGCTGTTATTAAATATATCGGAGTGTTTAAGGTTATGCTGTACAGTTTCTATGAAATGTTAATATAAAGTGGCACAGTAGAAAAATGATCACCCTGGTTAAACCAACTTGGGGTTCACACCGAGAATACTGACCCCTTTTTATAGGTTAATAAAAAGTTTGGTTGTTCCTCACCTAGTTAGCCTGCTACACAGCTGTTTCTATTTCAGTTAATGACTGTGTTTCAACCTACATATGAAAAAGATGATCATTATCACCTGTTTAGTATAATTGTTTAATGATCTATCCTACAAACACCCTGACTTTGTACAAGTGTACCTAAAAGATTTAATGCAGTTTTGAAGGCAAAGGGTGGTCACACCATTTAATGATTTGATTTAGATTTCTCTTACGTCCATTGACTTTGCATTTTATTAATGAATTGATTTTTCCAACCCATGTCCAACAAGTCAACACCCCAGGGATGACCAAGTCGTGCACTCTAGCAATTAGATTTCTTGAAGTATCCAAAGAGGCCTGACAGATCAAGTCACTAAACTATTACCTTCTACTCTACACGAATAAGAGGATTATAAGATGAAACCTGATCTTACCCTGTGAACTAGCAGGTTGTGGATTCTCCTCCATGACGTCCTTGTAGAGATCCTTGTGTCCCTCCAAATACTCCCACTCCTCCATGGAGAGATAGACAGTGACATCCTCACACCTTATAGGAACCTGCATACACACAATGACACGGTCATCACCAGGACATATCTCCTGTTGCTACAGTATAATGCCCCATTCCCAGCAGTCACCTCTCCGGTCAGCATCCGAATGATCTTGTTGGTGAGCTCCAGGATCTTCTGGTCATTGTCTTTCTCGTGTATCATTGCGTTAAGAGGGGACACCATGATGGGGCTCAAAGTGCTGCTCAATCCATCGGACACACTGGAGCGACCCCCTTCACTTGATTTCTTCACTACTGTGTACACCTGCAGAAGAATAGGTCAGAACAACACAGTTAGTACACTTATTTCTAAACAGGACAGAAAACATAATGGAAGATAATGTAGAGCAAGCTGGGTGTTGTGAGTAGGTCGCCGTAATCCCCCTGCATCAGAGGATTCTTATTACACTACTGTACGGGCAGCAGGGATGGAGTAATGGTTAGCATTACTGCCTCACAGCACTGAGGTCATGGGTTCTATCCGCACCATGGCCCTAACTGTGTGGAATTTGTATATGCTCCCCGTGCTTGTGTGGGTTTCCTCTGGGTACTCCCACAATCCAAACATATACTTGTAGGCTAATTGGCTCCCAACAAAACAAACCCTAGAATGTCTGTGTGTGCGTGTACATGTGGTAGGGAATATAGATTGTAAGCTCCACTGGGGCAGGGACCGATGTGAGTGTTAAAGTGCTGCACAATATGTGTGCAATATATATATAGTATAATAATAAAGGACCTTGCTCCCATTACTTACAGGAAACGGACGTTAGGTCAACACTAAGGTTGACATACACTGGCTCGACCACTGAAGGTCGACAGGCTTAAGGTTGACACAGACAAACTGTCAACAGGGTAACACAGTGGGGCAGATGTATCATAGCAGCGCTTATCGCGCCGCTATGATACTTCCTGCTTCGCCTCAATAGCGAGGCGAAGCAGGAAGGGACATCGACAAGATGTATTAACATCTTGTCTGCCGAAGCGGGGGAGCTTCGGCGATGTCCCTTTCTGGAGATAGCGCATACTGCGCTATCTCCTGTCCCCCGGCCGGCCGCACTGGGCATGCGCGGGATCTCGCTGTTCACGCGAGATCCCCAGCGCAGCCCAGACCTAACAGCAGGGACAGCGCTGTCCCTGCTGTTTAGATAGGGCTTCGCCAGCCTGATGCTGGCGAAGCCAAACCCGGCTTCGTGCGGAACGGTCAGCGATGCTGACTGTTCATACATTCGGCCTGCTATCATTTTGATAGCAGCGCCGATATGGACAGGGGAGCATCCCGGCTCGATCATACATGGGGGAGAAGCGGTATCAGTGCACATAACGTGCGCTGATACCCCTTCTCCCCCATAACGACCTTTCATACATCTGCCCCAGTGTTACCAGTTACAAATCTGTTTACAAAGAAGGTGCCGATAATCTCACTCGGCTGGAGGAGTCTCCATATACACTCTTTTGGCAATCTATACTAACAGGTGTGACAAAAGATTGTGGGCATTCGGGATGATTATCGTTTATTTATATAGGGACGAGTTCTGTGGCGCCTTTTAATACATTAATGAGCAAAGAACAAGGCAGTTTAGGACAAGTACATGTTAAGTAAAAACAGTTCCATCAGGGGACAGGACACTGAAGCAATTATTAGGGTGGCAGAGATTTATATATTCCAAAAAGACAGCTGGGTTTAATGAAGAAGTAGTTTGTAGGGAGGTGGATAGTCTGACAGGGAGGGGTAGAGAATTCCAGAGATAAGGAGCACCACGGCCAAAATATTGGCGGCGGGAATGGGAGGAAGTAACCAGTTGGCAGGAGAGGCGATGTGCATTTGTGGAGCGGAGAGGGCGGGTGGGAGTGTGAAGTGAGACAAGGTCAGATATGTAGGTGGGAGAGGACTGGGAGATGGCTTTGTAAGCGAGTGTGAGGAGCTTGAATTGTATTCTGCAGGGAAAGGGGAGCCAGTGCAGGGCTGGGAAAGGGGGGGGGGTGGACATAGAACATTTGGAGAGGAAGATGAGCCGTGCAGCAGCATTGAGGATAGATTGGAGTGGAGAGAGGTGTTTGTAAGGAAGACCAAAAGGGAGGAGATTCCACTCGTCCAGTCTGGAGAGGACTAGTGGGAGGATGAGGGTCTTTGTGGATCACAATGTTGACAAGTTTACATTGCTCTTTTACCCTATCCCAAACCGCAGCCTAACCATGGGGGTTATTCAGACCTGATTGCGCGACTGTGAATTTGCACGGCGGGTGATTATTGATAGACTGCGCATTGATACAGAACATAGTGCGCATGCGCGAGGCCGTCCTGCGATAAAATCATGTTACTTTCTTTTAATCGCTGGCCATACATACGGTGATGGACGGGAGGCCACAGGCCATTTTCTGGTAGTTTCAGTCAAAACTCAGGCGTGCCCAGGCGTTCCAAAGGAAGTCATGTGACCTCAGCTCCAGTCCTGATCTGACTGCTTCTCCTGTAAGTCAGTCCTGGGCTGCGCACACTGGAGACATCATTAGAAGGGGAGGAGCTTGTGAATGGATTCGCTGCTAATCGCAGGACTGGGATATTTCCACCAGCTGCGGTGAGCAATTCCCAGGCTTTCACAGGGCAGGATGTCACTCTGGACCTTATTCTGATTGATTCGGTCCTCCATGCGTTTGCGTGGATGACCGATGGTGTGCGTCTGCGCATGCGCAATTGCATTTCTGCGCATGTGCAGACGCAGGGTGCGTGCACCCACGGTGAACATTCTGTTTGCCAGATGCTTGCACCCTACAAAGCGGTCGGAAATGGGCGGGGGTGGCGGCGGGCAGGTCCATTAGCATATGGGAACGGCCAATGTTTCATGGGTGTTCTCAGGCTAATGAGGCCATGACACGGGTGTGGGGGGGCAGGCAGCTGACATCACCGGAGCCCGCCCTGTCCTTGCACAGGGCGCCCGCAGTTTACAGTTACTTTATAGGTGTCTCTAAACTGCGAGCGCTGGAGAAATCATTTTGATGGTCGCCTACCAATCGAATGATTTCTCCCCACCTGCGAATAGATGATTATGTAAATCAGCCATTCCGCAGGCATGCAGGGGGTAAGGCGCGAGTGCAAGCGGCGGCGGGTGCCATCTGATGTACTCGCAAGGCTACGAAATTCACAGCCTTGTGAGTCAATCAGAATAAGGTCCTCTGGCTGGGCAGCGATGACCGAATCACAGTACCGCGTAACCACCCATATGTGCATGAATGTCAACATACAGAGCAGGAAGACATTTTGTTACATGCCCCACATTATGACACTGCGCCATCCCATTAATCCTGTCCTTGTTACTATAATAACGCCACTGTATCCCAGGACCCCGAAACGCACAGATTGCGGAATTCAGACACAAAGAGGGAGTGCGGAGAATAGTTGGGTGTTGTAGAGGCTGAAGAGAAAGGCACAGGGGTGGTGGGCTTGGCTATAGATATGATTGTCACAGGCAAGGTAGGGATGCTGGACGAATGACCAATGGAGCGTGGGAAGACACAGGGAATAGCACAGGAGACATAGTGAGTGGGAGGAAGGACCAGAAAGATGGCCGCAGTCATTGGAAGAGTGCAGGAGGACGCGAGAGTGGGAATGAGGCTGGAGATGTATAGTGCACTGAGGGCTTTGAGTTTCCATTGAGGGGGCTCTAGACGTGGGATCCATGGTGTATACACCATGGTGCTGCGGTGCTGGGAGGTCTTTCACACACTCATCCCACCCAACTCCTCCTCCTTCTATTTCTTACTGCACACGCCCTGGACAGATGTTCACCACATATTATACATACACAGCATATAAACCACTCAGGGTTTTCAAAAAGGAGAAAAAGGCCAGATTTTCCACACTAAACAGCAGAAGCTCACTATCCCAGAGTCAGCATTGACGTATACCCCAGGAACAGCACCAGTAGCGGCACAGGCCGAGCCCCTTATCCAGTTGGTCAGAGAGGACTAAACACACTGAGAGGTAGATGTATGAAGCAGTGATAAGGGAGGAGAAGTGAGCCAGAGTGGCCCGTGGCAACCAATCAGCACTGAACATCTATAATACCGCTTTCACACAGCTGCGGCCGAATAACCCGGCAAATAACCGGCTTCTGAAGCGTCGGGTTATTTGCCTGCCCTCTGTGTGACCCCCTGTGTGTGAGTGTATCCGTGCATGTCCTGAGGTAGCAGTAGGAAGAAATGCAGCTCCAAGCAGCCACATCCCCTCCCAGCAGCCCTCCCCCAGTGAAAAGATGGCGGAGAGCTGAGAGGGAGCTGTGGAGACCCCTGGACCAATAAAGTATCAGACTTTTTCCATTGTTATTTATCGCACAGCAGGGTCTTGAAAGCAGAAAACCCAACGTGCATCCAATTGGGGTAGATGTATGAAGCAGTGATAAGGGAGAAGTGATAAAGTGCCTGGTACTTTATCACCGGCCAATCAGCTCCTGACCCAGCCTGTAACTGAACAGTCAGGAGCTGATTGGCCGGTGATAACGTACCAGGCACTTTATCACTTCTCCTCCCTTATCACTGCTTCATACATCTGCCCCAGAGTCCATATTAAGCTCAGTGATGTCAGTATAGACCCCCTCACCTCTCTTGTCAGTAGGTAGATGATCTCCAGGGTGATGTTCAATATCCTCTCTGTCATGTGATCCTTGTCCATAATGAGGGAAGGAATCAGCTACACGGAGGCCTAGTACCAGAAGGATTGGACGCTGCAATCAGGGACTCACAGGCAAACACAATCTACAAGGAAACGGAAACAGAGACTGTACATTCATCAGCATAAGATGCAGGTGTATGGTTCTCCAGTACATAGGGGTGTGATGATGTAAGGATGGCGGTCAGTGTCTTAAAGCATAAGGGGAGAGGTTTCAAGCATTGCGGAGAAGGAGACAAATACACAAATTAGCCATAGCATCACCATGAGGACAGATTTCCACCAGCCCTATCCTTGGTGTAAGAAACATCTAACATCAGGCCTAGCGACACTTACACACATCCCTGCTTAGCGTGCAATGGGCCACATTCTCTAAGCTTCAAAAGTGATAAAATGGAGAGAGTGACAAACAGCCAGCCAATCAGCTCCTGTCTGACATTTTTCAAACACAGTCTGTCACATGACAGGTAGGAGCTGATTGATAAAAAGCCAGCCAATCAGCTCCTACCTGTCATGTGACAGACTGTTTGAAAAATGTCAGACAGGAGCTGATTGGCTGGCTGTTTGTCACTCTCCATTTTATCACTTTTGAAGCTTAGTACATCTGGCCCAATATCAGCAACACGTACAGTGGAACTGTGAACATGAGAAGACCACATTACAACCCGGTTTTGCCCTAGCCGATGAAAGTGGAGATACTGGGCCTGATTCGGCTGCAATTTGTGCAGATGGAAACAACCATGCTGCACCGCAGCTGGGGCAGATGTAACATGTGCAGGGAGAGTTCGATTTGGGTGAGTTATTTTGTTTCTGTGCATAAAATACTGGCTGCTTTATTCTTACTGTACGATTTAGATTTCAGTTTGAACACACCCCACCCACATCCACTCTCTGCACCTGTTACATCTGCCCAACCTGGAGTGCAGCACGGTTTTGCCTATCTTCAAAAATTGTCGCCTTGCCAACAGGCCTGAATTAGGCCCACTGTCTGCACATGCCGGCGAGTGGGTGTGGAACTTCGCAGTCCAAACACATAAAATGCTCCCCAATCAGCATATGGTAAATATAAAGGCACCTGGAGCATTCCTGCAAACACATTTTCTTTTTGTACGATCAGCCCACCCTGTTGTACCAACTACCTCATCCAAAGTGAGCTACCTTCTAAGCATTACCAAAATATTAGACTAGTTAAAACCCAGTCACAATGACGGCAATGTACTATTGCTTTGAGCTGTGACTCTGCAAGGGTTGAGACACCCACCGGCAGTTTCCATACACCACCGAAACTCATACCAGATCTACAGCAGCTGCACCTTTACCATCTAAGCAGTGGTGGCTCTCTCTATAAACAAGAGAGAGGATTGATTTGCGTAAGAGCCTAGACTAAAGTATAAACACAGTTACCGTAATTGATGGGAATGAGGCTTGAGCCGCATTAGAGATCCAAATCAAGGCTTGGACGTCATTTCCAAATTGGCCGCCGCAGTCTATACTCGAGACGCACAGGGAATCCGTGTGCATGTGCAAAAGCCGTGGGACGGATTGCTTACAGTTCTCTTCATTGGGACCACGTCATTTATTTCTTCTCTGTGACCGTAGAGCCCGCTGCTCTACATATCAGCACTGTGGTTATCAGCTGTAACCGTGGGAAATGTCCGATACTGGCAGCAGAGCTCAGAGGAATTCCATGTTTTCATTTTTTTTTTCCTCTCTCGGAAAAATGCCTCATTAAAGATGGGTATGGATCGTTAGGTCAACATGCAGGAAGGTCTACATGCATTTAGGTCGACAGTCATTAGGTTGACATGGTTAAAGTCGACATTGAAAAATCCGGTAACATTTTTTACCGGAATGTCAATACAGTCAACATAAACACTAAAAACCTAGCATTACATCCGCTCGCCATGCTTCGGGTACCACATGTCGGCTCAAAAAAAACCATGTCGACCTAATGACCCTATCCCATTAGGATTAGGGACTTATTTAGGTTTTAAATTGATGTGATCACGGTCTATTCTGTGTGTTTTATGGGCTGTGCCTAAATTATTATGTTTTTTTTCCATGACCATATAATAAATGGTTCACGAATGGCAATGTTTACAGTCATTTATATCTGATACAGAGGCACGTCATAATGGTAGAAAAAGGATTTTTTTATTATTTTTTTCTGCCATATATGTCGTGTGAAAATCGGAGGTTCGCAATTTCCCCTAATAGGAAGCTGCAGCTCTGCCAGAATATTACATTTATCATCTCATCACCACTGATTAATTACCCACACCTGTTATTGTATGTGTGTTTGCAGCCCCTCCTTTGGAGCCTCCTCTGCATCTGAGCATGGCCTCCAATGTGTATGACTGATCATCGAGGTGTGCAACCACAAAAGCGACACGCCCCCAACACTACCATAACACAGCCAATCAGACGGACCATGTCCAGAGTTTCCTGTGCCTTTGTGCGTACATTTGAATACATGCAGTGCACATTGCATATAAACTGTGAATCCCAAAGGCTTAATGATCTTCATACGCACTGCAATGCTGTCAGCCAACCACATACTGGCCACGTATCACGTGGTGTGTGGTAGCAATAGGCACATCGAGCGGCACACTACTCAATAGTACTTCAGTTCTCAGTTACATGAATATTTTTAGTCAATAAAAGAGGCTCTTTTCTATAATAACACGTCAGCAAGCCTGTTATAGAAGTGCTACAATATATTACAAACTAATAGGACAAAAAAACAACTTGTGTATGGATTCAAAAAGACTTTAAATCCTGATCACCAACTAAGAGGGGGGGGGGGGGGGGTATTTAGACTCGGATTCAAGCCGTTGGAATGCCCCGACAGTCGGAATCCGTTTTTCATCCCTTCAGGACAGGAACTCTACTGTTGGTATTCAATGTACCGAGTGTCGGAAAGTCCGCAAATGGGCAAAAACCGTGACAGTTTCCGACAAAAGATCCGATATCCATACTCATGTAAAAGTAACAATAAATGGGGCAGCACGGACGGTGTAATGGTTAGCATTACTGCCTCATAGGGCTGAGGACATGGGTTCGATCCCCACCATGGCCCTAACTGTGTGGAGTTTGTATATTCTCCCCGTGCTTGCGTAAGTTTCCTCCGGGTACTCCGGTTTCCTCCCACAATCCAAAAATATACTGGTAGGCTAATTGGCTCCCAACAAAATTAACCCTAGAATGTCTGTGTGCGTGTACATGTGGTAGGGTATATAGATTGTAAGCTCCTCTGGGGCAGGGACTGATGT